>NC_138984.1:100826766-101414266 GCF_964341445.2 Mesoplodon mirus | reverse complement strand
GGCTAATGAGCCACAGCTAGCTGGGAGGGAGTCCGGGAAAACTCTGGAGCTGCCAAAGAGGCAAGAGACTTTTTCTTCCCTCTTGGTTTCCTGGTGAGCGAGGAGAGGGGATTAAGAGTGCTGCTTAAAGGGGCTCCACAGACGGGCGCGAGTCACGACTGAAAGCGTGGAACACAGTGACGGGCGTGGGACGCTGGGGCTGCTGCTGCCGCTGCCAAGAAGCCTGTGTGCGAGCGCAGGTCACTGTCCACACCGCCCTTCCGGGAGCCTGTGCAGCCCGCCACTGCCGGGGTCCCGGGATCCAGGGGGCGGCTTCCCTGGGAGAACGCACGGCGCGCCTCGGGCTGGTGCAACGTCACGCTGACCTCTGCCGCTGCAGGCTCGCCCCGCACTCCGTGCCCCTCCCTCCCGCCCGGCCTGAGTGAGCCAGAGTCCCCGAAGAGGCTGCTCCTTTAAACCTGTCCTGTCTGAGTGAAGAACAGACGCCCTCCGGCTACCTACACGCAGAGGCAGGGCCAAATCCAAAGCTGAGACCCGGGAACTGTGAGAACAAAGAAGAGAAAGGGAAAGCTCTCCCAGCAGCCTCAGAAGCAGTGGATTAAAGCTCCACAATCAACTTAATGTACCCTGCATCTGTGGAATACATGAATGGACAACAAATCATCCCAAATTGAGGAGCCAGGAGTCAGTGCTGTGCCTCTGAGGTGGGAGAGCCAACTTCAGGACACTGGTCCACAAGAGACCTCCCAGCTCCACATAATATCAAATGGCGAAAATCTTCCAGAGATCTCCATCTCAACACCAGCACCCAGCTTCACTCAACGACCAGCAAGCTACAGTGCTGGACACCCTATGCCAAACAACTAGCAAGACAGGAACACAACGCCACCCATTAGCAGAGAGGTGGCCTAAAATCATAAAAAGTCTGCAGACACCCCAAAACACACCACCAGACGTGGACCTGTCCACCAGAAAGACAAGATCCAGCCTCACCCACCAGAACACAGGCACTAGTCCTCTCCACCAGGAAGCCTACACAACCCATTAAACCAACCTTAGCCACTGGGGACAGACACCAAAAACAACAGGAACTACGAACCAGCAGCCTGCAAAAAGGAGACCCAAAACACAGTAACATAAGCAAAATGAGAACACAGAAAAACACACAGCAGGAGAAGGAGCAAGATAAAAACCCACCAGACCTAACAAATGAAGAGGTAATAGGCAGTCTACCTGAAAAAGAATTCAGAATAATGATGGTAAAGATGGTCCAAGATCCTATTTCCAAGATCCAAAATCCTGGAAATAGAATAGACAAAATGCAAGAAACAGTTAACAAGGATCTAGAAGAACTAAAGATGAATCAAGCATTGATTAAAAACACAATAAATGAAATGAAAAATACTCTAGATGGGATCAATAGCAGAATAACTGAGGCAGAAGAACGGATAAGTGAGGTGGAAGATAAAATAGTGGAAATAACTGCTGCAGAGCAAAATAAAGAAAAAAGAATGAAAAGAACAGAGGACAGTCTCAGAGACCTCTGGGACAACATTAAACGCACCAACATTCGAATTATAGGGGTTCCAGAAGAAGAAGAGAAAAAGAAAGGGACTGAGAAAATATTTGAAGAGATTATAGTTGAAAACTTCCCTAATATGGGAAAGGAAATAGTTAATCAAGTCCAGGAGGCACAGAGAGTCCCATACAGAATAAATCCAAGGAGAAATACGCCAAGACACATATTAATCAAACTGTCAAAAATTAAACACAAAGAAATCATATTAAAAGCAGCAAGGCAAAAACAACAAATAACACACAAGGGAATCCCCATCAGGATAACAGCTGATCTCTCAGCAGAAATTCTACAAGCCAGAAGGGAGTGGCAGGACATAATTAAAGTGATGAATGAGAAAAACCTGCAACCAAGATTACTCTACCCAGCAAGGATCTCATTCAGATTTGATGGAGAAATTAAAACGTTTACAGACAAGCAAAAGCTGAGAGGGTTCAGCACCACCAAACCAGCTTTACAACAAATGCTAAAGGAACTTCTCTAGGCAAGAAACACAACAGAAGGAAAAGACCTACAATAACGAACCCAAAACAATTAAGAAAAGGGGAATAGGAACATACATATCGATAATTACCTTAAATGTAAATGGACTAAATGCTCCCACCAAAAGACACAGAGTGGCTGAATGGATACAAAAACAAGACCCATATATATGCTGTCTACAAGAGACCCAATTCAGACCTAGAGACACATACAGACTGAAAGTAAGGGGATGGAAAAAGATATTCCATGCAAATGGAAACCAAAAGAAAGCTGGAGTAGCAATTCTCGTATCAGACAAAATAGACTTTAAAATAAAGACTACTAGAAGAGACAAAGAAGGACACTACATAATGATCAAGGGATCGATCCAAGAAGAAGATATAACAATTGTACATATTTATGTACCAAACATAGGAGCACCTCAATACATAAGGCAAATACTAACAGCAATAAAAGGAGAAATCGACAGTAACACAATCATAGTAGGGGACTTTAACACCCCACTTTCACCAATGGACAGATCATCCAAAATGAAAATAAATAAGGAAACACAAGCTTTAAATGATACATTAAACAAGATGGACTTAATTGATATTTATAGGACATTCCATCCAAAAGCAACAGAATACACATTTTTCTCAAGTGCTCATGGAACATTCTCCAGGATAGGTCATATGTGGGGTCACAAATCAAGCCTTGGTAAATTTAAGAAAATTGAAATTGTATCAAGTATCTTTTCCGACCACAATGCTATGAGACTAGATATCAATTACAGGAAAAGAGCTGTAAAAAATACAAACACATGGAGGCTAAACAATACACTACTTAATAACAAAGTGATCACTGAAGAAATCAAAGGGGAAATTAAAAAATACCTAGAAGCAAATGACAATGGAGACACGAAGACCCAAAACCTATGGGATACAGCAAAAGCAGTTCTAAGAGGGAAGTTTATAGCAATACAATCCCACCTTAAGAAACAGGAAACATCTTGAATAAACAACCTAACCTTGCACCTAAAGCAATTAGAGAAAGAAGAACAAAAACATCCCAAAGTTAGCAGAAGGAAAGAAATCATAAAACTCAGATCAGAAATAAATGAAAAAGAAATGAAGGAAACGATAGCAAAGATCAATAAAACTAAAAGCTGGTTCTTTGAGAAGATAAACAAAATTGATAAACAATTAGCCAGACTCATCAAGAAAAAAAGGGAGAAGACTCAAATCAATAGAATTAGAAAAGAAAAAGGAGAAGTAACAACTGACACTGCAGAAATACAAAAGATCATGAGAGATTACTACAAGCAACTCTATGCCAATAAAATGGACAACCTGGAAGAAATGGACAAATTCTTAGAAATGCACAACCTGCCAAGACTGAATCAGGAAGAAATAGAAAATATGAACAGACCAATCACAAGCACTGAAATTGAAACTGTGATAAAAAATCTTCCAAGAAACAAAAGCCCAGAACCAGATGGCTTCACAGGTGAATTCTATCAAGCATTTACAAAAGAGCTAACACCTATCCTTCTCAAACTCTTCCAAAATAGAGCAGAGGGGGAGGAACACTCCCAAACTCATTCTACGAGGCCACCATCACCTTGATACCAAAACCAGACAAGGATGTCACAAAGAAAGAAAACTACAGGCCAATATCACTGATGAACATAGATGCAAAAATCCTCAACAAAATACTAGCAAACAGAATCCAACAGCACATTAAAAGGATCATACACCATGATCAAGTGGGGTTTATTCCAGGAATGCAAGGATTCTTCAATATACGCAAATCAATCAACGTGATACACCATATTAACAAATTGAAGGAGAAAAGCCATATGATCATCTCAATAGATGCAGAGAAATCTTTCGACAAAATTCAACACCCATTTATGATAAAAACCCTGCAGAAAGTAGGCATAGAGGGAACTTTCCTCAACATAATAAAGGCCATATATGACAAACCCACAGCCAGCATCGTCCTCAATGGTGAAAAACTGAAACCATTTCCACTAAGATCAGGAACAAGACAAGGTTGCCCACTCTCACCACTCTTATTCAACATAGTTTTGGAAGTTTTAGCCACAGCAATCAGAGAAGAAAAGGAAATAAAATGAATCCAAATCGGAAAAGAAGAAGTAAAGCTGTCACTGTTTGCAGATGACATGATACTATACACAGAGAATCCTAAAGATGCTACCAGAAAACTAATAGAGCTAATCAATGAATTTGGTAAAGTTGTAGGATACAAAATTAATGCACAGAAATCTCTGGCATTCCTATATACTAATGATGAAAAATCTGAAAGTGAAATCAAGAAAACACTCCCATTTACCATTGCAACAAAAAGAATAAAATATCTAGGAATAAACCTACCTAAGGAGACAAAAGACCTGTATGCAGAAAATTATAAGACACTGATGAAAAAAATTAAAGATGATAGAAATAGATGGAGAGATGTATCATGTTCTTGGATTGGAAGAATCAACATTGTGAAAATGACACTACTACCCAAAGCAATCTACAGATTCAATGCAATCCCTATCAAACTACCACTGGCATTTTTCACAGAACTAGAGCAAAAATTTTCACAATTTGTATGGAAACACAAAAGACCCCGAATAGCCAAAGCAATCTTGAGAACGAAAAATGGAGCTGGAGGAATCAGGCTCCCTGAATTCAGACTATACTACAAAGCTACACTAATCAAGAGAGTATGGTACTGGCACAAAAACAGAAAGATAGATCAATGGAACAGGATAGAAAGCTCAGAGATAAACCCACGGACATATGGTCACCTTATCTTTGATAAAGGAGGCAGGAATGTACAGTGGAGAAAGGACAGTCTCTTCAATAAATGGTGCTGGGAAAACTGGATAGGGACATGTAAAAGTATGAGATTAGATCACTCCCTAACACCATACACAAAAATAAGCTCAAAATGGATTAAAGACCTAAATGTAAGGCCAGACACTATCAAACTCTTAGAGGAAAACATAGGCAGAACACTCTATGACATAAATCACAGCAAGATCCTTTTTGACCCACCTCCTAGAGAAATGGAAATAAAGACAAAAATAAACACATGGGACCTAATGAAACTTCAAAGCTTTTGCACAGCAAAGGAAACCATAAACAAGACAAAAAGACAACCCTCAGAATGGGAGAAAATATTTGTAAATGAAGCAACTGACAAAGGATTAATCTCCAAAATTTATAAGCAGCTCATGCAGCTCAATAACAAAAAAGCAAACAACCCAATCCAAAAATGGGCAGAAGACCTAAATAGACATTTCTCCACAGAAGATATACAGACTGCCAACAAACACATGAAAGGATGCTCAACATCTTTACTCATTAGAGAAATGCACATCAAAACTACAATGAGATATCATCTCACACCAGTCAGAATGGCCATCATCAAAAAATCTAGAAACAATAAATGCTGGAGAGGGTGTGGAAAAAAAGGAACACTCTTGCACTGCTGGTGGGAATGTGAATTGGTACAGCCACTAGGGGGAACGGTATGGAGGTTCCTTAAAAAACTACAAATAGAGCTACCATATGACCCAGCAATCCCACTACTGGGCATATACCCTGAGAAAACCATAATTCAAAAAGAGACATGTACCAAAATGTTCATAGCAGCCCTATTTACAATAGCCCGGAGCTGGAAACAACCTAAGTGTCCATCATCGGATGAATGGGTAAAGAAGATGTGGCACATATATACAATGGAATATTACTCAGCCATAAAAAGAAATGAAATTGAGCTATTTGTAATGAGGTGGATGGACCTAGAGTCTGTCATACAGAGTGAAGTAAGTCAGAAAGAGAAAGACAAATACTGTATGCTGACACATATATATGGAATTTAAGAAAAAAAATATGAAGAACATAGGGGTAAGACAGGAATAAAGACACAGACCTACTAGAGAATGGACTTGAGGATATGGGGAGGGGGAAGGGTAAGCTGTGACAAAGTGAAAGAGCGGCATGGACATATATACACTACCAAACGTAAGGTAGATAGCTAGTGGGAAGCAGCTGCATAGCACAGGGAGATCAGCTCGGTGCTTTGTGACCGCCTGGAGGGGTGGGATAGGGAGGGTGGGAGGGAGACGCAAAAGGGAGGGGATATGGGAACATATGTATATGTATAACTGATTAAATTTGTTATAAAGCAAAAAATAAAAAAATAAAAAAATAAAAAATACTCAGTTAAATGGAAATAAACTATGAATGGATTAATAATGAAAGTATATAAAGAACCAAAGATAAAAAAAATATATTAAACTTTGATAAACTTAAAAAAAAAGATTTGCCCAGTTTTTAATTGAAGTATAGTTGATTTACAATATTGTGTTAGTTTCAGGTGTACAACAAAGTGAGTCAGTTTTACGTATTTTTCAGATTATATTCCATTATAGGTTATTACAAGATATTAACTAAAATTTCCTGTGCTATACAGTAAATCTTTGTTGCTTATCTGTTTTATGTTTAGTAGTTTGTATCTGTTAATCCCATAATATTAATTTACCCCTCCTTCCCTTCCTCTCCCCTTTGATAACCATAAGTTTGTTTTCTACGCCTGTGAGTCTGTTTCTGTTTTGAGTATATATTAATTTATACTATTTTTTTAGATTCCATATATAAGTGATATCATATAGTATTTGCCTTGTTCGTCTGATTTACTTCACTAAGTATAATATTCTCTAGGTTGATCCACATTGCTGCAAATGGCAATATTTCATTACTTTTATGGCTGAGTATTATTTCACTGTATACATATACCACTTCTTCTTACCAATCATCTGTTTATGGGCACTTGGGTTGTTTCCATGCCTTGGCTATTGTAAATAGTACTGCTATGAACACTGGTGTGTATGTATCTTTTTGAAATTATAGTTTTCTCCAGATATATGCCAAGTTGTGGAATCACTGGATCATATAGAAACTCTATTTTTAGTTTTTTAAGGAACTTCCATGCAGTTTTCCAAAGTGGTTGTACCAATTTACATTCCTATCAACAGTGTAGGAGGGTTACCTCTTTTGCATACCATCTCCTGCATTTATTGTATGTAGACATTTTGATGATGGCCATTCTGAATGGTGTGAGGTGATAATTTGGCCATTTTTAATGGAGTTGTTTGTCTCTTTACTATTCATTATAGAGTTCTTTATATACTCTGGGTATAAGTTCCCTATTAAACACATTATTTGTAAATATTACAGTCATTCTCTGTGTTATCTTTCCACTTTTTTGTAGTGTCATTTGGAGCATAGATCTTTTTACCTTTAAAGCATTTTAATGTGTCTATTTTTTTAATTTGGTTACTTGTGATTTTGGAGGCACATCTAAGAAACCACTGCCTTACCCAAGATCACAAAGACTTACATCTATGTTTTATTCTATGAGTTTTATATTTTTAGCTCTTAAAGTCCATGATCCAGTTTGAGTTAACTTTTGTTTATGATTTGATATAAGGTTTCAAATTTATTATTTTGCATCTGGATGTCCAGGTGTCCCAGGACCATATGTGGAAATAAATATTCTTTCCCTATTTAACTGTCTTGGCGTCTCTACTGAAATTCAATTGAACATAAATAGACTAAAACACCTCTAATTTGTTAAATATTTGGGGAAGTAAAAGCTGTCTGAGCTGAACACAAATCCACACAATTAACATAGGAAGCTTTTCCCTTCTGAAATGAAGATGATGAAATTCTTTTGTCCTGGTTAATTGAATTTTATAGTTTAATGTGAAAAACCATTCTTGTCAAATATTTACAAGGATTTTGCCATTAATTCATTTCTTCCTTATTCATTTTTGTTTTGATTTCATTAAATGACAAGTTACCTGAATTATTTCTTTGAAATAAACAAAGCTATTTCTATTGTTTCAAAACAACTTTATAGAAAATTGAAAAATCATAACATTTAAGCTAAATATCTATTAACATTATTGAACTGAAAATTTTTCACTACCAACATGTAATCCTTTGGAGATATAATGAATCTCTATATAAACATGAGTAGCACATTTTACTTTTTTCCTGCCTAAGTGACAGGAACAAAATAAATTACCTAGTGCCCAGCATTCTCTCATATTTAATTATAAGAAAAAGCCTCAAATTGAGTGTTTATAAATTGTCATAATAATAATTGATTATATGAAAGATGCTCATCTACATGTTTATTAAAAATCATATAAAGTACATCTTTAGTTTATGCCAAACTTCTTCCTGCATGATAGTATATAGAAATAAAATTGATTTTTTGGGTCAATATATTTGTGTCCTGTAAGCTTGTTTAATTCATTAATTTTAGGAAATTTTTTATATTACATTGGATTTTCCTCATAGATAATTACTCCATCTGCATATAGGGACTGTCTTATTTTTCACATTAAAATCTATATGACTTATTTCCTCTTTTTGCTTAACTGTACAATCTACATTGTGCAATAATTCTAATACACTATTGAATAAGAATAGTGAGATCAGACACACTTGTCTTGCTCCTGTTCTCATGTGGAAAACCTCTGGTCTTTTACCCTTAAGTAAAAGTAAAATGATAAGTGTATACTATACAGTATACAGTAGGTTAACTGTAGTTTTTGTTGCTCTTTGCTCAGTTAGTTCCTTTCTATTCCTTGCATTTTCTGAAAGTTTTTAATTATGAATGTGTGTTGTTTTGTCAAATGCTTTGCCTACATCAAGTGATATATTTACATGATTTTTTCTTTATCTTGCTATATGGTAGTTTATATTGATTGATTTTCAAATATTAACTCATCCTTGAATCCCTGGATTAAACCCCATATAGTCATGACATTCAGTATAATTATTATATATTGATTAATTATGTTTGCTAATATTTAAAATAAGTTTTACTTCTCTATTCATGAGGAATACTAATGTCTTAATTTTCTTTATCCTTCCCTCTCTTTCTCCTCTCCTGCCCCTCCCCCTTCCTTTACTTTTCTGTCTGTCATACTCTCTGGTTTTGTCTTCATAAAATAACTTAGGAAGTATTCTTTCCTCTTCTGTTTTCTAGAGCAGATGATATATATTTGGTGTTAATTCTTTTTAAAAGTTATGAATAATTCTGCAGTAAAGTTATCTGCACCTGAACATTTCTTCTTTGAGGATTTTGTTATATAATTAAGAATTCAACTTATTCAATAGTTATAAGGATATTCATATTATTTCGTATAGGATGAATTGTGGTAGTTTGTGCTTTTGGGACAATTTTTGCATTTTGGCTAGATGTCATGTCATGTGTATAGACTTGTTCATAGTATTCCCTATTATCTTTTTGAAGTTTGTAGTCTGTATCCCCTGTCTTACTCCTGATATTGGTAATTAGTGATTTCTCTCTTTTTACTGTGTCAGTATTGCTAGAGGTGGTGTGTCAATTTTATTGATGCTTTCAAAGAACTAATGTTTTGTTTCATTGATATTCTCAATTTTTTTCTGTTTTCAATTTCATTAACTTTTGCTATTCTCTTTATTAATTATTTTATTCTGCTGACTTTGTTTGGCTCTAAATTTTTTTTTCTCCCCAAGGATCTTGAGATGAAAGTTGAAATGATTGATTTGAAACTTTTTCTCTTTTCCAGCATAAGCATTTAGTGCTATAAATTTCCCTCTCCCATTGCGGAGCACAGGCTCCGGACGTGCAGGCTCAGTGGCCATGGCTCATGGGCCTAGCCACTCCACGGCATGTGGGATCTTCCCAGACAGGGGCACGAACCCATGTCCCCTGCATTGGCAGGCAGACTCTCAACCACTGCACCACCAGGGAAGCCCAACCCTCACAGTTTTTGATATGTTGTATTTTCATTGCCATTCAGTTCATGTATTTTTTTGATTTCCCTCTGACTCATGGTTTATTTAGAATTGAGCTGTTTAGTTTCCCACTATTTCATGATTTTTCTCTTATCTTTCTGTTTTTGTTGCTAGTTTGATCCCATTGTTGACAGAGCATACACTCTGTGTGGTATCAGCTGTTATTGTTGAGAATCTTTTGATGACCCCAAATATTGTCTACCTTAGTGTATGTTTCATGGATACTTGAAAGTAATGACTATTATACTGTTGGATGAAGTGTGCTATAAATGCTGATGATAACCTGCTGGTTGATAGTGCTTTTGAACTCATCAGTATCTTTACACATTTTCTCTCTAATTGCTGAATCTATTGTTGAGAGAGAAATATTGAAGTTTCCAACTATAACTGTGGATTTATCTGTTTTGTTTTCAGTTCTATCACTTTTTGCTTTACATATTTAGCAGTTATGTTTGTTGGTGCATACACATTTAGAATTGCTATGTCTTTTTGGTGGATTGATCATTTTATCATTTTGTAATGTTTTTCTCTGTCTCTGGCAATTTTCTTAGCTGAAGTCTACTTTATCTTAATCCACTCTGTCAGTACATTTCAATTGTTGTATTGAGACCATTTAAATTTAATGTAATTATTGTTAAGGCTTAAGTCTATACTTTTGTTTTTCTTCATATTCTGTTCATTCTCTCTGTTTTATGATTCTCTATTTTCCTTTTTCTGTCTATCTGTAGATTTTTTGAACAATTTTTAGAATTCTGTTTGGATTTAGCTCTAGTTTTTTGAGTGTTTTTCATTGTATTTTTCTTTTAGTGATTTCTCTGGGTATGGTGACTTATCACAGTCTATTGGTATCCAGTCTTTTACAAGGTCATATGAAGTTAAAAAACTTAACTCCTCTTATGTCCTTTACTCTTTTCCACTTAGAATATAATTGTTTAAAATATCTCTTGTACATGTTAAGCTCTTTTGCTTCAATTGTCAAATATAATTTAGGAACTAAAAAGAAGAAAACTATTTACTCTTAGGTTTACATTTTGCATTGTTTTTCTTTCTTTCTGATATTCCAAAATTTCTTCTTTCATCATTTTTCTTGTTTTTAGACAAATTCCTATGGTTGTTCTTTTAAGATAAGTCTGCTGGCTGGCCACATAGTCTCTTAGATTTTCTTTATTTGAGAATATCTTGAATCCTCCTTCACTCCTCAAGGACATTTTTGCTGGTTTCAAAATTCTGCATGGATAGTTATTTTCTCTCAGAAGTTGAATATGTTCATGTGATTACTTAGTGGATGGCCTCTATGGTTTATGGTAAGAAATTCACTGTTATTCAAATCATTTTCTTTCTGTAGGTAAGTTTTTGTTTTTTCAGGAGTTAACTACGAAGTGCCTTAGTGCAGATTAATTTTTATCTTTTTTTTTTAGCATCTTCCCAGTTTATCAAATCTGTAGCTTTACATCTTTTGCCAAATCTGTAAAGTTTTCATTCATTACTCATAAAGCACTTTTTTTAGCTCTGCCATCTTTCTCCTCTTCTTATGGACTTTGGCAATAGAAATCTTAGTTTTTGTTTGTTATAGTCTTATGGGTCTCTGAGACTCTGTTCTTTTATTTTTTTAGTCTGTTTTCTCTCTGTTGTTCACATTAGGTAATTTCTATTGTTCTATATTCCAGTTCACTAATTCTTTTATCTCTCCCATCCACTCTGCTGTTGAGACTATCTATTGAGTTTTGTACTTTAATTGTTATATTTTGCAATTCTAAAATTATCAGTCTACTTTTCTTTCTATCTTCAATTTATTTGCTTTTTGTTTGTTTATTTGTTTCTGGAATATTTATAATTGTTTGGTGAAGCATTTTATTATAATTGATTTAAACATTTTATTGGAAAATTCTAACATCTTTGTCATCTCTGTGTTGGCATTTATTTTTTGTCTTCATTCAAGGCAAATGAAAGAATTTCCTGATTTTTATGTGATGACTAATTTTCAATTGAAACTTGGACATCTTGGGCATTATATTCTGAGATTCTGGATCTTATTTAACCTTGTTTTAACTGGCTCCCTCTAACTCTGATCTAGTAAGGGAAGAGAGGGTGCCACCTCATTTCTGCCAGGTGTATGTAGAAATACAGCCTCCTTCCCTTCCATTAACACCTGAGAGAGTTTCCTATTATTGCTAAGCAGTGTTGAGCACTAGGTCTCTGTTGACATCATTCATATGGGAAGAGTAGGAGTGTTGTGTTATTGTCCACCTTGTGATCCCTATTGACATGGGCTGGTGGTCTCATTATCATTGGCCATGGGTAAAAGTCCTAACTCTCCACTAAGATTTCTCTCACTCCACTCACCAGGAAGGTGGAATGTTGCCTCATTGGTCCTGATTGGTAGAAAGTCCAGGCTACCCAGTTAGTCTTTATTGACACTGGGGAGGGGCATGTCCTCATTGCTGCTGAGTGCAATGAATGTTCCAGCTTCCTACTTGGTTTCTCTGACATTATCCCAGCAGATATGTTGGGATTCATTATTAGGGCCTCATGTGGGCAGAAGCCTAGACTCCCCACTAGGCCCTTGCTGATATGGGTGGAGATGGGGTATACACTTTTTTTCTGTGGCATTTGGCTGGAATAGAGCCATTATTTTAAAAACGTTTTTTGTCTTGCTAAACTGAAATTGTCCTGATCCTTTGTAGACAGAGCTGTTTTTTGCTGTGGCTTTGTTTATTTGTACTTATTGGTATTTGTGGCTGCTGACTTCTTCAGCTCCCAATCTAGGAAATTAAAAAAAAAAAAAGGAACTTACCATTGTGCTTCATTTTTTGGATTCTGAGGTCCCTTGATAGTCTGTCTCTTCTTATGTTGTTTTTAGTAAAATGTTCAAGGTTTTTAATTTTATTTAGCAGAAGGAATAGGGAAAACCATGTCTACTTTATCTTTCCAGAAACAGACATAATCCTTAAGCCATTTTTACTGGAAACCATTACTTTCCAACAATTTAAAAGCTTATTTTTACATTAATCCATATTTTTCATAATACATTTCTCCCTTTATTCATTTATTTATTTTCGGTTGATTAGTGTTCTGAAGTCTTGAAAAGAGATTCCCACATTTTGATTAAGGTTCAATTATTTCTTTAGACAAGTGAATGTGGCAAATTTGTAGAATACTGAACTAAATTTTATAGCTAGAACATCATCCTTAAGTTAATTTTTGGAGAAAGTAAATAATTGGCTGCTTTTAAAGTTCTTTATGAATGTATAAGAGTGTATATAGATTTATAGCTCTACTATGTATATGTACCATTTTAATTAAATCATTTAATGGCCCATTATTGCATTTGATTATTTATTCATTGCCTGACAATCTAGAGACATTAAAAACTCAGTCCAGTTGCCCAACCAGAACCATGAAGAAAATAATTTATTGTGGCTGTTCACCATGGCAATCCCTGGATCTGGCACCCTGCCTGATACATCTGGTATACCAACATATTTTGGTGAATGAATAAATAAAATGACTGCCACCATTATTCCTAGAACACAGCCATGTAGTGCTCTCATGACTCTGATTTATAAAACGTGCTTACCTTTTAAGTTGAATTGAGACTACTAAAACTTTTGTTAGAAGACGAATACATGACTATGGTTAATATTCAATGGTATATGGTAACCTCTTAAAATTTTATGAGTTATTCAAGCAAAGAACAATGACTAAAGTTTCTAGTATCAGCAAAATACCTCATATTATAGGACACCTGGAGAAAGGGCTAAGAGACAGAGTTAAACATGTAGAGCTGTTAAAAGGTAGAGGAAGAAATGCCACATGGCAATTAATGAATATTATGCACCTCTCACATTCACTGTGCCTCAGTTTCCAAATAAAAATATGAGGTTAATTTCCATTGTCTTTAATGGATTTAGAATTATTTGAGGATCTATAGAAGTGCTTCAAATTTGAGGAGCCGAAATGAAAGAGGAGAGTCACCAGAAATGTTCAGGTAATCTTTCATTTTACAATGTGAACTCCTGAAACACATCTTGCTTATCCATCATAAAATTCCCAGTTTCCAACACATAGTAGGATCTCAGTAAGTGGTTATTGATTAAATATTAAGATTTGCTATTTAGATATCTTGCTCAAGTCTCCCTTTCTGTAGTTGAAGAATTGCAACCAAGAGACACTGCTTAACTCATCCCAGATAACGCAGCAAAAATTCAGTCATAATTTTTTGATGAGCTTGCTTACCACTTCCCCAGACTGTGGAATGCTGTATGTTTCAGTAAAGTTTATTACAAGATGTTTTAATGAAATAAATGTACCTGTCTCGATATTGAAGTGCCAAATAAATGCAGAAAAGTAGCAATTAATGCTCACTGGAATAAAACAATATGCTCTAGAAATTAAAAAAAAAACACAAATAGGAAAAAAGTAGACTTTCATTCTAAGGAATACACATTTTTTCCTTCCTCTCAGATTTCCTCAATGTTAATTTGCAACATTAAATCAAAGAGGTTTAAAAAACTAGAGTAGCCTCCTAGGCTCTTCAATGGAATGTTCAGAAGAAATAAAAATGTGATCCTAGAGTGATAAGGATAGTGATCAAATTTCAGCATTTGTCATCATGTTTTCCAAAATTAAAGTGAGAAGTAGCAGTTAAAATCTAAGGTAAGATTTAATAGCAAATAAAGTAGAGAACACCAGCCATTCATCATGGGGATCTGAAGATTTATCATTGCTTAATAGAGGTTTGCAATAGCTCAATAGCCACAGAGCTAAGTTTGATTAAACAAACAAACAAACAAAAATGATAAGAAATCAATATAAATACCAGATAAAATAATGACAACCTCACTACATTTAAATTTTACTAGTCATTTAATTCTAAAACATAAAAACATTCAAAATGATTCAAATACCTTAAATTGGTTGTGGAACCAATTCCAAAGTTTGGCAAGGGGATAGGGAGTTTCCCACACAGCCTCAAGCAATTCTCAGGCACCAGCTGGATGCCTTACAATTCAACTTAGTTCTGACACAAGCTACCTGAAGATAAGTGTAACCAATCCCAAGTTCCTATGCCCGAGGCACAGTGAGGCCAAATAAATCAATATGTCCGAGTTTGGAGCAGAGAAATGTTTATTGCAGTGCCAAACAAGGAGAACAGGTAGCTTGTGTTCAAAAACCCCAAACTTCCCAATGAGTTTTGGAGAAACTCATTGGTTGGTGGTGAGGAAACAGGGTGGTGCTCCGGGAATCTTGTGCTCAGCCTGAAGTTACCATCCTCCACCTGGGTGGGGGTCTTACTTCCTACAGAAGATCTCAAAGACATTGTTATGTATAATATATTCCTTGAGGAGGAACCAGGACCCTGCCAGAAGGTTGCACTATTGTTTCTTGACTGCTCTTTGCATTCCCTCCCTTCTCTGATTAACAATTATTTGATTCTGCCCTTTAGAACTCAGGGAAGGTCAAGGAGGCTGAATGAAGCCTATTGCCTACAAACAAGAAACAGGGGACACAGAAAGTGTTTGTACCCAGGAGCCCCACAGGGTCCTGGCTTGGTTTCAATAGCATCAGTTTCACAGGGTAAAATTTCCATCCTACAAGACTGCCACCCCACCCCACCCACTACTCACTTCAGATACCAGTTGCAAGCTCAGATTATTACCTGTGCTTGTGACCGAAAGGTATAGATTGGAGATTTCCCATGACCCACTCCTTGGACTTCAGATACTAGCCACAAGTCCAGGTACTTTATTTCTAACCAAATGACTATAAATCAAAGGTTTTATTAATTTGACAGAGCACCACACATTTTACAAGATTCCTGGTTTATTATAAAAGGATATAACTCAGAAACTGCCAGATGGAAGAGATGCATAGGGCAAGGTGTGGGGAAAGGGCTCCGAGTTCCCATGCCCTCCCCAGGTGGGCCACTCTCCCAGCACCTCCACGTGTTCACCAATCTGGAAGCTCTTTGAACAACTTCCTTTTGAATTTTCATGGAAACTTCATTTAGAGGCATAATTGATTGAATCATTGGGCATTGGCAATTGATTTACCTCCAGCCCCTCTTCCCTCCACTAAGGTCAGGGGTTGGGAATGAAAATTCCAACCCTCTAATCAGGTGAATGGCTCCCCTGGCAATCAGCCCCCATACTTAGCCTTTTTCCAAAGGTCACTTCATTCAAATAACAAAATATACCTTTTTCACTGTCAACACTTGAAATTCCAACTTAGGAAATTCCAGTGGTTTGAGGACCTGTGATTCAGAACTGTTTACAAAGACCAAGTATTTATGAGAAATGTATTTTGGTAATCTGAATGACCAAATATATATTTCTTACAAATCACAGTATCATATACCTGAATCACAAGAAAAAATTAATTTTCAGAGTTAACTTTTTAGTTTTTAAATTAAAAATTTATGATTAATAGGACAATGGAAGAAGGATGTTGTTGAGAAGAATTATTTAACAAATTTGTGCTGTGTGATCTTGGCCAAATTTTTCAAATTCTATGCTTTTCTGTATTCTTATTTCAAAAAGGAGTGACATTCATAGCATAGAAGTACTGTAAGAATTTAATTAGAGTCAGTAGAACTCTTTGTTACCTATCTTAGAGTGAAACCAAGTGAGGCTTGGGCACAGAGCCATCCTTTTCTCCACCATTTCTTATAGGCAAGACTCCAGCCTTCATGACCTTCCCTGAGTTCCAAAGTATGGATTGATAACAGTTGCTAATCAAGGGAGGAGCAGCCAAGAATCCACCTGAAGCAAGATTAAAGGAACCAGAGAATCTCATCAAGATTAGGAGACCACCACCTGAGAGGAGATTAAGGGAGTGGAAGTCCGTCTCACCTCCTAATCTTGTCAGAGACCCCACTTTGAACCATTGTTATAAAACCTCTCATCAAATCCTCCTGGGTTGGAACACATAGTTTTTCCAGGCAGAGCCTGGTGTGTCTCCCTTTGCCTAGCAAAGTAATAAAGCTATCCTTTGCTACTTCTCTCAAAACTCTTTCTCCAAGATTTGATTCAACACTGGTGCACAGAGAAGCTGAGCTTTCCGTAACAAAAGCTCTCTCTCACTTATTTTTTTTTTCCCATCTCTTTCATATTGGGTTCCCTGACAAGCTTGCTCTGAGATGGAAATTATCATGAATAAAGTTTGTTGAAGAATGCTGTCAGAGTCATCACATATAGGTGAGTAATGGAGCCACAATAGGTAGAAGTTAGTCTGCAATACAGTAACAACAGACACTTCAGGTGACCTCACTGTGACTTTTGAAGCTGACATGGCTGTTGAAAAATTGTCCCAAATTAGGGTGTGGCTTGAACATGTATTTATACCCCATATAGACCAATTATTGGTTATAGGCTTCCTGGGAATGGGACATACTTTTGAGTGAGAGTGCTCTCTTTAGTTGAGGGCATCTCAGCATAGCTACAGTTATAAGTATCTTAGTTATGAAGGTCACCTTACCTCACTGACATACTTGACACTCTTTCTGATATTGAAAATAAAAGATTTGAGCATTCTAGGCATTTTTTACAGTTAAGACATGGTCACTTTTTATACCATTTAACAGTGAGATAATATATCATATTTTGAGAAGAGCATAGCTAAAGCATGGAAAACTACATAGCAGAACGTGGACTCTATTGTATTTTTTTTTTCTTCTAGAATATGAATCCCTACTATTGCAAAGCAGTCCTCAATCCACATGTAGTACTCCATTGGTTTGGGGATGTAACACAGTGTTTAGTCATTTTGGAAAATGCAGGCTATCTTTAGAAGAAAAAACAGTACTTTATTTACTTAAAAATAGGTTAAATGGTATGACTACATAAATACACTCCTTCACATCTTGTTTTCATGAAGATCTCATGGGTAAAACTGTCACAGAGCATTGCCAAAACACTTCCATACCAGAAAAACAATGAACTCAGGAAACTCAGTATAAAATTATTATTATTTTAAGTGTGATTACTTTTATAGCTACATGAATGCCTATGGTGGTTTGCAGTAAATAAAATACATGATATAAAATAAATGCATACAAAATATGAGTACTAAAGTGCTTACCCCGTAAAGACTAGACTAGCAATGGACTGCAGGTGCTCAAACAATGAGGATGGTACTGATCTTAGGGGACTGGGAGCAAAGAGGGAAAACAGGTAATCTAGTTCTGAAGTTTGGATGGTGCTAAAACAGCAGATTTATTCAACCATTTCCTTGTCATTTAGAGCATAGGAAATAGTCAAGCCATGCAAATCAAATTCAGTCTATTAAGTGTAAAAGGTGAAATATACCTTATTTATTTATTTATTTTTTGCAGTACGCGGGCCTCTCACTGTTGTGGTCTCTCCCGTTGCAGAGCACAGGCTCTGGAGGTGCAGGCTCAGCGGCCATGGCTCACAGGCCCAGCCGCTCCATGGCATGTAGGACTTTCCTGGACCGGGGCACGAACCTGTGTCCTCTGCATCGGCAGATGGACTCTCAACCACTGTGCCACCAGGGAAGCCCGAAATATACCTTTTTTAAATGTCATCAACCCAGCATCAGTGCTAGGATATAGTGGGAAATTAATACAGATTTCTTTTTGTCCCATACTGCCCACTCTTCTTAGCCTCCCCACCAATTTCCTTCCCGAGTCTCTCTTCAGAGACACTGTTTTTTTCCTCCTGTACTTTCCTCTTATTTCTTGTCTACACAGCTAGGACAGGGCTCTTTAAGATTTAGAGTTTTTCACTTTTTCAGTGTCATGACTCCTCCACTGATATGCTACCCTCAAGTCACATCAATTTCCCTGTAGTTGCCTAAAGAATCTTTGAAATTCTAAATACTTATGTCAGGAAAAAAAATATTTTTTCTATTCTTTTGCTGCCCTCAGTTCTTCTCAAAATGGATATGACTGTTTAATGTTACTCACTCATCTCAGACATTTGTCATTTCAGGAGATTTCTGCTCTCCCAGGCTTGGTTATGCATCTATCTTCCTTGTTCTAATAGCCAGCTGTTCTCACCCACTCTCATGTGTCCTACTATTGGGCCATGGTCATGGTTGATCTATTTATTCCAATAACACAGGAGCCTGAGCCCAGCTTCTTTTCTGCAGGGCTTGTCTTCTATCTCTCAAGTCCACCCTCGTGTCCTCTACACTTCCAATTCTCGACTTATACTCTCCCAAACACAAACCCAGCTCCTCACCTTCAAACTGGCAAACCTCAGTTAATGATCCCAACACCTGCTTTTTTCTGTAGTCTTCTTCATCATATAAACATTAGTATAAGATTATTTTCCATCTTATGGGCTTAAGATATTTTCTAGGTCCATTCTCAACCAAGAATTCCTGGCTTGCTGGACTCTGTCCTGTCCTCTGGAAACAGAGCCCCTTTGCTGCATCCAGGAATAAGAACAGAGATCGTGGAGTTTATTTAGAAAGTGCAGAGACACCAAAAGAGGATAGAAAGTGATTCCAGGAAGAAGAAAGAGGCAAAAATGGGTGACTTCAGACTGGGGTTTAAGCTTAATCCTACGGAGAAACTCGAACGTCATGTGAATACACGTCTTGCTAAGGGGAAAAAAGACACAGGTATTTACCTCCCCAGGTCTGTCATTCATTGTTTAAGGGCTTCCCTCAGAAGGACATTTAGTTAGGTACAACAGATTCCAGCAAACTGAGGGAAACCCTCCAACAAAGATGCAGATGCTGGTCATTAGAATTCAGGCTGGAATGAATGGACACAGTGAGGGGGGCTGAAGACACAGGGGTGGAACACCCATAGCATCTGCCATAATCCAATAATAACTACTTTCTTGGCTCATTTCACTTCATGGTTGTAAGATTATGGGATCTTCCCAGCCTCCCCTTGTCTTCACATATCTCACAGAGCATATGTTCTACCACCAGTTTACTTAATTAGTTTCAACTAATACAATATAAAAAAACAGTGTGAAGTATGAGAAATACAAGACAATTGCTTTTAAAGCCTCTACTACATGTATTTTATTGTTTATCCTAAAATTATGCCACTCTGTTAAATTAGGGTCCCTTGTTGTCAGTGCTACAACCAGTTACATACATACTCAGGTATAAATGGCTGAAAAAAGCTAAAAGAGTAACACCACTTCTAACCTAATCTCTTTTCCTCTCTCTTGTCTTTGTTTTTTATAAAGCAAACTGCATTTTAATAATATAAATATAATTCAAGTTTACTTGACAGAAAGGGATGGAAATCCAGAGTATTGAAAAATTGTCTTCCTCAATCAGATATAAAACAATAATGACAACAAATATAAGTAGTTAGAATGTAACTAGAATGTAGGGTGCACTTGGGGGACAAGGAGAGAGCCTTAGAGAGGGGTTGGCATGTATTAGGCAAAAATTAGGGGATCTGTTAGAGCTTGTATCAAAGGCAGCTATGGAGAGAATTACAAAGTACAAAATGAAACATAAATGCTATCCTTGTTAAATCTTATAGAGACTGATCTGAGCACCTACACTTAGATGCTGAGCATTTCTAGAGAAATAAATGCATGCACTGGATTCTTCATCCTTCCATGTTTGCAGAAAGTATATTTTGGAGTCCACCTGAAAAATGTTTCCTGCATAGTTTCAGAGCTGATATACTTCAAAAACCCCAGAGGTGTTTCCTGTAGTACTGGGAATGGACTTGAAGTCCTTTTGCATTGGAGACAGCTGTTAGGAAATAGGAAATCTTTCTGTTATTAGGTACTCTTGTAGCTTTTTAATCTTGCCATTTGTTTAATAAAACTCATGTCATCACAACTGTTAACCACAGGATAAGTTTTCTTCTGAGTCAGATTAAAGGCTTTGGGAAAAAAGGCCCAAATTTAATTCGTCCTGGTGATACAAAATCCTTGCAAATGTGAAACACTGTGTGAATCCTATCAATATGTTCAGGTGTTCTACCAGATGCTGAAGATTCCCCCAGGCCCTTCAGCAGCAGTTTGAATTGATTTGCTGACAGATGGATTTAGAAGAGTCAAATGACAATGTTTAAAAATTTTGCTTTCTGGCAAACTAGTGTTTGTGTGCACATGTGTGCATGTATGTGTGTTCTGAAGAAAAATAAACATAACAAAAAAAGTTTTTGTAACTAATTAAGCTTTTCTGTGAACACTTGCCTCAAATTCTAGAGTCTACTTTAAATAAACAGTATGAGTGATTATAATTAAAAACTCCTCCATGGAAAGATAGAGACTACTGAGTCTTTAGAAAGTAGCCTCCCTCCAATTAAAATGTCCATTTTCCTTTCTCTAATATTTATCTATGTGGAGAGGGTAATTAGAACTAACTAAAGTGTGTACAAGGATACCAAACACTAATGAGTGTCTATTTTGGATATATTTTTAAATGATGTGCAAAATGAGATGCTTTGAAGCTTCTCCCCTTTAGTGAAGGACAGATAAACAGAAGAGGACCCAGTTTCCAAGGTCGAAGCCAAAATGGATAAAATGAAATTTTGGAAGAGAAAGACTCTCTACATGAGAACGTGTCATGGGTGAGTATGGATCAACAGTGATGTCTTCCAATTAGCATAGCCACTAGGTCAGATCGCTAACCTAGGAAAGCACACTCACAGACACATACACACACAATTTAAATAAGCCAGTAAATTTTGATTGAATTGCCAGATCAAATGAGGTAGTGGTATTAGTGTGATGGGATACACAGCCTTAAAATAACCCATAGTAGAACTCAGCAACAGCTGTTTAGTTTCACATTTTTTCTTCAAGCGTGAGAAAAAGAAAACCTAGATCCTGGACTTCCTACTTGGGGAGGAAGTTGGAGGCAGGCAGCCTTGTTCACTGGTTCATGACTCAGGCTCTGGAAGAAGCTGAAACTTCTAGTGAAGAGATCATAAAGCTATTTTCTGATGATGACTAAAGAAGGAAATAAATGGAAAAGATCTGTATCATGCCTGTCTTACATTCTCTTTATCATTCTCTCAAGATCGATTGAATCAAATTGGAACCGAACTCAGGTTCGGCTGCTCACTGCTCAGAAGCCAATAATTTGAGAGGCAAGTGGCAGTAGAAAAGAAAAGTTGTTTAACCAGAAAAGCCAGCAATCTGGGGAGATCGTGGACTCCTGTCCAGAGACCAAGTCCAAAGATTCTGCTCCGCCATGACAGTTTTTAAAGGGAAAAATAGGGGGAAGAATCTCAGTGAATCATCAAGAAAGGAGGTTGGGTTCTGTGTCCTTCTCCATTGCATTCAGGCTGGCCGGTTGTCTCTTCAGATGTTATCTTGCCTGAATGATCTGCCTGCAGGTTTGCTTAGGGGGCTGGTGGTGGTAGAGAGCTAGTCTTCCCTCTTTTTTATCTGGGAAAAGAATCAACATGTTAGACAAGGCATGGTGTGAGTTCAGGAGAGCATAAATCAGGAGTTAGATTAAATTGCGTAGTCATCTCATTCCTATAATTAGGTTCCTTCAAGGTTAGATGGGAACAGAAATGGGCAAACATGAAAGGGCAAAAGAGCTGTTTTCACAATTAGGCAGATTATCAATCCGGCTTTGGAGAATACCAATAAAAATATAAATCCAGTTTCATTTTAAGTTAATTTGAAATGCAGATGCAAATTTTGTCAACCAGGAATTTACCAGGTGGGAAACAAATGTAAGATTGGCCTTGGCACATATGTGAGATAGACAAAATGCTAGCCCTGCATTTCTATCTGATGAAACTCTATCAGGCTAGTGAACTGAAGTTCATCTGTACCCTCGCACTCGAAAATATGTCTCTTATTGGGAACATAAAAGACACATCTGCAGGCATTGGGTGTAAAGTGAGAAACCACTAGTATGGATAATGTGCTAACCATAATTGTTTTAATTTTTCCCCCTGCAAAATTTAATTTATGAAGAATTGCATATTTAAGATAAAAAATCAAATAGGACTAATATGTTTCACAATGAAAGGGGGGATCCTTTGCCCAAGCCCTCCCCATTTCATAGTCTTACTCCCCAAAGGTAATCACATTCAAAAATAAATCCTATTTTCAGGCATATATCCTCATGTAGCTAAATAATATATTTAACAAATTAGGCTATTTCTTGGTTTAACAATGTTAGATGCCACTTCATATAGTATTTGAGTGTTTTTATCTCAGCTAGAACCAGCTATATTTGCCATTTTCCCCATATTGCTACATGCCAAAAATTTTGGTTAAATTGTCATGGTTTATATTTTATGATTTATATATAACATATATAATGGCTTACTCAATAATCCTTTTAGTAAACTTTGTTTTCTGATGCACATGTCTAATATTTCTTGGCATTAATAAACACCAATTTTAAATTTTTATTTGATCAGTTTTATCAGTATCTGTCACTGTTTTTGTGGTTGTTTTTTTTCTCTCAAAGCTATGCTAGACCTTTCAAATTCTATACACTTTTTTCAGATGCTCAAATACCAAAATAATCTATTAGTTCCATTATTTAATCTTTTAGTCTCTTTTACAGGTCAAGTGAAAAAAAAAAAAAAAAGCATAGCCTAAAAGTTGAGAGTTGTGTTTTATTCAGTGGACAAAACTGAGGACACAACACCTCTGATAGCTCTGAGATACTGATCTGAAGAGGTAAGGAGAAGCCAGGATATATATAGGAGTTTTGCAGCAAAGACCAGGTAGTAGGAATATCAAATGATTAATGTTAATTAAAGAAAATCAGAAATCTCAAGTTAAGGAATTTAGTGTTTTTCTCTGTAGGGGAAGATGCAAGAGTCTGCAGTCATTGAAATCATTCCTTTGATATGCACCTCAGCTATCTTCGGCCAGCATCCTGCGCTTCTCATCCTGAGTCTCCTTAGGGCACACACTCCGGGGTGGCTACAGTGCCTGATGGCTTGATTTTTCCATCCTGAGTTCCCTCAGGGCTCACCATAGAGGGCAGCTGTAGTAGCTGATGATTGCAGCATCCTTTGTTTATTGATATGGCAGGCAGCTTTCTTAGTCCACACACAGTATCTCACTATCCTCTTTCTGTCACTGGGCCAACAGTTCTCTAGATATCATGCATGTTCATCCTGGGATTTCCCTTCAACACTCTGCTATGCAGGATACTTCATTTCCTAAATCCCATATATACTATTTTTAAAATGTACTTTCTTATTTTGTTAAAGCATCATTTCTAGTAGCTTTTTAAGTAAAGATTAGTATACATATTTTTTGAAATCTTAGGACTTTGCAAATATATTTAATCATCTTTAAGATTAATAATTTGGCCAAGTGCAGAATCCTATGCTCAAAAATTTTCTTTTAAATTTTGGAGATGTGGTTACACTAAAACTCTGTGTCACTGTTGAAAAATCGGATGATATATGACTTAGAAATGTCTGTTGATACATATTTACTTGTGTAACTGTGTAGGTGTATGTGACCTGTACCATTGTGACACTCAGGTTTATCAACAAACAAAATTTGTTTTTTACCATGTGTAGAAACACACCCTTACAAATAAGATCACATGTAAGATTCATAGATGCTGTGTACCAATAAGGTGTCAGAAGGCAATATTTGGGGGAAGGGGGGATTTCAGAAAAAATGATCACAGGAGTTAAGAGCTTTCATTCTTGGCTCCACCACTTACTAGCTATATGAGCTTGGGCAAAGTAGCTTACCTTTCTGAGCCTGAGATTTATGAACTTTAAAGTAAAAATAATGTCTGCATTGCAGAATTTTTTTTTCTTTTTTAGATTAAGTCAATATTCAAAACTCAGTTTTGTCCTTTATTTTAGGTGGACCTATTTTACTTTTTCAAATGGATAAATTTTAATGTTTTTTTTTCAAGTTGATGTTATAAAAAGCTAAACTAATTTTGATGTAGAATAATATGTTTTATGCTAGCCATCAGTTGTTTGAAAAACAATTTTTCAAGCATGATAAAATATATTTATTAAGAACACACAATGTTTTAGTCAACCCAAAAAACAAGTCACTTGCTTGAAGCTATCCTTTAGCAAATCTAATTGTTAAATATACACAGCTTGAAGTGGAAAATAAAACATAACACTAAAGAAAAATAATATAAATCAAAATGAAACATGTTTATTTCTGTCATTAAAAAATCAAATAAATTTTCTTTATTTATAAATAATTTACTGTGTGTGGATGGACAAAAAACAAACAAACAAACAAAAAACAGCAATACAGCTTATTCCAGTCAAAGGGGTAGAAATGAAATAACACAAATTAGGTCGCTCATTATAATGTCAATTATTTGCATTAGACCACCAAATTTAAAATTATTCCTTGTAACCATGGCTAGAAATTCCCTTCAGCTATGCAAATATGCTTACAGTTAATTCTGTTTCCCTGATAGACAATCTAACACTTCAGGCTTTTCCTCTCTCTTTCTTTCTCTTTTGGCAATTTAAGCCCATCTACTGTATTTCCTGAGTATTCATCTCACTTTACCCACAAAGATTATAGATTTAGGCTAGCTGGTAATCCCATTATCTTGCATGATAAAAGCAAAAGTGTATTTGGTCACTACCTGCAGAACTCCAGGGATTTATCATGAGTGAGTATAAAATCTAAATTAATACTAAGTTTTCTTAACAGTCATGTGGATCATTAGTTTATTCACTTGAATGCTTATGTTTATCACTATTTTACCAGGAAATTTTCTACTATAGAAAAGAAACTTGTTTCTATAGAAAAGAAACTTGGTTTGATTTGATTTTTCAACCTAAAATTATTTAGAATAGGATTGTTTTATGTGAAAATATTTTAAAGATGAAATATTACCATATGGGAAAAAGAACAACATCCATTTTCTTAAAATAAGCGAGTTGGACTCATGTTTTATTTTAGAAGGTTTCTTTCAAGACCTGATCTAACAAGACGTGTCCTTCAGAGAAAATCTAAAATTTATATCTGGAGGAAAAAACGCATTCTCACACCCTTATCATGATCTCCCTTATACACACACACACACACACACACACATCACAATATTTTGACAAATGGTATGAAGATAGGAGGAACAAGAACATTTAAGCCAATAATCAGAGACTGGGTTTGCTTAGCAAAGTCAATGCTATTGAGAGGTATAGATAATGAGATAATATTTTGTAAAATAGTTACTGAGTTTTCTAAGGTGTAGTAAATTTAATAAATAATTGTAATTATTATTACTTTACTAGGATTATTCATTAATGACCTTTTTTTGTTTATTGTCTTGAGGAAATGCAATTGCTACTTTGGAGTTCTACATGGAATACAGGCTATAATGTTTAGGGTACTTTACGGCATTGTGTAAGGGCAAGTGCAAATTGAAAATAGGAAGCTTATTTCTACCTGTTGAAAATAAGAGGAAAGACTGCTCTCCCCCCTCCAGCTTTTTTTTTTCAGGATTTCCTTCTCCAGTCTTTTCGAATGTATGCAAATCTTTTTAATGGGTCAAATAAGTTTCTTGCCAATCTCAAAACTCAAGAATGTTTCTTCAAAGACCTGAGAGCCATATCTTTGAAATGTAGTCATCAAAGAAAGTATTGCTCTATTTCCCAGTTTCCTGGGAGGAGATGAGCCTAATTTCAGGTGTCATCTGACTTCAAATTTTAAAAACTACCTCATTTATTGAATGGGTTTTATCCACTTAGTTATTAAGAGTGAGATTTGTTTCTCTCTTTGAAAACTCTTTAGCAGATTGCTTATCCACAAAATGTGCCTTACCACAGTATGGTTTAGTGCTTATTCAATAATAAAAATATTTTGTCTTCTACCTTTGTAGAGGTTTTCTGGATTGGGAGAAGATTTTGTTTTGAATTATATTTTCCCCCCCAAATTGAATGTTCTTCCCTCTCCTGAGCGTCTGTCTTACACCCCCAAAATTCCAAGATGTCACAACATCTTGGGACAGGACAAAATCTTCATTGACCATTTTCTCCCCTTGAATACTTTGGAAATAATGTGAATAATGGATTCTGAGTAGGGCTATACAGAATCCATTTTAACAATATAGTCTTTGACTCTAGAAATTTCTTTCCAAAAGCTCTTCAAGAAAGTGCTAGCATTTTTACATTTTCCATAAGTATAGAAGAAAAAATTTGTAATAGACACTTGTTAAAATGGTAAGACAGATTTTGTTCAAGCCACTGTAATAGGGGAGAGAGACTTAAGCATATAAATAAGCTCAATTCTAAATATAGAAAAAACAGCTAACAAGTAGAGCCAACAAGCAAAGTGAGGGGGTAAGCAGATGGAAATTTACTACAAGGAACTTGGATAGAAATCAAGAGAAGGGAGTTCTTTGCTAAATGGGCCTAAAAGCATTCTTGCTAAAGGCAAGCCAAGACTGGACTGAGGACAGATCTGGTTGTAAAGAGGACTTAGAGGAGTCTGACTAAAATTTGGTCAAGGAAGGAACCCTTGTCCTAAGTTTCTACCAATGATTACCTTAATTACTACTTAACATTTTGGCTGAAACGGGCAGAAATGGAAAGTAGAGAGAGAATCACATTAGGGGTCTGGGAGAAAAAATTGCTGTAGAAGTTACCAAAATCAAACTATAAGAACTTTAAAATTATATGTTACCTGATTAGAGCATATAGATATGATAAAGATGGCTAAAAGTAAGAAAACATTTACCTTAGTAAGTCCCTTGGGAATATTCTTTAAATATCTATTATAGCTGAGTCTTAGTATATAATATTTTAGTTTTTTAAATAAACAAGCAAAAAAACATAATCAGCACTTTGGGTTCAGTAAACATTACAAACTTGCCATATGAAGCAAGTCCTTATGCTAGGAATTTACAGCTCAACATGTTAGATGAATCTATAAATTTATTATTTCAATAACATAATGGAATATACAGGCATACCTTGGGGTTATGTCTGGTTTGGTTCAAGACTACTGCAATAAGGCAAATATATTGAGTCAAAATTTTTTTTGGTTTTCCAGTACATATGAAAGTTATGATTATATTATATTAAGTGTGAAATGGCAGTATGTCTAAAAATACAGTGTGTGTACCTTAATTCAAAATACTTTATCGCTAAAAAATGTTAAATATCATCTAAGCCTTCAACATGTCATAATCTTTTTGCTTGTGGAGGATTCAATATATTGAGAGAATTACCAAAATGTGATACAGAGACATGAAGTAAACAAATGTTGTTGGAAAAATGGTGCCGATAGGCTTGCTGATGCACAAACCTTTAATTTGTAAAAAAACACAATAAAACAAGGTATTACTGTAATAAAAATATGTATGTTTGTTTTAAAATTCAGGGAATTGCAACCCAGAGAAGATAGGTAATATGTCCAACATAGCCGTACTAATTATTTGACTAAATTCCATTATTTTTCCTCCAAATAATTGTAAAACTTAGTTTATGCAATGAATATTGAATTAGGTCCTGTGGAGGGATGGAAAAAGTAAAAAATCAGAATTATCTTCAGGAACTTCTTAGAAAAACAAACAAACTAATAAACAACAGGAAAATAGCCCTATGAAAACTGAAAACAGAAATCCATAGACAAAGGTGTAAGCATGCCTGTGCACAACCTTCATCTATACATCAGTATAATTTAATTGACCTTACAAATTTGTGACCTTAAGTGAACAACTTGTGTAAAATACACTTTTTTTTTTTTTTTTGCATCTGTTCTCCAATATGCATGTGCTTTGAATATAAGTGGCTGGTGAGTTTTTTGATAAAGGAATGGAGAATTTCATTTATACCTGGTAATTTTACAGCAAGAAGTACTTAACTTAAATTGGCACCTTTATTTTGATCCATTTGCTCCACTGTATTGTCTTTGTTCTATTTTCAAAGATCAGTTGTGTATAGTTAAGTGAGTCTATTTCTGGGCTTTTTATTTTGGTTCATTGATTTATTTGTCTATTCTTTTTGCAATGACATCCTGTCTTGACTACTTTAGCTTCATACTAAATTAAGACAGATAATGTCAGTCCTCCAAAGTTATTCTTCTCCTTCAATGTTGTGTTGGCTATTCTGGGTCTTTGAAAATCCATATAAACTTTATGTACATTTTGTTGATTTCCACAAAATAACTTCCTGGGATTTTGGTTGGACTTACATTGAATCTATAGGTCAAATTGGAAAGAACTGACATCTTAACTATATTGAGGCTTCCTATAATTGAACATGGAATATCTCTCAATTTATTTATTTATTTTTAATTTTGTTCATCATTTTGGAATTTTTCTTGTATAGACTTTTATATGTTGTTAGATTTATACCTACATATTTCATCTCTTCAGTTACTAATATAAATAATATTGTATTTTCAATTTCAAATTCCCATGTGTTTACTGCTGGTATATAGAAAAGTGATTGACTTTTGTATACTAATCTCATAAACTGCACTATTGATATTATCATGTATTAATTACAGACTTTTTGTTCTTTCAGTTTTTCTACATTGATAAACATATAACCTACAAAGAAATATGTTTTTATTTCTTTTTTCCCAATCTGTATACATTTTATTTTCTTGTCATATTACATTAGCTAGGACTTCATGTATGATATCGAAAAGCCATAGGGAGAGGGGACATCCTTGCTTTGTATGTAATCTTACTGGGAAAGCTTCCAGTTTCACACCGTCAAGTAGGATGTTAGCTCTAGGTTTTTTCATCCATAATCTTTATCAAGTTGAGAAAGTTTCCCTTTTTCCTAGTTTACTAAAAGATTTTGTCACAAATGGGTGTTGGATTTTGTCAAATGCTTTTGCTGCATCCATTGATATGATCATGTGATTTTTCTTCTTTAGGAAGTTGATGTGATAGATTACTGTAGTTGATTTTTTTTTAATTTTAAATGATCCTTGCATACCTAGGTTATATCACTTGATTGAGGTTTATAATTTTTTAATACACTGACTCAGCTTGCTAACTCTTTATTGAGGATGTTTGCATTTATGCTCATGAGGGATATTAGTCTGCAGTTTTATTTTCTTGCAATGTTTTTGTCTGGTTTTAGTGTTATGGTAATGCTTTCCCCACCCCCGACTCCCGAATGTTCTTGTGAATTTATCAGAAAATCTCTGCATTTTTTCAAAACAACTATTTAATGTATTGCTTTTTAAATTTCTACCTAAAAATGAGTACATTCTTGTGACCTGATCTGAGAAGTTAAAAGGTTTTATTTAGTTTCATAAAGAATTGTTTTAATTCAATTAATTCAATAAGCATTTATTCTCACCATTCCTGACACTATTAAATGTAAAAGGAGAAATAAATGAAAAAAAAAGTTTTAAATTATCAAGGATTTTACATGGAAAGAGAAATGATTATAGTGCAAGTATAAAGAATGAAGGGGGAGGGAGATCAAGATGCCAGAGTAGGAGGATCCTGAGCTCACTTCCCCCAATGAACACATACATGTGGAGAATTGTGTTTCAATTCTCACTGAAACAAACTAGAGACTGACAGAAGGTTCTACAACTAAAGCTGTAAAGAAAGTTTCACACAGAGTTGAGTAGGAAGGGTATAGAAATAATCAAGGCAGAACCTGCACTCATGGAGGGGGACAAAGAAAAGGAGGGGTTTATCACAAGATTGAGGATGATCCCTGGTGAATGAAACATTCAAGCTACATATTAGGCAACCCAGATCTGGTGTCCAACACCAGGAAAACAAGTCCCCTTAGCTTGTTTGAAAACCAGTGGGACTCACAGTAGGACTTATAAGAAACCTAGACTCCACTTGTAAAGAGCATGTACATGCTTGCTTACTCCCAGGTACAAGGCAGTGGAAGCAGAATGTAAACTGCCTGGGTTTGTGGCTGGTTTCTCATGAAAACCCCAGCAAACTCCCAGCCCACACCAGGCTTCTGCTCCAGCCCTCCTTGCTCCAGTACACTCTGAACTGGGAATGGTACTGGTACAACTTAGAGTGTGCACATTTAGTAAGAAGAGAGCTGACTTGGACCTGACCCTGCTACTGGACTGGGTGAGGGTAGCCATTGCCAGTGGGCACGTAGAAGTGTCAGATTGGGAGCTGCCTAGGGCTCTGACTGGCTTGATGTGACTGTCTCAGTGTACACTCAGCCTGCACCAGGTGCCTGTTTAGCCCTTCTTGCTATGGCTCTGCTCTCCACTGAGACAGATGTGCCATTGCCAAGGGAATGCAGACACTAAGAGGCAATGGAACCAGCTTGGACTTGACCCTCAGAGTTTTTGCTCCAGGACCTTGAGCCCTGCCCCAACCCCTGATAGGGTCGTGACTGTTGTGGAACATAGGAAAAACCCTGGCTCACATGTGACTTTGTCTCTAGCTCCACCATCTCAAACCCTACAACTCACCAAGGTGGTAGCTGCCAGCACACTCCAGGGGAAGATGCAGGCTGTGCTCACTTCAGATCTAGCTCTCCCACGAAAGACACTGGGCACACAGACTGCACAGGGATGCTCCCACAAAAATACCCCTTCAAGACTGGGAAAGGTAACTATTTCATCTAATTTCATAGAGACATAGAGTTTCAAAAAATGAGAAGACAGAGGAATATGTTTCAAATGAAAGAACAAGAAAAAAACCCTAAAGTGATAGAGATAAATAATTTACCAGTTAGAGTTCAAAGCATTAGTAATAAGAACGATAACTGAACTTGGGAAAAAATAGATGACCACAGTGAAAATTTTAATAGAAAACTAGAAAATATAAAAAAAGGAACAAGTCAAAGCTGAATAATACAATAACAGAAATGAAAATACACTAGAAGGAATTAAGAGCAGACTAGGTGATACAGAAGAATGCATAAGTAATATGGAATAATGGAAATTACTCAAACAGAACAGCAAAAAGAAAAACAAATTTTTTAATGTTGAGGATAATTTAAGGGACTGCTGGGACAACATAGCATTTATGAATTCACATTATAGGATTCTCAGAATGAGAAAAGAGAGAAAAAAGTGTAGAAAATAAATTTGATATAATTATGACTGAAAAATTCCTGAAGTGGAGGAAAAAAACAGATTTCCAGGTACAGGAATCACAGAGAGTCCCAAATAAGATGAAACAAGAGATGCACATTAAGACGTATCACAATGCAAATGACAAAAGTTTAAGAGAGAATTTTAATGACAGCATGAGAGAAACAAAGAGTCACATGCAAAGAAACCCCCATGAGGCTATCAGTGAATTTTCCTGCAGAAACTTTGCAGGCCAGAAGAGAGTGGCATGATATATTTAAAGTGCTGAAAAGGAAAACCTACAACCTAGGATACTCTACCCTACAAGGATATCATTCAGAATTGAAGGAGAGTTAAAGACCTTCTCAGACAAGCAAAAACTAAGAGAACATCAATACTAAACCAACCTTACAAGAAGTGTTAATGAGTCTTCTCTAAGTGGAAAAGAAGAGGCTACAACAAGAAGTAAGAATTTACAGGAAATTAAAAAATCCCACTAGTAAAGGCAAATGTATAACAAAAGCAGTGGATCAACCACTTTAACAAGCTAGCACAGAGATTAAAAGACAAAAGTTGTAAAATCAGCCATAACTAAAATAAATAGTTAAGGGATATGATGAAGATATAAGTAATGACATCAAAACCACAAAACATGGGGGAGGGGAGTAAAAAATGTAGATCTAAAATGTGTGTGAATCTAAATGGCTTTTAATTTAAAACAAGTAGATATAGGTCAACATATATAAACCCCATGATACCCACAAATCAAAAACCTAAAATAGTTACACAAAAACTAGAGAAAAAAGAACAGGATCATAACACTAAAGAAAACCATCAACATATATACACTACCAAACGTAAGGTAGATAGCTAGTGGGAAGCAGCCGCATAGCACAGGGAGATCAGCTCGGTGCTTTGTGACCACCTGGAGGGGTGGGATAGGGAGGGTGGGAGGGAGACGCAAAAGGGAGGTGATATGGAAACATATGTATATGTATAACTGATTAAATTTGTTATAAAGCAAAAAAAAAAAAAGAAAACCATCAAACAACAGTGAAAAGATAGAAGAAACAAACAATAGAAGAAAAGATAACTACAAAAACAACCAGAAAACAAGTAACAAATTTGCAATAAGTATATACCAATCAATAATTACTTTAGATTTCAATGGACTAAATGCTCTGATAGCAAGACATAGGGTGGCTGTTTGGATAAAAAACAAAACAAAACAAAACAAAACCTCAGAAAACAGACCATTTAATATGCTGCCTGCAAGAGAATCACTTCAGGGCTAAGGATACCCAAAGACTAAAAGTGAGGGGATGGAAAGATATATCCCATGCAAAAGAAAATAAAAAGAAACGTAGAGCAGAAACACATATCCGACAAAGTAAATTTCAAACAAAGTTCATAACAAAAGACAAAGAAAGGTTTTATATAATGACAAAGGGATTAATATAAGAAAAAGATATAAGATTTGTTAACATACATGCATCTAATATAGGAACACCTGAATACGTAAAGTGATTATTAACAGACATAAAGTGTAAAATTGACAATAATGCAATAGTATTAGGGAATTTTAACACCCTAAATACATCAACAAACAGATCATACAGACAGTGAATCAATCAGCAAACAGTGGTCTTGAATGACACATTAGACCAGTCAGACTTAATATATATCTATAGGACATTCCAACCAAAACTGGTAGAATACACTTTATTTTCAAATGCACATGGAACGTTCTTCAGGAGAGATCACATGCTAGGCCACAAAACAAGTCTCAACACATTTAAGAATTATATTAAGAATTTTTTCTCACCATAACTTTTGAAACTAAAAATTAATTACAGGAAAGAAAAGGGGAAAACACAAACATGTGAAGACTAAACAGCATGCTACAAAAAATGTATGGGTCAGTAAAAAATAAAAGAAGAAATGAGAAAATACCTCAAGACAAGTGGAAGTAAACTCAAAATTTTCCAAAATATATAGGACAAAGCAAAAGCAATTCCAAGAAGGAATTTTTTTAGCAGTGAAGTCCTACCTCAATAAACAAAAAACAGCTCACACCATAGAATATTACACAGCCATAAGAAGAATGAATTTTTTCCATTTGTGACAACATGGATGAACCTGGAAGGATTATGTTAAGTGAAATAAACCAGACAGAGAAAGACAAATACTGTATGTTTTCACTTACATATGGAATATAAAAATAAAACAAACAAATGAAAGTAACAAATTAGTCACAGACTCACAGATACAGAGAACAAACTAGTCATTACCAGTAGGGATAGGAATGGGGAGAGGGACAAGATAGAGGTAGAAGACTAAGAGGTACAAATTACTATGTGTAAAATAAATACACTATAAGGATATATTATACAACACTGGGAACATAGTCAATATTTTATAATAATTTTAAATGGGATATATTAGGTAAAATATTGACTCACTGTGTTGTACACCTGAAACTAATATAATATTGCAAATTAAATGTACTTTAATTTAAAAAAGAAGAATAAAGACATAAGGACCATGAGAAAGATGGTAGTCAGCCTCCAAGGTGGTTGTCAGTATCCCTGCATCTTGGATTTTACAACGTTATGCTGGGAAGTGAAGTCCATTTCTTCAGATGACTGCATCCCTATTTGATACCTATACAGAAATATAAAGAGATACCTTATGCCTGAACCCCTAAGCCAAGCCACCAGAAGATTCTGGATGCTCAGAATCTATGTGAATTAATGAATGCTTGTTTTAAGCTGCTAAATTTGGGGGTTATTTGTTATGTAATAACTGATAAATAATACAGACAAGTAAGCAAAATAAAATCCAGAGATGGATGAGATTGCTTCCTGTATGGGCAGGTTAATAAAATGGAACACACTTCATTCAGCCTCCTTGACCTTCTCCGAGTTCCAAAGGGCAGATTCAAACAGTTGCTAATCAGGGAAGGGAGGGGATGCAGAGACAAGGGAGGAGCAGTCAAATGGTGGTGCAGCCTTGGGGCAGGGTTCTGATTTCTCCTCAAGGGATATACATAACAATATCTTTGAGCTCTTCTGCAGAACTGGGACCCCCACTGTAGTGGAGATGGTAACTTCAGGCTGAGCAAAAGATTCCTGGAGCACCGCCCTGTTACCTCACCACTAACCAATCAGAAGAAAGTCACATATCTTGCAACCCTCACCCTAAATTTTGCCTTCCTTTTCTAGGCCCAGTGATGACCATCCCGTTAGGCCTCCTGTTTGGCCCCTGTTTGTTTAATCTCTAACAGGGTCATGATGGTGGTAAGCTCTAGAAATGGTTTTATAGAATAGTTTGAGTTTGGATAATAGCTTGTTAGTGATGAACTAACTAAGAGGTGGGGAAAGTGGGTTTAAAGGTACAAAAGCAAAAGAAATATATTCATGAGTATGTAACAGTGCTCCAACTACCTGGATTCTGGGTAATTGGAGGGGGCCAAAGGAAAACATTTATTGGAGATAGATGATGAAATGCATCCATTTATCTATTGTCCAATTTAGGAACTAGACTTTTGTTTGATAGTCAGGGAGTAAATATATTGAGTATATTCTATTCTTAAGCAAGACATTCACAAAATTAAGCTGTGTTTTAGAAACATTCACAGGGCAGTGGTGATTTACAGAGAGCCTTCAACCTATGCCCAAGTAAGTTCTAAGGGCTAGATATGAGAGACCTTTCTCACTGATGAGAAGCTCATAATTTAGTAAGAGGTTTGGCAAATAAAACACAAACAGGTTATATATGCTCTAATAGAGGAATACAAGAGCCAAGAAAATTTGTGTCCTGATGAGTGTTTTGTGGGTATCTTGAAGAAATAAATGAATGAAGAATAAACAAAATTAAATGGTCCAAAGGAAAAAGTGAGAAAGTATAGATATCATTTGCATATGCTCGAAAGGAGCCAAATTTTTATACATGTATATCATTCAATTTTATAACAGTGCTCAGCAACTGATATTTTTCAATGTCAATTCTCAGGTGAGAAAAATAGTTCAAGTACTTTAGTCACACAGCTGGGAAGAGATTGATCTGGGATTTGAATCAAGATCTATCTAATAATACTTTTCTTATACTTTACACTCTGATGCCAGAAGGCTGTGTTTATCAGTAGTCAATATAATTGGAAGTCAAGTTTGCCAAGCAAGACTGAATCAGATAAAACTTTTTTTTTTTTTTTGCTTTCTAACTGGGAGCTAGATAGTCTCTCTTGGGGCTGATAATCCTACACAATTAAACTAATGTCATATGATCAGTTTGGTAGAAATTCATTACCTCGGTTGAGGGATGGATCCACCAGATTTGTGACTTAGAATCCATCAAATAGTTGGTCTGAAAGTCTTGTATAAACACTACCTAAAATAAGCACACTACAAAAATTTCTTTTACATTGTGGAATCACATAAGTTAATGTGGGAAAGAGAATATTGACTTGTAAAATGTTAAGGTTGAGGTAATTAAAATAATTTATTGAATGGAAGTGGTCTCCATTAGACATGAACAGACTCTGAAGTTTTTGCCTAAGTCTTTGGCTCCAAATGAAGTGTAACAACAATATAGCCTAGATTAATCAAAAGATTAGATAATCAAAATATAAGTTCTATTGTTTTATTAATAAAAAATTGATTTTTATATATTTTATTATTATTCTGGGTATCTTTACTTTTTTCCATAATAAAAAAAGTAAGTAAACAATAAAAAAGGAAAAGCACTATTAATATGCTCTATTCCCCAAGAAATTTATACTTCTAAATATGTTGTTTAGGTATTTCATATAACTTATTTTCCTTACTCCTGAGGCACAGGTATTCTATTTTTGGGAAAACACATAACTATTTGATGCCTATCAATGTGGTAACCCATGGACTTTACTTCCTCTCATTAGCACTCCCTACATCATTTTCACATTTCACTAGATCTCTTTCTTTTTTATATCAGAAGGTATAGTGCTCCCAGATTTTCTTGGGGTTTATTGAGAGATTCTGACCTGGTACCTGAATTATGCATCAGGGAACTTTCATAATGAGGCAAAAGAGATATTTTCAAAGTTCTCACTCTGAAACTTATATCTTCATTATCACCTTCTAACTGAAGGTGGTCTTCAATTTGAAGTGTGTAGGATGGCATGATGGCCAAAAACAGCCTCAGAGGATCCTCTGCCCACAGAAGGCTTACAACTTACTTATCAGAAATTACTTATTTTAAACCTTTATCTATACTCTTTTAAGTGCAAAACTCTTTTCTAATACTACAGAAGATTAGAATCTGAGAAGCAAATATGCTGTCGACCTCCCGTAAGAGAAGGGCAAAGGCTTGTATACCAAGGGTTTATGCCCATTTCTGAAGGTCACTGGGAAAATCAATGCTCACACACTGTTGTATGGTAAACACTAGCTTTGCCTTCATAGTCTATCAAATCAAATCCTGGGAAAATGGAAACTGTACAAAGTACAAAGTCAGCCTGAAACTTTAACTATCTCATTAACTTCTGACCCAGAAAACTTCCCAAATTGTTAACCACTGATAATGAAAATAGTACTCTATTCTGTACTATTTCTCTTACACACACACACTCACATACACACACATACACACGCACTTTCTAGAGACCAGAACTGTGTCTTAAAGATAAAGTATGGAAATATATCTTATTCCCTAATTTTAAGAATTTTCAAATTACTAATAGTGTCACTACTGTTAGGAAAATATAAATTACAGACATTCCTTGAAACCATACTTTAATAAATGAAAAAAATATTTCTGGATTATTAAATGATTGTAAAACATTATTTGAATATCATTCTGTTAATAATCTCCTAATAATAAATAATAACAACAATAAACTTTAGTATTGAGCATTTATTTTGAGCCATGCACTTTGTAAAAGGGAAATCCCCCCAAAGTCCACACTCAGATCATAAATTATTAAAGTCATAAATGTATAAAATTTATGATTTTCTCAGTAGAAACGTAGTCTTATACAGATGAGCTGATACCCTGCAGTTAATTTCATGGAATACATTTAACCTGATTGAATGACTGAATTCACCACTTACATTAATCAAAATTGATTTCCATTGAAATGGTTGAACCCGTACCCTTGTGCAGTGACACTGCCAAAAACACCTTCATTAACTTGTTCTCACCATATAAATTCTATCTACCACCTAATTTACTCTTCACTTCAACCCATGAGGTAAAAAGTAATATTCTGTGTGTGTGTTTGTGTGTCTGTCTGAGATAAACTTAGAGAAGTAATGTAATTCATGTGTAACAGTCTCTCCTTCCATTAAACTACAGTGATGATTCTTTCAAAGTCTCTGATAAGTTTTCTCATTCAAGTCAAGATCATTCACGTGTGTGGTAGGCAGCATTGTGGTAGGATTGTCAGCTCTAACCAAACCAGGAAGGAGTAAGACACTATATGTGACTGCACACACAAGTTGTATTCTATTCACACTCATCCATTCATTCAGTAACTTTCATTCTTTTGATGGATATAGACAGAGTGTCTTCTACACGTCAGACAGTTTTAGCTTCTGGGATTACAATGATGTGTAAGATATGAACCCTTTTCTCAGGTTGATTAAAGTTGAGTGAGTAAAATAGACAAACATACATATTAATTAAAGTGGTAACCAAAACCCCATGATAATGTTAAGCCCATGTTCAAGAGTTAAGTCCCCCAAATTGATGAAATCTCCTCAAGAGCTCTCTTCATGATGAGATCAATCTACTGAAGGCTTCTAGATGCAGAAATCACATGTGTGTTAGCCAAAAGGTAAGAGAGAATATATATCACATGCCCCCTATAAATTCTTGTGGTGTATCTGACTGTAATTAGAGGTGAGCAAAAGGGGACAATATTGTCAGAATTTAATTGAGACATATTACTCTGTAGTATAGGTAGTGGATCAGAATGTGGAAATACTGGTATCATGAAAACTAATAGGATTTGAGGTGATTTGCTTTGGAAATGATGGTGAGCTGAACTAAGGTAGTAGTCATGTGAATAAGAGAAGAAGAACCTACGAAAATAGGAGATATGATGATATATATATACATCTGTGGTGATTTGAGTAAAGGACCAGGCAAGGTTGCATTTTAGGTTTTCAGAACTCATGATGATGAATAAAAGAATGAAGGAAGAATGTATATATGTTGAAGGGTGAGTGGGAGGAAGGTAACAAAGAGTCCATTTTTTACACAATTGAGCCTGAATTGTCAATGAAATATTTAAGAGGAGGTATTAAGTCACTAATTGGAGATTCAGGTCATGAGCTCAGGGGAAGTCTGTGAGTGCCACTAACTTGTAGATAGCTGTGAAAATCACTAGAGTAGCTGGACTCATCTAAGAAGAGTGTCTGTAGGAGTGGTTTTAATTTTATTTTAATGAATACTAAGAAGTAACCCAGATAAATGTATACACATGTTTTGAAAAATGTCCTTGGTAAAGACTTCAGAGATCAAGTGAAAATGAGGAAGGGAATTTCTTTTACTATTTATCAAAACGGGATGATATTAGTAAACAATTTCATTGGTGCAATTATATCAAAAATCAAATACAGAGAATTGAAGGGCAGTTGGAGATTAGGGTATGTTTTACATATTTTACGGGATCTGTCTGGCTTTCTTGGTCAAATCCAAAGCCACCTCTTTCTTTCATCACCTCAAAAGTTTCTGACACAAAACTCAACATGAAAAGAGACATTGCTTGTGGTACAAGAGTAGCTATTGGAATTTTAAATCTTGATTCCTAACTCCACACTTTACTAACTTATCAATGCTGGATAATTTAATTAGTCTTTTTGAGTTTCACATTCTTTTCAGCAGAGAATCAAATATAATAATAACTGTCTCACAGGGCCGTCATGAAGAAGAAATGAAGTAATATATGGGAACACACTTATAAGCTCCAAAGAGCTCTAAAAAGCACGAATATATGACATTATCAGTAACATGGATGCTACCCTTTAACACTAAATTTGTTTTTGTTTTGCTTTGTTTTTAAATCTCTTTGTTATAGTTCTTTGTTTTCTGTTATTGCAATGGAGGTATAAAGATTAATATTTTATTTACATTTTAGGTCCTAATTTCTAAGCAAATCCCCACATGATAAAAAAAAAATGCCATAATCCTAGGTAGTATTAATGATACCACAAGCTGTTACTGAAGTTATACTATTCAGTGAACAGATAAAATGGATCTGATGCCTCCTTCTGGGACTTTCCCAAATTGTTCTCAAGACTCAAACTTCCCCAAGTGAGGTACAGTTTTCTGTGGCTGGGAAGGTGGTAAGCCTCAATGATAAGGGCAGCATTCAAATTCAGGAGCATTTATGCAGTCAGCATTGCCATTCTCCAACATATCTGGGGCTGGAGTGCTTGGTAGCTTCCATTCAGCTGTCACCTGTACATCATTGACAGGTGTCTACTTTCTTCTCTTTGTTAATTACATTGATTCATTAGTTCAGGCCTCTGGTTTCCCACATGTGTATGAGTACAAATATCTTTTCAAAAGTCTCTTTATTAGTAAAATACAGTTCTCAACCCTACAAAACCCAATGCTTCCTTTTATAACACATATTTAAAACCATGATGTAATTATAATATTATTTACCTTAGTACATATAATTTTAAATGACAAATCAATACAATTCCCTATCTTTAACAGGAAGCAGATAAAATAATATACATTCAATATGCAAATACTTATGTACAACTACACTAGACGACATAATAAAGAGATCAAATACCAAGATTTCATTGTCTTGAATTGGTGACTCAGTCATGGATAAGACTTCCTAAAGTAGTGGACATCTCTTGGTAAAGTTATGAATAAAACAATGTATTTTCTTCCTGCAATTTACCAAGTGTGTATTCCTGAAAGTTTTAAGCTAATTATCAAAAACATTTTTGAGTAAATATGTAATATAAAGTTAGGTCCTAGGTTCAAATAATTATAAACTGGTTTTCATGTATGTGAATTTCTACTGACATAGGAAAATTGTGCATGTAGAAAAGATTCACTGAAACTTTTAAAGATTCACTGAAAAAAAAATTTATTTTCCTGTCTGGGAGCAGAGTTAGACCCATTCCATAGCCTATTTTGCAGCCTAGCCAAAGGAATAAAGCAGAAATTAGGTGCGCTAATTTTATTTGTCTTTAAACAAAAAACCTTCTGTCTTTTGTGTCAGTTATGTTTCCTACAGGAAATAAATAATATGCTCACGTTCAGTAATTTAAGGAGAGTTTAATAATATCATTATAAAAGTGAAGGAAGAAGGACTTCCCTGGTGGTGCAGTGGTTAAGAATCCACCTGTCAATGCAGGGGACATGGATTCGTCCACTAAGCCTGTGTACCACAACTACTGAGCCTGTGCTCTAGAGCCCACGAGCCACAACTACTGAAGCCTGTGCTCTGCAACTGCAACAAGAGAAGACACTGCAAAGAGAAGCCTGCACACCACAACAAAGAGTAGCCCCAGCTCATGGCAACTAGAGAAATTCCGTGCACGGAAACAAAGACTCAATGCAACCAAAAATAAATAAATGAAATAAATAAATTTAAAAAATAATTAGATTCTTTAAAAAGAAAAGTGAAGGCAGAATATAAGAGGGCATAAAGAATAATGCAGCTCCCAGGGGTGGTAGCAGGGAGGTCTTTGGACTCTATAAGCCTGGAAGGGGATGATGAGGGTGCAGATACCAGATAAATGAAGAGAGAGAGAGCTGTGTAGAGGGGGTTGCCTGCCAAGAGTTAGAACTTGGATTGTGGACACACTCTGCTAACAGCAGTGCCACTGGGACTGGAACAAAATATCTAATCTCTCTCTCTTTTCCCCCTCTCATTGATTACTCATGTTCCTCATGGGTTAAGCCAAATTGAATTCCAGTGATCAAGGAGGCCCTTTGGTGCAGACCAACTTCTTGGGGCATAGAGAAGCTTGGAGAAAGACAAAGACGAGCAAAGGAAAGATACCCAACAAGTAGTACTTCCAAACCCTCTTTCCATTTTCGCCATCTAGCTGGAGTCAGTAATAATTGCTGTAGGGTAGTGGTTATAAAATTGTTCCTGGGACAGTAGCCCTGCCACTTGGGGAAATTGTTAGAAATATAAATTCTCCAATCCCACCATAGAGCTACATTATCAGAAACTCTAGAGGTGAAACCCAGAATTCAGTGTTTTACCAAGCACTCCACCTGACCACAATGCAGGTTAAAGTTTGAGAACCACTGCTGTAGGAAGGTCAGAGCCACATATTGACAGGGGTCTGGGAGAAGGAAAATCATCTATCAAAGAGCCTCCTTCTCAGACCGTCCTGTGATGTATTGTGTTGCCATTGAACACTCTTTTGTCTATAGTTTCTGGAGTCTATTCTTATCCTAAATAACACAAGTGGGAGGCAAAGGTGTGCTTTGTCCTATGTAGGACTTTCCCTCAGATTGCTAAACACCTAGAACCCCTGGCTTCGGCCAATGCTACAAAAGTAATCCCTAAATCTCAGCTTGTGAGGCTGAGTCTACTTTCCTTAGTAAGAATTTGTTTTAGTGACCAAGAAGAGCAGAGTCCTTAAAGAGTAGCAGAGATGTCTTAGAGAAGGTTTAGCAGAGAGATTAGGATTATACTCTGCTTGTCTTTCTACAACCATATTCACTAACCTGCTTGCATCTTTCCCCATATATTCTATCTTTCTTCCTACTGCAATGGGAGAAAGATGCCTACTTCTTTCTAAGCTTTTCTCTACTATCTATTTTGTAATGCTCTGGACTCCAAGCAACATTCTTGACTACTAACAAATTCAAGTTTTACAGATTTTTTTTTCTATCTTTCCTGTATATATGACCAGTTAATGGCCAAACCTTAAATCAAGAGGTAGAGATGTATACTTGTCTGCTTTACTTGGAGGCATAGCAAAGTTCTTTTGCAAAAGGTATGAATGTATGATCTTATTACAAAGAAACAATGGAGAATTGAACATAATTATTCAATCTATTCCAGGTAATGTCATAGAAATAGCATATTTACAGGCTGAACAAAATGGCTCAGGAGGGTCATCAGGCTCACTCCCAAAATCCTGATTGGCCAAATTCACTGGTTAATTCCTCATCCATTCCTTATTTGAGCTCTTATACACTTTTAATAGTTGACCAATCTTAATTCTTGACAATCCTTGTTCTCCAGGCATCTTGAATGTCACACCTCTTTAGCTATTCTACTACACTTGTGGATTTCTTCCTCAGTCTCTTTCTCTAGATGCTCATCATTTTCTCAGATCTCAGTACCCTTCCTTTCTCTACCAACATTCTCTCCCTCAGTGGTTTCCTCAATCACATGACTTTAAGTGCCATCAATATTCCAGTGCCTTCACAATGCACATCTCCAACTTTTACCCTGTGCCCCAGAAAGGTGAGCAACTGCTTCCATGGCATCTCTACCTGAATGTCTAATAGAGATCTGACCTTTGACATGGGAATAAACTAAACTGGTTCCCTACTCAGAAAAGTGCTGGGTATCTTTCTGTCTTGGTTACTAGCACCATCATCCACTCAATATTTCAGGCCCAAACCTAGGCATCCTCATGTCCTGTGTTCTCCCTAGTCATTCCCACATACAATTCAGTAAGTTCAGCACCACTCCCACAAATTATTTCCTGAGTTGGATGCTTACTCATCACCCCCCTTCTACCACCTCAGCCCTTGCATCTCTTCCTTGTGTATACTTCACTCTAGTGAGGAGCCTCCTTCTTTTCCCTTATATGGACTGCATGCCTCTGGGATTTAGGGCAAACATAACTTTAGTCTACAGGCCATTTGCTCTTCCCTCTTCCTGGAAAACTTTCTCAATGGTCTTTATGTGGCTAGCTCCTTTACAATACTTAACTCAATTCCTCAGAGACCTTTCTTGACCATTCCAGATGAAGTAGCATGCTCCCTACCTTACTTAAGAGTAGTCATATTACTCTGTTGTATTCTCCCAATGAGACCTCTTATTATCTGAATTATTGTTAATTTAATTGCTTATGTGTTGATCATCTAGCTTTATCAACTGGAATATGAGCATGACAGTGACATGATTTAAAAAAAATTGTTATTCCCCCATTATATCAGAGCTTAGCAAATCAGAGATGGTGAATAAATAGCTACTGAATGAATGAAGTAAAAATTTGTGTTACTATTTCCACTCCATGTAGGAGTGATAGTTGAACTTGCCAGGGTTCCAAAGCAAGAGAATAGGCTACTATCTCTTCTGTCTTCCAAATATTCTAAGCCATGCCACTATATTAGGAAATATTAAGATTGTAAGCACATCTCATGACAGTGCAATGACATAGTTTTCATGTTATCAGATCAACTGCTAATTTTTCTCAAATAATAACATTTTCTGTGTTAACAAATTACATTTTTTCATCGTGGTAATACATAGGTTTGAAATTTTAATTAAATGAACCAGAATTTAACAAAACAATACTTAGCTTAACAAAATTATTCAATGTTGACTGTAATCTCACAGAGTGTGAAGTTGTGAGTTGGACAAAAGACAAATGTATTTTGGAAGTAGTATATTGTGGTGATTATCATGTCAATCAAATCAGCAGGGAAGGAGGATGCAGCTTGATTGGCTTATTATCAGAAAAACTGTTTAATATGTATGGAGGTGCTATGTCCATTAGAGACTGTGTCTGCATGTGAAAATAAGAATAAACAAAGTCACCATCACTGACGAGTTAATGAAGGACAGCCAAACAAACAGACAAAATAACAACAAAACCCAGAAAAACATTCTTTTGAACCTTAAACGTTTGCACATTAAATGTATCATTTGATTATTTTTTTTCTGGAGAAGGAGGAGATACAGATTTATTGAATACCTGTTATATGCCAGATTTTAGAATAATCACCATTTGAAGTGTTATTATTATGTTTATCAGACAGTCATCAAGTGAGGTAGCTTGTAACTTAACACAGTCCTACTTTCAAACAGAAACAGCAAAATAACAAGTACAACCACTAGCATGTATTATTATAAACCTGGCACTGTGCTAAGCATTTTATATGCATCATTGAATTGAAGCCTCATGATAAATGTATGAGATATGTTGTATTACTTTCCTGAGAAAATTAACATTTTACAATATTAAGTACCTCATCCAAAGTATAGAGATCCAGAATCCAAACCCAGGTCAACCCAAAACCAGGGACTGTAGTACCCTGACTAAAGGAATTGTTGCTCTCTCTACAATGCTACCCTGACAATAATATCATGAAAACATTGTCCAATTTTGCTCATCTCTATTCAGGTCTAGTTTCCAGTACTTCCTGCATTCAGGTGGCCAGTGATGGAGTGGATTTATCAAGTCACAGGAAATGGATCAGATCAGGGATCTGGAGTTGGTTGGAATATTGAGAGCTGAATGAGAGGAAGCGTCTGAGAATTTACTACATCAGAGAGTTTGACAAAACTCTGAGTATTGATCTAGCTAAAATTCTAAAATTCACTTTTTGCTATGATAGAATAAATGTACTGATGAAAATAACATTTTGAGAAATGTCTGTTGGCTGAATACATTTCAGTCCTGAACACATACTATGGAAAATACATACAATATTTTCTTCTTTCTCAAACTTGTTTTCACCAGAGACCAAAGCTATATTGTGGTTAATGTAGACAAAATAAATTAAAATCTATAATAAATATTTTCAAAATAATGTTAAAAGCAATAGTCTAGGATCATGTTTAGCTTTTCATTTCAGATGAGATATCAGAAATAAGAACACACAGGTTACTGTAATGGAGCCCAAGGAAAGAACATGACACATTTTTAAAAATTCTGAGCATACACAGTCCCGCCCAGGTTGGGACATAGAGTTTTTGTTTTTTTTCTTTTTTTTTTCTTTTTTCCTTTTTTCTTTTTTTATTTTCTGCTTTATAACAAATTTAATCAGTTATACATATACATATGTTCCCATATCCCCTCCCTTTTGCGTCTCCCTCCCACCCTCCCTATCCCACCCATCCAGGCGGTCACAAAGCACCGAGCTGATCTCCCTGTGCTATGCGGCTGCTTCCCACTAGCTATCTACCTTATGTTTGGTAGTGTATATATGTCCATGCCGCTCTTTCACTTTGTCACAGCTTACCCTTCCCCCTCCCCATATCCTCAAGTCCATTCTCTAGTAGGTCTGAGTCTTTATTCCTGTCTTACCCCTATGTCCTTCATGACATTTTTTTTCTTAAATTCCATATATATGTGTCAGCATAGAGTATTTGTCTTTCTCTTTCTCACTTACTTCACTCTGTATGACAGACTCTAGGTCCATCCACCTCATTACAAATAGCTCAATTTCATTTCTTTTTATGGCTGAGTAATATTCCATTGTATATATGTGCCACATCTTCTTTACCCATTCATCCAATGATGGACACTTAGGTTGTTTCCATCTCCGGGCTATTGTAAATAGGGCTGCTATGAACATTTTGGTACATGTCTCTTTTTGAATTATGGTTTTCTCAGGGTATATGCCCAGTAGTGGGATTGCTGGGTCATATGGTAGCTCTATTTGTAGTTTTTTAAGGAACCTCCATACCGTTCCCCCTAGTGGCTGTACCAATTCACATTCCCACCAGCAGTGCAAGAGTGTTCCCTTTTTTCCACACCCTCTCCAGCATTTATTGTTTCTAGATTTTTTGATGATGGCCATTCTGACTGGTGTGAGATGATATCTCATTGTAGTTTTGATGTGCATTTCTCTAATGAGTAAAGATGTTGAGCATCCTTTCATGTGTTTGTTGGCAGTCTGTATATCTTCTGTGGAGAAATGTCTATTTAGGTCTTCTGCCCATTTTTGGATTGGGTTGTTTGCTTTTTTGTTATTGAGCTGCATGAGCTGCTTATAAATTTTGGAGATTAATCCTTTGTCAGTTGCTTCATTTACAAATATTTTCTCCCATTCTGAGGGTTGTCTTTTGGTCTTGTTTATGGTTTCCTCTGCTGTGCAAAAGCTTTGAAGTTTCATTCGGTCCCATGTGTTTATTTTTGTCTTTATTTCCATTTCTCTAGGATGTGGGTCAAAAAGGATCTTGCTGTGATTTATGTCATAGAGTGTTCTGCCTATGTTTTCCTCTAAGAGTTTGATAGTGTCTGGCCTTACATTTAGGTCTTTAATCCATTTTGAGCTTATTTTTGTGTATGGTGTTAGGGAGTGATCTAATCTCATACTTTTACATGTCCCTATCCAGTTTTCCCAGCACCACTTATTGAAGAGACTGTCCTTTCTCCACTGTACATTCCTGCCTCCTTTATCAAAGATAAGGTGACCATATGTCCGTGGGTTTATCTCTGGGCTTCCTATCCTGTTCCATTGATCTATCTTTCTGTTTTTGTGCCAGTACCATGCTGTCTTGATTACTGTAGCTTTGTAGTATAGTCTGAAGTCAGGGAGCCTGATTCCTCCAGCTCCATTTTTCGATCTCAAGATTGCTTTGGCTATTCGGGGTCTTTTGTGTTTCCATACAAATTGCGAAATTTTTTGCCCTAGTTCTCTGAAAAATGGCAGTGGTAGTTTGATAGGGATTGCATTGAATCTGTAGATTGCTTTGGGTAGTACAGTCATTTTCACAATGTTGATTCTTCCAATCCAAGAACATGATACATCTCTCCATCTATTTGTATCATCTTTAATTTCTTTCATCAGTGTCTTATAATTTTCTGCATACAGGTCTTTTATCTCCTTAGGTAGGTTTATTCCTAGATATTTTATTCTTTTTGTTGCAATGGTAAATGGGAGTGTTTCCTTGATTTCACTTTCAGATTTTTCATCATTAGTATATAGGAATGCCAGGGATTTCTATGCATTAATTTTGTATCCTGCAACTTTACCAAATTCATTGATTAGCTCTAGTAGTTTTCTGGTAGCATCTTTAGGATTCTCTATGTATAGTATCATGTCCTCTGCAAACAGTGACAGCTTTACTTCTTCTTTTCCGATTTGGATTCCTTTTATTTCCTTTTCTTCTCTGATTGCTGTGGCTAAAACTTCCAAAACTTGGTTGAATAAGAGTGGTGAGAGTGGGCAACCTTGTCTTGTTCCTGATCTTAGTGGAAATGGTTTCAGTTTTTCACCATTGAGGACGATGCTGGCTGTGGGTTTGTCATATATGGCCTTTATTATGTTGAGGAAAGTTCCCTCTATGCCTACTTTCTGCAGGGTTTTTATCATAAATGGGTGTTGAATTTTGTCGAAAGCTTTCTCTCCATCTATTGAGATGATCATATGGTTTTTCTCCTTCAGTTTGTTAATATGGTGTATTACGTTGATTGATTTGCATATATTGAAGAATCCTTGCATTCCTGGAATAAACCCCACTTGATCATGGTGTATGATCCTTTTACTGTGCTGTTGGATTCTGTTTGCTAGTATTTTGTTGAGGATTTTTGCATCTATGTTCATCAGTGATATTGGCCTGTAGTTTTCTTTCTTTGTGACATCCTTGTCTGGTTTTGGTATCAAGGTGATGGTGGCCTCGTAGAATGAGTTTGGGAGTGTTCCTCCCTCTGCTCTATTTTGGAAGAGTTTGAGAAGGATAGGTGTTAGCTCTTCTGTAAATGCTTGATAGAATTCACCTGTGAAGCCATCTGGTTCTGGGCTTTTGTTTGTTGGAAGATTTTTTATCACAGTTTCAATTTCAGTGCTTGTGATTGGTCTGTTCATATTTTCTATTTCTTCCTGGTTCAGTCTTGGCAGGTTGTGCATTTCTAAGAATCTGTCCATTTCTTCCAGGTTGTCCATTTTATTGGCATAGAGTTGCTTGTAGTAAGCTCTCATGATCTTTTGTATTTCTGCAGTGTCAGTTGTTACTTCTTTTTCATTTCTATTTCTATTGATTTGAGTCTTCTCCCTTTTTTTCTTGATGAGTCTGGCTAATGGTTTGTCAATTTTGTTTACCTTCTCAAAGAACCAGCTTTTAGTTTTATTGATCTTAGCTATCATTTCCTTCATTTCTTTTTCATTTATTTCTGATCTGAGTTTTATGATTTATTTCCTTCTGCTAACTTTGGGATGTTTTTGTTCTTCTTTCTCTAATTGCTTTAGGTGCAAGGTTAGCTTGTTTATTCGAGATGTTTCCTGTTTCTTAAGGTGGGATTGTATTGCTATAAACTTCCCTCTTAGAACTGCTTTTGCTGTATCCCATAGGTTTTGGGTCGTCGTGTCTCCATTGTCATTTGTTTCTAGGTATTTTTTAATTTCCTCTTTGATTTCTTCAGTGATCACTTTGTTATTAAGTAGTGTATTGTTTAGCCTCCATGTGTTTTTATTTTTTACAGCTCTTTTCCTGTAATTGATATCTAGTCTCATAGCATTGTGGTCGGAAAAGATACTTGATACAATTTCAATTTTCTTAAATTTACCAAGGCATGATTTGTGACCCAAGATATGATCTATCCTGGAGAATGTTCCATGAGCACTTGAGAAAAATGTGTATTCTGTTGTTTTTGGATGGAATGTCCTATAAATATCAATTAAGTCCATCTTGTTTAATGTATCATTTAAAGCTTGTGTTTCCTTATTTATTTTCATTTTGGATGATCTGTCCATTGGTGAAAGTGGGGTGTTAAAGTCCCCTACTATGATTGTGTTACTGTCGATTTCTCCTTTTATGGCTGTTAGTATTTGCCTTATGTATTGAGGTGCTCCTATGTTTGGTGCATAAATATGTACAATTGTTATATCTTCTTCTTGGATCGATCCCTTGATCATTATGTAGTGTCCTTCTTTGTCTCTTCTAGTAGTCTTTATTTTAAAGTCTATTTTGTCTGATATGAGAATTGCTACTCCAGCTTTCTTTTGATTTCCATTTGCATGGAATATCTTTTTCCATCCCCTTACTTTCAGTCTGTATGTGTCTCTAGGTCTGAAGTGGGTCTCGTGTAGACAGCATATATATGGGTCTTGTTTTTGTATCCATTCAGCCAATCTGTGTCTTTTGGTGGGAGCATTTAGTCCATTTACATTTAAGGTAATTATCGATATGTATGTTCCTATTCCCATTTTCTTAATTGTTTTGGGTTCGTTATTGTAGGTCTTTTCCTTCTGTTGTGTTTCTTGCCTAGAGAAGTTCCTTTAGCATTTGTTGTAAAGCTGATTTGGTGGTGCTGAACCCTCTCAGCTTTTGCTTGTCTGTGAACGTTTTAATTTCTCCATCAAATCTGAATGAGATCCTTGCTGGGTAGAGTAATCTTGGTTGCAGGTTTTTCTCCTTCATCACTTTAATTATGTCCTGCCGCTCCCTTCTGGCTTGTAGAGTTTCTGCTGAGAGATCAGCTGTTATCCTGATGGGGATTCCCTTGTGTGTTATTTGTTGTTTTTGCCTTGCTGCTTTTAATATGATTTCTTTGTGTTTAATTTTTGACAGTTTGATTAATATGTGTCTTGGCGTATTTCTCCTTGGATTTTTTCTGTATGGGACTCTCTGTGCCTAATGGACTTGATTAACTATTTCCTTTCCCATATTAGGGAAGTTTTCAACTATAATCTCTTCAAATATTTTCTCAGTCCCTTTCTTTTTCTCTTCTTCTTCTGGAACCCATATAATTCGAATGTTGGTGCATTTAATGTTGTCCCAGACGTCTCTGAGACTGTGCTCTGTTCTTTTCATTCTTTTTTCTTTATTTTGCTCTGCAGCAGTTATTTCCACTATTTTATCTTCCACCTCACTTATCCGTTCTTCTGCCTCAGTTATTCTGCTATTGATCCCATCTAGAGTATTTTTTATTTCATTTATTGTGTTTTTAATCGATGCTTGATTCATCTTTAGTTCTTCTAGGTCCTTGTTAACTGTTTCTTGCATTTTGTCTATTCTATTTCCAAGATTTTGGATCTTGGAAATAGAATCTTGGATCATCTTTACCATCATTATTCTGAATTCTTTTTCAGGTAGACTGCCTATTACCTCTTCATTTGTTAGGTCTGGTGGGTTTTTATCTTGCTCCTTCTCCTGCTGTGTGTTTTTCTGTCTTCTCATTTTGCTTATGTTACTGTGTTTTGGGTCTCCTTTTTGCAGGCTGCTGGTTCGTAGTTCCCGTTGTTTTTGGTGTCTGTCCCCAGTGGCTAAGGTTGGTTTAGTGGGTTGTGTAGGCTTCCTGGTGGAGGGGACTAGTGCCTGTGTTCTGGTGGGTGAGGCTGGATCTTGTCTTTCTGGTGGGCAGTTCCACGTCTGGTGGTGTGTTTTGGGGTGTCTGTGGACTTTTTATGATTTTAGGCCACCTGTCTGCTAATGGGTGGCGTTGTGTTCCTGTCTTGCTAGTTGTTTGCATAGGGTGTCCAGCACTGTAGCTTGCTGGTCATTGAGTGAAGCTGGGTGCTGGTGTTGAGATGGAGATCTCTGGAAGATTTTCACCGTTTGATATTATGTGGAGCTGGGAGGTCTCTTGTGGACCAATGTCCTGAAGTTGGCTCTCCCACCTCAGAGGCACAGCACTGACTCCTGGCTCCTCAATTTGGGATGATTTGTTGTCTATTTATATATTCCACAGATGCAGGGTACATCAAGTTGATTGTGGAGCTTTAATCCACTGCTTCTGAGGCTGCTGGGAGAGGTTTCCCTTTCTCTTCTTTGTTCTCACAGCTCCTGGGTCTCAGCTTTGGATTTGGCCCCGCCTCTGCGTGTAGGTTGCCGGAGGCCGTCTGTTCTTTGCTCAGACAGGACAGGGTTAAAGGAGCAGCCTCTTCGGGGATTCTGGCTGACTCAGGCCGGGCGGGAGGGAGGGGCACGGAGTGCGGGGCGAGCCTGCAGCGGCAGAGGTCAGCGTGATGTTGCACCAGCCCGAGGCGCGCCGTGCGTTCTCCCAGGGAAGCCGCCCCTCGATCCCGGGACCCCGGCAGTGGCGGGCTGCACAGGCTCCCGGAATGGCGGTGTGGACAGTGACCTGCGCTCACACACAGGCTTCTTGGTGGAGGCAGCAGCAGCCCCAGCGTCCCACGCCCGTCACTGTGTTCCGCGCTTTCAGTCGTGACTCGCGCCCGTCTGTGGAGCCCCTTTAAGCAGCGCTCTTAATCCCCTCTCCTCGCGCACCAGGAAACCAAGAGGGAAGAAAAAGTCTCTTGCCTCTTTGGCAGCTCCAGAGTTTTCCCGGACTCCCTGCCGGCTAGCTGTGGCACATTAGCCCCCTTCAGGCTGAGTTCTCGCTGCCAGCACCAGTCCTCTCCCTGCGCTCTGACCGAAGCCTGAGCCTCAGCTTCCAGCGTCGCCCGCCCCGGCAGGCGAGCAGACAAGCCCCTCGGGCTGGTGAGTGCCGCTTGGCACCGATCCTCTGTGCGGGAATCTCTCCGCTTTGCCCTACCCAGGTATGTGGGGAGTTTCTTGCCTTTTGGGAGGTCTGGGGTCTTCTGCCAGCATTCAGTAGGTGTTCTGTAGGAGTTGTTCCACGTGTAGCTGTATTTCTGGTGTATCCGTGGGGTGGACGGTGATCTCCGTGTCTTACTCTTCCGCCATCTTACCCGGAAGTCCGGGACATATAGTTTTGAGGGCATTAGCCTCCTGTGGCCCCCTTTACCTGGCAAAACCATAAAGTTATTCTTTTCTACTTCATTCTCCCCCCCAAAAAATAATAAAGAAATAAAGAAATAAAAATCTGAGCATGGAGTTTCTAAACTTTGATTTTGAATATGAGTTATCAAATTTACAGAGAATGAAAAGATTTTGTCACTGAATTATACACGCAATTCAGTCAAGCTCATTCACAAATCCTAAGTGTCCATTATAAACATATGTCCAGCATCATTTCTCTCAATCTGATGGATGCATCAATCTGACCGTGTATACATTCCAATATGCACATTTTGTGACACCATTTCCCCACCAACACAAGGGTAGGATTTGGATAGAGTGAGAGAAGTGGAAGAATCATCCATGAAGTGTTATATGAGGAATGCTTCTGAGGTTGAAATGGCCCTGGCAGATAGGAGTGACAGGAAGAAAGTGTTTGAGTAGAACAGCAAGTCATGGTGAGGAGGAGCAGAAGGTAAATGTTGGTGTAATCTCATTAATGGGAGACATTGCCATTTGGAATTTTGGAAACAGGACTGGATTTGTTCTGATAAGGAAAAACAAGAACAAAACATAAAAAGTTTGAATCCCTCTGCCAGCATGATGACAAGGTAAACGTGTGAAGACTGACTGGCTATTAAGAGAAGGAGAATTATAAGTAAAAAGCTCTTTTGAGAGTAGTGGTTTGGGGATCAGGGGGATTGATGCAGCCAGTAACTGAAAGAGGTCCTCTTCTAAGGACAGTCAGTACACACACTCATGCACAATAGTTTTATTTTCCCAGATATAGGTGATGATTACCAGATGCAGGGAAGCAAGGAGTCAACACTGACCCAAAATTCTTATGAAGAAATACAGCCTTTGATATACATTTGAATGTTTTTCCTTCATTTCGGAAATGTCTTTGATCCTGCCTGCTATATTCTGGACCAATGATTCAGTTTTGAAAAATAACTTCACTTTTGGAATAAAAGCAATGTACAAGGTAATAGTGTCATTATTACTATAATTTTAAATATATTTCTTATAAATCATTGATGGTTGTTATTTATTCATCATTAAATTAGAAATTCATATGGAAGTTAAGTGAGGTCCTGAAAAGAGAATTTCTATTCATTATGCCAGCTGAAAATATTTGGAAAATCACAAGAGCCTGTAACTGACTGATTGTCTTAATATTCATAAAATGGCCAAACTGTGTTTGAGATCCTGAGGAGATTACATTAAAAATAACAGCAATAACAGCAACAATAACAAAGCAACTAACAAAACATTTACTTTCTTGTGGGTGACAGCAGTTTTCAAAAAACAGTGAGTTAGAATTAAGGCTAAAAAAGAAAAAAAAAAGGGTCGGAATACTTACTTCTCAACAATTACCTTTCTCAAATTATTGCATAAATCCTGGACACACAAAGTGTATGTACACTCTTAATTATTTGTTAGGAATTTGGCCCAAATTGATATCTAACTCCAAACGTTGAATATGATCAAACATTTTAGGGAACACATTCTGTTCTCAATTTTTGTGCCTTTAACCCCAAAGTACAGCAGACAGGCAGACTTGAATTCCTTTCTTCTAAACTATTTGCTAATGCTACCCACTATGTCACCCCACGAACTAAGAGGTGCCTACACAGGAACTTTTTATTGAGGCATCTAAGCATGGTAGCTAAAAGCATGAGCCTTGGAATTAGGATGTACAGGAAAGAACCCTGGTCTCACCATTAATTTATTGAATGACTTTGAGAAAGTCATTTAAACCTCACTTTTCTCATTTGCAAAATGGAGCTAATAATAGTGGTAAAGTGTTAGAGGGTTTGGGATACAGCCAACTTTGTACATATGGGAGTCCAACTCAGAAATATTAGTGTTATTATTATCATTAAGGAGGTATTTTCTGTTATTCCTGCAAATATGAGCTGCATATTTGCTTTCTGCCAACCAAGGAACAGGACTGACATTTCCTTACCACATTCTTTCTGGTCTCCAGCAGCAGTTTGCTTGCCATTCCTGACCTCCTAACTCTAACAGAATGAAAAGAAATGAATTTCAAGAAAAAAGAAAACTTTACCTAAACTTGATTCCATACAGTGGGGCCTCTTCAAGGAGTAACCACTAAATTTCCAAAAGTCCTTGATCTTATGAGAATTCCTCCTTTTATTGAAGGTGGGGCAGGGTGGAGGAAGTAAAGTGGGGAGAGGAGAACCTTTGAATAAACACCCTGAGGTGAGCATGCATCCAACAGTGGGTGAAGAGTTGTTGATTTATTTGTGATTTGGCTTTTTGGCATCACATTCCCTGAACGTGCACTGAAAGATGTTAGAATGAGTGAGAAGTACAAGACTCTACAGGTAAAAAGCACAAAGGGTAGTGCAGAGCAGTGGTTCCCAAACTTTAATGTGCATAAGAATCACCAGAGGTTGGTGGCCAAGGTAATGAAGTAGGAAGACCCTGAGCTCACCTCCTCCCATGGGAATGCCAAAATTGCAACTATTTAGAGTAACTATTGATGAGAAAACTGGAAGACTAGTAGAAAAGATCTACAACTAAAGATGTAAAGACAGACCCACAACGAGATGTGTAGGAGAGGTGGAAATGTGATATAGCCAAGACCCATACCTCAGGTTGGGCAACCCACAGATGGGAGAATAATTACAATGACAGAGTTTCTCTGTAATGAGTGAGGAATTTGAAAACCACGTTGGGCTCCTCAGCTTGGGGTCTTGCACCAGAAAAACAACCCCTGAGAGGGTTTGCTTACTTTGGGGAGAGCCAGAGGGCTATGGGGAATAGAGACTCCACTCTTAAATGACACACACAAAATCTCACATGCTCAGGGACCCAGGGCAGAAGCAGTGATTTGAAAAGAGACTGGATCAGACCCACTCACTGGTCTTGGAGAGCTTTCCAGAGAGGCAGGAGGAAACTGCAGTTCACCCTGAGGACCTAGAAACGGACATTGGCCATTTTTAGGGCTAATTCTACCCCAAGGACACTGGTGCTGGCTAGTGCATTTTGGAATTCTCCCTCTAGCTTATTAGTATGGGAACTGGTCCCATCCATAAGACTGTCAGAACCAGTTTGGGGATATCTCAAGTCAAGCAACTAGCCTGGCAGGGACATAGCCCCACCGAGCAGCAGACTGGCTGCCTTAAGACCTGTTGAGCCCATAGGTGCCCCAAGACCTAGCCTTATCCACCAGAGAGCCCAGCACCTGGAACCAACAACCAGTGGTTCAGTACTAGCCCTGGAAGCCTCAGGACCCAGAAGCCAGAGACCCATGGACATGGCTCCCCACCCCACCCAGTGGGCCAGGACTAGCCTAGAACCAGCCTCACCAGCCTGTGGGCAGATACCAACCACAGGAATCCCTGGGTGCTAGATTCACCCACCAGTGGGCTGACTCTGGGACTCTCAAGGCCCTGTGCTGGAGACTCTGGGACCCAGTTTTGCCAACCCAGTTGTTGCAGGGGGGTGGGGGGGTGGAGCTTGCCTTCAGTGTGCTTTCCTGTGACTGCACAGTCTTCTTCCATGCCCGTGTGCTGCAGTGAAGGGCAATCATCAAATCAGACCAAGACCAGGCTGGCACCAGGCAGAGGGACTAGCTGTTGGTAAGCATGGTTGTGCAGGCTGGTGACTGAAGACAGGGCCAGATCCAGACCCACAGTCACCTGAGGGGGGCATGGTTGTTAGTGTGCTCTCCTGGGACCTCCACATCTCCCTCCAGGTGTGCACACTGCAGTGGAGACCTGCAAAGGGCTTCAAGCTGGCAGTATGCACGTGCACAGCTGGAGGGGCTAGGCTTGAGCACACACATGCTGGTGGGGGTCAGCTGCAGGGGTCTAGGGTGGCTTTTTGCACTCATGCAGCTGCAGAGGCCTGAGCTGGCTGCCGGTGTGTTTCTAATCCTCAGTGGAGGTGGTGGAGGGGAATAGGGAAGAGCTCAGGGAGCTGGCCTCAGGGAATGCAAATACCTGTGGGAGGAAGACAGTTGTATGCAGGGGATCCAGGGCAGTTGTGCTGATGGTTTCTTCAGTGGCGAAATCTGCTGGATTTGTCTGCAAGATGGGTCACTATGAACTGTGATTGCTCCCACTGTCTGGCTGCCATGGATACCCTTCTTGTTCCACGCCATCTCTATGCAATTCAGCTTTGCCCATCAGGGTGGGCTGAAACTGATTGTGACCTTCCCGTGGTGCACAAAATACTGGGGAACCCTACACTTCCTTTCCTGGTGAAGTGAACTCTTTCTAGCTGCTAATTTCTTGGCACTGAGCAATGCTGGCTATGGGGATGTGATGATGTACAAAACTGAAGCTGTATTCTTTCTCTTCTGTTGTGTTTATTCTCAAGTTTTTTTTGTTCCACTGTGTTGCTAAAGTTTCTTAAGTAGATTCCAGAGGCCTCACAGAGCAGTGTTTTGTTCATAGACAGCTGACTAATTGTTGACCTTTTGTGGGGGGGTATGGTGGCTGGGGTCTCCTATGTTGTGATTTTGGTAACATCACTCCACAAAATGACTTTTGAGTTAAAATAATGAGGATTTGATACTCAGTTTTACCTTGGGCATTTATCTTGGACGAACTATGTTAGTCTTCACATCTTCAATTTCATTTTTCATCAAAAATATGAAAATATTATTCTCACATAAATTGCTGTGAAAGTTAATGAGATAACAGATGGAGTGCCTAGGAGAGTTCATGAACTTAACATTTAGTAATGGTAGCTAATGTTGTTGTTATTATTATTATAATAACTATAATAATAATAATTATATAAAGGCATTTATATAATTATTATAATAATAATCATTATTATTTTGAATTAGCCTCCTATTCATGCTATTCGTATCCTATACTAATTTGGCACTCTGACTGCACCTATTTATATTCCTGAACTAGACTTCTGGCTGACCTCCTACTTTTAATCTCATCTGTTTTCAATTTCTAGTAGAATCATTTTAAAACAGACTTGATAATAGCAGTTCTATACTTAAGGATGGAAATTGTGATGTCACGAACTTTCATGAGCAACTATATTTATAACGCATGCTTACCATGCTCACATAATTTCCATTATTCATTAAAAGGTTAGAAAGAAAAACTGCCCATTTCTATATTAGGAGATGAAGATAGAGAAATTTAGATAAATTAAGCAGTGGTCACACAAATGTGGGCAGAGGTGAGATAATAAAAATGCAGAACTTGATTTATGATTATAAGATAAAACACAAATTCCTTAGGAAAACATAGGTGTCTCTTAATCTGGCCCTAACTTGGTTGTTACCACCCCGTCTGGCCACTGATGGCCCTGGGATATATCCAAATGTTTCTGTGCTTTTGAAAATGCTGATCTTCCTGTTAGTATGTCCCTCCAACCCTTTTCCCTGTATATCCCTTATTTATTCTTTGAAGACCCATCTTCAAGAGAACATACCTTGAAATTTCCCTGGAATCATGCAAGACTATTCTTCTTTCTGACTTCCATGGAAATATATGAATATACCTCCACTATTGTTCTAACCCACATTACTCTTCTGGGTTTATGTGTTGGTCTATCTCATGAGACTGTGTGCTCCTAGGACAGAACCTAAGACTTGCTTACCTAGAAAGAAACATGACCAAGGGACTAGAAACGTGACCAAGATGAGAATATCTCCATAAATGTGTGATAAAGAAATCAACCAATGAATACATAAAAACTGCAGAAAAATAAACTAGGCCCAGTGTTCTACTGAGATTTACTCAGACTTCTAACATAAAGAAAATCTGAAATCATGTCTTTATTTACATGAATTTGCTAATTGAGGTAGACAAATTTAAAAAAAAATCAGGTAAAATAAAGTAATTCAATGAGTATAGCCATTATTTTGTTAGAATTGGTAATATAATTTTAATTCATAGCTTCATCACATGGTTGATCAAACACTATATTATAAATTTCTCCAAATATTACAAAGTGACTACTTAAAAATAGTTTTACCAATTCCTAATTTAAGAAATCCTTTTGTGAGCAGTATTTATCTATATATGTGGAGAAAAGGTAGAATCAATTTAGATTTTAAGAAAATATATGCATGTATATAAAGCTAAAAAAAATCCTAGGAAAAAAAACTACAGAAAATATTAATATAAACTATATTCATAAACATATGTAAAATATGCAAAATTATTAATATTGATTATCAAGAAGCTCATGGATGTGGGTTTGGAGGAAGATAAATCTCAGAATTTTGGAGTGCTGGGGAGGAAGATCTCACAGCAGCTTTGAATCTGACAGTGCTAGTCAATTTTCCTTACAATGTTTACCGAGTTTGTAAAAGCACCCTTCTTGTGCTCCTCTTTTTTATGTGAAGAGTTTGGAAAGACCTAGAATCTTCCAACTCTGCCCTCACTGGACCTTACCTTCACCTGATGCACATGATGTACCTGCTAGGCATTTCATCCTCTTAGTTAAAAATCAACTTATCCAGCCTGGATGGAAGAGCAAGTGAACTAAGTTTTTTTTTTTTTTTTTTTTTTCTCAACAAAAACATAGGTCAAGCTTTCTGATCTGGGAGATACTGATTAGATCACACATCAAAAACAGGAATTTAATCTCTGTAGATGTCAATTTGAGTTAGGAGAGTAGGCTTTAGTCTTTAATAAAACTGTTTTTATTTTCCTCTAATATGATTCTGTGGTAAACAACAATACATACATGTTAATAAATATACACATGCATACATATCAATAAACACTTTTTAACCTGCTGATTAACATCTAGCTTCCTAGTAGTGTTCTGTGATTCTTGGATATTGAAATTAAATCCATACTTTTCATTAATAAAGAGCTCGTGTGTTCAGATTAAGTTCAACATGACAGCATACTTTTATCTCAGTGTATGTTGCCAATACTGAGTTCTCTCTGGAAATACTGAGACATCTCCACATGGTAGTCTCCTGGGGAAGTGAGTTGGCTCTTAGTGACAGAAAGAAAGTAAATGAGCTGAGTGGACGATACAAGAAAAAGTCAGAGACTCAGCTCCACAGGGTATTAATCTGAAGGTTCTTTTTTCTCCTCATGCAAGCTTATGATGATGTGGTAACTGATGGATTTATCATATTTTAATGACATCCTCTTTTCTTTTAAGCCTTCACTATTCTCCCTTTCCTTCATGATGCCTTCATGCAGAATTTCCATACAGTGTGCTTCATTATAATATGATATTTTGGTTACTGGCACTTCTTGAGTCAACAGGAAGAAATCACATTAGGAATGTTGAAGTCAAATGAACTGAAGAGGAAAACTTAAATATTGTTGTCTTGTGTCAAGCAATGTGAAGAGGTTTCCTAAAATAAGAAAGGTAGGCAGAACTAAAGAACTATAAATAATGAGGAAGAAAGAATGAGGAAAGAAGGCAATTATTTGGTGTCAGTTAAAAGAGGCGAGTTAGTGGGTTTATCCCAGGGGCAGTTATAAAAAATGAAGCTTGAAATAGATCATGATCCCTACAGCTAAAATTCAGGCACATATTTCTGTTCCCTCCCCAACCACAGAAACCAATAATGTGCTCCCAGTTAGATATAATATACATTGCATTAAATTTAAATAATCAAAACTCTTGTTGCAATTATTTGTGTTGAGGAGAGAGAATTATAAGCTGACACAGAAATCATTGATACTGAAGTAATTTTCCAAAAATTGATATGGCTTTTTCCTGTTATGACTGCAACCAGTACTGTTACTGAGGTTTGACATGTCTGAAGAAAAATGTCTCTGTCTGAAAAACATGGCATTATAAATGTCTTATATATACCATGGAGTTTGATGTTCTTACTCCTGGCACGGTATTATTGCAATAGTGGTGAGTTTCTAGAGCATGGGTACTAATTCACACATTAGTGTCTCCACATTTAGGCCACATTGGCAAGTACTAGATGTTGGAAACTTTACTATTCCCCATTAGGCATCACAGACATCATTAATTTTGCCTATCATTTCTCTGTTGAGGCAAAATTCAATACTTTAAGTTTTGGCACACAGGTAGCCACTATCAGCTGATTATGTGTGGTAGTGAGATAAAAAGTATTTGCTACTTAGAGCCTATAATGGTAACTCCTTGGGGTCACACACTCTTGTCTTTATTCCATATGTTGAGCTTGCCATGGATGATGATGGTGATGATAAAGATTATGATGGTGGCGATGATGATAACAGCACCCAAAATTAATTGAACGCCTATATTATTACAGGCACTAAGTAAGTTGAAGAAATTACAAAAGTAACTTATGATTGTTGTCCTTATGACATTTATATATCTGGCCAAAGAGAAATACGATATATACAATTTAATTGTATAAAATACTACAAGGTGATACTTTTCAAGTGACAAAAGAGAGAGAAAAGTATAAGGCACATGATACTAGACTAATAAATTGTCTAACAATAACTTTGATTAAATATACAAATTCCTAGAAAGACATAACTACAAAAACTGCTACACAAAGTAATAGAAAATTTATATTGAAATATAACAAGTAAGAAGAATGAATTGGTAATTTTAACACTCTCCAGATTCAGATGGCTTTTTTGGTAATTTCCACCAAATTTAAAGATGAATGAATACCAATTTTTTTCATAAATACTTCTAAAAATAGAAAAAGAGGACACACATCCGAACTCATTCTATGAAACCAGTATTATTATGATATCAAATCCAGAGAAAGATATTATAAAAAAGAAAACTACAGATCAATATTTCTTATGAATATAGATGCAAAAATATTCTACAAAACACTAGCAAACATAATCCAGGCAACATATTAAAAACGATACACAAAGTAATCAAGTAGGATTTATCTCACGTGTGCAAGTTTTAACATCTAAAAATCAGTCAACATCACAAACTATATTAATATAATAAAGGACAAAAACAGTGCCATATTTGTCACCATATATGAAGAAAAAAGCATTTGACAAAATTTGAAATTCATCAAACTAAAAATAGAAGAAAACTTTCTCAACCTGATAAAGGGCATCTATGAAAACCCCACAGGTAATATTGTATTTAGTGGTCATAGTCTAAATATTTTATCCATAGATCTGAAGCAAGATGTTCACTGTCACTACTGCTATTTAGCATAGTACTGGAGGTTCTATCAAGACAGACTGCCAACAAACACATGAAAGAATGCTCAACATCATTAATCATTAAAGAAATGCAAATCAAAACTACAATGAGATATCATCTCACACCAGTCAGAATGGCCATCATCAAAAAATCTAAAAACAATAAATGCTGGAGAGGGTGTGGAGAAAAGGGAACACTCTTGCACTGCTGGTGGGAATGTGAATTGGTACAGCCACTATGGAGAACGGTATGGAGGTTCCTTAAAAAACTAAAAATAGAACTACCATATGACCCAACAATCCCACTACTAGGCATATACCCTGAGAAAACCATAATTCAAAAAGAGACATGTACCAAAATGTTCATTGCAGCTCTATTCACAATAGCCCGGAGCTGGAAACAACCTAAGTGTCCATCATCGGATGAATGGATAAAGAAGATGTGGCACATATATACAATGGAATATTACTCAGCCATAAAAAGAAACGAAACTGAGCTATTTGTAATGAGGTGGATAGACCTAGAGTCTGTCATACAGAGTGAAGTAAGTCAGAAAGAGAAAGACAAATACCGTATGCTAACACATATATACGGAATTAAAAAAAAAATGTCATGAAGAACCTAGGGGTAAAACGGGAATAAAGACACAGACCTACTTGAGAATGGACTTGAGGATATGGGGAGGGGGAAGGGTAAGCTGTGACAAAGCGAAAGAGAGGCATGGACATATATACACTACCAAACGTAAGGTAGATAGATAGTGGGAAGCAGCCGCAGAGCACAGGGAGATCAGCTCGGTGCTTTGTGACCGCCTGGAGGGGTGGGATGGGGAGGGTGGGAGGGAGGGAGATGCATGAGAGAAGGGATGTGAGAACAGATGTATATGTATGACTGATTCACTTTGTTATAAAGCAGAAACTAATAAAAAAAACTAAAAAAAAAGAGCTCTTAAGCAAGAAAAAGAAATTTTTTTAAAGATTTAGATTGTAAAGAAAGAAGTAAATTCACTATTTGCAAATGACATAAGATGTAACAATAAAAAATTCTAAAAAAAAAAGAGTCACTAAAAAAATCATTAGTATAAGTGAGTTCAGCATGGTGGCAAAATACAAGGTTAATATACAAAATTTTAATTGTATTTCTATATAACGGCAATGAACAGCCTAAAAATGAAATTAAGAAAAGAATTCCATTTGCAATAGCATCAAAAAATTCTGGGCTGAAGGAGGGACTCCTGTGTGGAGTTGTGGGATCTGCCTTTTTGTTAAAGGAAGCATCACCTCTGTACATCAATCCAGAGGCATCACAGCCCCTGGCGGCCAGGAGCACCTCCTGCAGAAGCAGCACAGCTGTCACGCTTGCTGGGGGAAGTTTTCCCTATAAGAAAAAAAACAAAAAAAAACAAGACAAAAAACTCGTAACCCTACTTGAAGTTGTCCCAACTTATCATCCATAGTTATCTACTTAAAAATAATAATTCAGGGTGTCCTCCCTGCCTTCAAGATAATGAAGTCAGTAAGAAACTGAGGATTTCATTATTTAGATTCTTCCTCTCTCTCCATGCACACCATTCCATCCCCCTTTTTTTACTCTACCCATACTCAACTCCTTGATTTTTCTAACATATTCTGTGCTATCTCACTTTCTCACTCTGCATTGTCAGTGCTTATTTCATTCTGTTTCCCTAGCACAGTGCCCAGTACTTAAATGCTTCCTCAGTTAATGTAAAATCATCTTCCAAACAGAGCAGCTCCTGGGCTAGAAATAAACTCTGATGTCAGTGTAAACTTCTCATACCTCTCCTCACATCCTGTGTAAATACAGCCCGTCATTAGTATTGTTACACATACAGGCGACTAAACTGATTAGATCCAGGTTTGCACCTACTTGGTTCTCATTAACTTTTAATTGGTTCTGAAGTTCTAAATGTAGGAAACCCAGTCTAGGTTTCCAGAAGCTAGTTGATAAACCGATATATTCTACTGTTTGTTACTGAAACCTACTTATTTCTAGATTTCCCTCCAAACACCTGGAAACTGGCTCCCAGAATAAAAATATAGAAAATAGAGGTAGGGGAAAACAGTGAAATAAGGGCTTTAAACAATTTACAGTTATGGAGAAGTACTAAGGCATGGAATAATTTCCAACGCATGAAATTCTTTTTTATTTTTATTTTTGCCAGAAATTCTCTTACTCAATTTTTACTCTTTTTCCTACCAATATCAAACTGTCTTTAAAATCTCAGCTCACCTGTCTCCTCTTCTAGGAATACTTTTTTGATTCCTCTAGATTAGGTTGGATGCCACTTCACGCTCATACAGCTTTATATTCAGAACATCTAACTCTTTCTATAGTAATTGCTTCCTTGTCTGACTTCCTCACTAGACTGTGAAGTCCTTGAGGGCAGGGAAGCTGCCTTATTTATCTCTGTTTTCCTCTGCCCAGGACAGAGCCTAGTTCATGGTGTGCACTCAGTGAAGCCATGCGACTAAGTTAGTGTTTAAAGGAGTAATGAATGCAGTCTGATTTCTTGAACAGAATTTTCAGACATTTCCTGGAGGAATAAAATACTAATCGGGCTTGGGTCATCACTGACACACCTAACACTGGTCAGAGAAATATGGCACAAAAGAGTGATGATGCATACGTCCAAAAATATAGTTGTCTAGGAAAAGCATTTCCTCACTTGTAAGATTTTCAGGGTCATCCTCTAAGTCAATTTATATATATTTCTAATTAAGTTGCCAAATAAAAAGCAGATGCATTTTGAGCTTTTGCCATTATTTTTGCAACAACTGCTTTAATATATTATCTTGAGATGACCCTCCTATGTAATTCCAGGTAAGTTAATGATGTATTGTTTCCAGTTATGATGTTCAAATACATAATTGCAAATACTGAAAAAGAAATAAAGCTCTGAATACTACACTTTTTAAATTTCAAATTCCCTTTTTCATCTCATTCCAGGGATTATACTGCTTAAAGTCACATAAATAGTCTTTCTTCTTTTGCTCTGCTGATGCCTGAAAGGTCAAGTTTGATTTGCACCTGTCAATGTCTAAATTTCTTCTGGTACTATCTCAGTAGACATGTTCTTCTAAATTTATTCTTCTTTGTATATTTAAGATATCTGACCTGCTGTTAATTTAGTAACCCTATATCAAGTCACTTTGCCATGTCAGAGTCTAACCCAGACATACTGAATGTGTTTCACAGGATAAACAAAAAAGAAACTATTGTTTGCATAAAACTTCATTTTACGATGTAGGTGTTCTGATTTTATTTTCTTTTTTCTGTAGTTTTCCCATGGACTCACTGGTAGAACTTGCTAATGAAAATCCAATTAGATGGAACATTAGAAATTAATGTAAATAAACATGAGGACTACTGTAACAAAATACCAATGACTTATGAACAATAGAACTTTATTTCTCATTGTTTTGGAGGCTGGAAATAAAAGATCAAGGTCTAGGCGGATTTGGTATTTGGTGAAGACCTGCTTCCTAGTTTATAGATGGCAGCTTTTTTGCTATAACGTTACACAGCAAGAAGCAGCAAAAAGCTCTCTGAGGCCTCTTTTGTAAAGACACTAATCTCACTATGAGGGCTCCACTCTCATAACCTAATAACTTCCACAAGTTCTCACCTCCAAATACTATCACTCTGGGGACTAGGTTTCAACATATAAATTTCGAGGGGACAAAAGCATTCAATCTATAGCAAAGACTAATCATGGTTGTGTGTCGATCTCTAATCATATTTGCTAATTTTGCAAGGTTATTCATACTTGGTTGTCATCATCTAATCAGTAAATTATATACTGAAAATAACCAGTAATTGATTAGACAGGAGGCAACTTCTGTTAATTTATTTAATTTTGCTTTTGTCTCATTCTGCTTTATTTGCAAATTTTGTATAAAACAATATACCCATTAAAAACTTGGATAATAGAAAAAAACCTTCTTTTTCTGTAAAGTCTCTAAAATTTGCCACATACAATCACCATTATTGCTACATTGTACAATATTTCATATGTAATATATGGCACTGTATTATATATACAACTATTTTTAATCAACATTATCTCATAAGAATTCTCATGTGCTATTAAAATATTCCACTGATGTAGTATTATTTGGCATTAAGATTAATCATAAAAAGACTTGTGGTTATAAATAAGCCCACACATCTAGCTTGTTTTGTAGTTATGCTTTAGAATATATTTCCAGATGTGAAATTAGTGCATCACATATTAAGAACACATTAAAGAGTTTTGATACATATCAGTAAATGGATTACAAGAACTAATATGATGGCTTCTGGTATGACTATTTTCATTTAAGTCTACAAAGCAATTCTTGTCTGAGCTGGACATAGCTTCTGAGGAGCATGATAAGAAATACTTTAATTTTAGTAAGAAAGCATTATGACTCATTCTTAACCCTTATTCACTAGAATCATGTTGTGGGATATCAGAAAGCTACTGACAATTTTCTTGACTAGACAGAGGGTTGCAAGTGACAGGTCAGTCTTGGGAGGATGGCGGGGTGTACTGAATATTAGTGAAGATGTAAGCAAGTCCGAGTTCTCATCATAGATTTCCTAACGATGTAACTTGTACAAATTACTTAACTTCTGGGAGATTCGTATTCCCCATTTATAAATTGTTTATTCATTGTTCATCCATCCATCTTTCATTCATTCACTAAATCATTTATTTGAAAATATGTGTTCAGTTGTTTCTTTGCTCCAGGCACAATTCTAGGTTCCAGGGATAGAGGAGTAAACCAAAGACTCAACTGTCTTGCCCTCATGGAGTCTACATTTCATTAGAAGAGACAGACAAAATGATAAACAAAAAAGTAGAATGCCATAAAGAAAAATTTAAAATAGTGAAGAGATAAAGAGACCTGAGGTACTTTTATAGGTGGTGGTGAGGGAAGGTGGTTCTGAAGTGGTAAGAATTACATGAATGAGGTGAGGAATGAGTCTCTTATCCTTCCTAATTACACCTTCCCTTGGCATTCCTATCTCACAACTTCCAAACTTTTACATGTCTGATTTCTAATTAAAACACTGGAGTTTGCTCAAGTTGATAGCTTCACCTCTGCATATGCTTTCTGTCAGGATGCTTAAGAGTTTCTTTCTTGCTGCCTTTTGATCCTAATTATGGCCAGCTGTAAACTAATTAACCTCTCTAGGTGTCTCCCAGGAGGTTAGAGTGCTTGGCAGCCAGGGCAACAGCAGCACCACAGCTGGCCATAAATGATAACAAAGCATATTGATTCACCAAGCTGCTACCCATATGGTAATTTCCTTGCAGCCTCCTTGTTAGCAGAGATAACAAAAACAATCAAGAACAAAGCTTTTGCAACTCTGAAGGGCTTAAATGTTCTTATTGTTTGAACTTTGTTCCATAGTTCTAGTATCTAACCAGAGTAAACTGCAGATGAATGAGATAATTAATTACAGATGAGTGAATGAATGAATATATATGAGTGAATAAAGAATGCAAAGCCATGTTGTAAAATCAAGCAATCAACTCGAAGGCATTTGTTTTTTTGTTGTCTATGCTATTGCAAGGGCTTTACTGGGTCCTGGGTGCTTGGTGATGGGAAATAGATATAAAGAGGTAAAGGATGGGTGCAAACCTCGAGAAATGTAAAATCCGTTTGGTGGGATAAGAGAATCATTCCACTTACAAACGTCTAAACTTCTGTTATAAGGCTTTCTTTGTGTTTTACGATTTCTTTTTGTTTTTTAATCTACGCCTGTCTCTTTTTCTCTGTGTGTGTACACACACACACACACACACACACACACACACACACACACACATATATATATATATTTGTTTTCTTTTTAATTTGGATCTCTCCCCTACCAGCTGCTTCTGGGAGAAGATCAGCCTTCTGTAACATTGTATAGCTAGTGACTTTTATTAGGATGTTTCCATAAAAGGTATTTGGATTATATGGATGCTTAAATAATTTTTTAAAAAAATTTTCATCTCCACTGAATATAAGCTATGAACTGGAACTTCAAGGCTGTTAGAGTGAGGAGTGAGTATTTGGGGACAAAATCCCAAAGAATAAGAGTCTAACTACATTTCTTTCTTTGGGGACATGTGAAAACCTTTTCTTTTTCCCCATCAGTTTCCATAGGTGAAATAAGGGTATGTCCATGTTTGTCTCTTTCCCATGTTGAAAAAACGTGGAAACTGAAGGGAATTTAGAGTTCTTACCTCAATACCACCCCCAATTCCCACAGGGATCACTGAATCTTCCTGTCTTCACATGAGGCAAGACCGGGTGCTTAAAGTGAGCTGTCCAAAATCACTAGGTTCTGTGGCAGATGGATTGTCTCAGATCTAATCTTCTTTGTAATATTCTGAAACTAGAACCTCTTACACTATTAAATTCTAACAAATAATGAAAATTTATTTTCTTGCTTTGGTTGGGCATATTGGCTAAATGTTACTTGGCTGGCATACGGTTTCAGAAGAGTTTCACAACTACAATGGTCATAATGCTTTGTAAAGATTTTAATCATGTGAATTGTTTTTGTAAGGCTAGCATTTCAGAGTCTATCTTCTAGATGTTCTCTTCTACAAAATTGATGTTACCCAACAACTTAACTATAGATTTCCCATGACTAATTATCCTAAATGATGGTTTCATTCTGTTTTTAAAAAATATAGAAATAAGACTGTAGATATATAGATGTTAAAGTATATAATAATTTATCACACATCCTTTAAAATAATGCAAACAGCAATTAACAATTTCTCATTTCTCTTCAGTGCTTATCCATCAGTATTTAATAAGCCTAGATCAGGGTTCATTTTCATTTTCAGGCTGATTCTAACACATATCTTTCAAACTAAGCAGCTTTTAAAAGTCTACGGTTCCCAAAAACACAGATCAGTAGGATATTATCAAATAAATTACAAAGTCAGATACCAAATTAGTTTAAGACAGGCCAGATTAGACTAATTTAAACAAGTCTGTTTTCTGCCAGATTGCTGTATCTTTCATCTGATTCTGGTGTTTTGAAACCTGAAAAAGGTTTCCTAGATTATCATAGGCTAGGACTTCCCAACTTATTTGACCAGTTCTCTCTCTTGCCTTGACATACCTAACAGTATCTATAGTTTTACCAAAAAAAAAAAAAAAGCTGTAAATTGGTGTTTAAAAATAAAGAAACAGGGGCTTCCCTGGTGGTGCAGTGTTTAAGAATCCACCTGCCAATACAGGGGACATGGGCTCAATCCCTGGTCCGGGAAGATCTCACATGCTCTGGAGCAACTAAGCCAGGGCACCACAGCTACTGAGCCTGCCCTCTAGAGCCTGCGAGACACAACTACTGAAGCTCACGTGCCACAACTACCGAACTCCATGTGCCTAGAGCTTATGTTCTGTAACAAGAGAAGCCACTGTAATGAGAAGCCCATGCAGGGCAACGAAGAGTAGCCCCCACTCGCTGCAACTAGAGAAAGCCCACGCACAGCAACAAAGACCCAACACAGCCAAAAACAAACAAATAAATAAATAAAATAAATCTAAAAAGAAAGAAAGAAAGAAAAAACAATAGACCCAAAATGGAGTCACTTTTTCTAAACCCACGTCACCAAACAAAGACTTGATGCCTAATCTAATTGCTTCTCTTAGGAACGTCATCTTACACAGTCTGGAATTTCCCATCCAGCACTAGTGAGGTGATCCACCTGCTCTATCCCCCCCTTTTTTTTTTAATTTGTGACTTTCTTGTTGCTCCTACTTTCTGCCTTTAGAAACCTTTCTTCTTCTGCAGTTCTTTGGAGCTCCTTCTGATCCACTAGATCTGATGCTGCCTGATTCATAAATTGTTGAGTAAAGCAAATTTCATCTTCAAATGTACTCAGTTGATTTTTCTTTTTAAATAATGAGAGAGGCTGTCCCAAATATTCCTGTGGTCTTCGGGTTATCTGAAGCTTTAATACTCTAATCAGGTTTGCAGAATTGATTTTGTGCAGCTTCCATTGCTCTGCCTAATTAAGAAAATGATGGTGACATCTTTGTCCTTTGCCCACCATATCACAAACACGGTGGACTCTAATGTCACTCCCTGGATGAAAGACTAAGTCTTATTTAAATGTCCTGTAATTCTTAGGAGAAAATTGTCATGACATAGTCCTTCCCTGGAACTTCAATAATATATGTAATTTCCCAGAGTACCTGAGGTTTCCCCCACCACCACCATGGGAAGAAGAGTAAAAAGACAGAGGAATGGCACATACCATCAGCAGCATAGCTTTCCTGTGTTTTTACGCAGTCACCTTTACCATACAGTCCCTCTACCCTTAGCCTTGGGAGCTGGCCTAAGCTCTCCCAGCCTGATTTGCATATATTGCCTGCATTTACTCACTGAGTACATCATTGAGGCTTCTGATACCTGATAAGACTTGCTTTCTGGTAGAGGCTACGTTTTACTTAAGGAAGCTTGGCATTAGTAAAATTCCAGGCTATACTAGACCTTTCCTGCTAAGAATGCAAAAACAAGAATCTATGATTTAATTAAATATATCTTTTTTTTAACTCTATGAAAGACGATTTTTGAGCACTCTCTTCTTATATTTTGTAATCATGTGAGTTGTTCTATATATTTATTTTTTGATATATCTTATGACACTGACAAAAAAGTATTTTGGGGGAATGTATTAATATAACGTTTTAACTCTGTAAGGCTAAGTATGGAATAATAACCTTAGTTTTAATCATTAAATGTTGCAAAAAATATAATTTTATTATTTCTAAGCACATTACTAATGTCAAGTGTTTAAAAATTCAATAAGTAAAGGACTCACAAATATCTCTTCCATATATAAACATAATGTCTTTAATTAGCATGTATTTGTGTGCATATTGCTTTTTAAGTTTTGTTGTTGTTTTCCTACCTTAGATAAATGTCCCCTTTCTGTCTTTCTTTCTTTTTTTCTTTTCTTTTTTTTTTTTTTTTTTTTTTTGCGGTATACGGATCTCCCACTGTTGCAGCCTCTCCCGCTGTGGAGTACAGACTCCAGACGCGCAGGCCCAGCGGCCATGGCCCATGGGCCCCGCCGCTCCACAGCATGTGGGATCCTCCCAGACCGGGGCACGAACCGGTGTCCCCTGCAATGGCAGGCAGACTCCCAACCACTGCGCCACCAGGGAAGCCCTCCTTTCTGTCTTTCTTACCTCACTAATTTGTTTAGTAAGTCCTTTTGTATGAAAAAGGCTAAATATAGTTCAGCCTGTCCTAAAACTTGATTTATTCTTATCTTCAAAAGTGCAGTATTTGTTTTTATTGTGTTCAACAAAAAAGTAAAAGTAAGTCTTTGATAAAATGATATTGGAAGATATACCTCAAATTGAATACAGTAACTTGAAATAATTACTTGTAACTATATTAAGTGATTTTCTAATGTCTTCAAAGACAAATTGCAATTTGTACTGAATTTATACCAAGTTTTACTGAATTTACACTGAATTTTACTGACCATGATTCATGCAAGCAGAGGTCCTAAAATCTCTCTTTGATAGCTCTCTTCATACCTCTTATAAAGAACTTATCAAGTTGTGCTGTAATTCTTTGGTTTGCACATCTCTCTGATTTCGGTATATTGGGCTGCTAGAAGATAAAGACAGACCAGAGGAGATTCTTAGTAAAAGTTTGTAGAATTAATGTTTAAATTAATGAATAATATTTTAAATTGCAACTTGCAACCAAAAATTTCCCCATGACTCCCTCAAATTTATCATTATCTGAAAAAATGCTGAGCCAGAACTATCTTATGGTAGAGTTTTGTGTATTTCATGCTATCAATAACTTTCTCAAAGAATTATATGGGAAATAAATGCTTATGTTTCCAAAAGTATGGAATTTGTACTTATGGGCTATATTATTATATTTATCTAGCATGATTATTAATAAGAATATAAACATAAAAGGAATTACCAGATGATCCATATCAAGATTTTCAGTCAGAAACATGTGCTGATATGCTAAGGGACCAGACTGGTAAGCTAGTGTGGTACTTGGCACTTAGTAAGCATTTAACATATATAAGCTAAATCTGAACCTGTACATTCAGAGGCTATTTTCAACCCTGTCTCTCTCTCTGTCTCTGACTCTGTCTCTGTTTCTCTCTCTATATATATAGACATAGCATATTCGGTTTATGTATGATTATGTATATGCACATATTCAGTGTATGGGTTTGTATCTCTAGCTAGCTAGCTAGCTATTATTAAGGAACCGTTTTCAATCAAAATATGGTCTGAGAGATGAAAGGAAGTTAGAAGAATAGTGATAGAGAAGGAGTGAAATTCGAAAAACAAAAACTTAAGCATTGTGCAAAACAACTGAATTTCCATTTTCAAAAGGACTTACAGGAAGCAATTTTCCTCCATTAAATTTCTAGGAATACTTAATATTTCAAATATAAGACTCACTTGAGCATCAAATGAACACAAAATCACACTTCAGTTTATTATGCCAATTAAATTGAAAGAATCAAAATGGAAATGAGTAACATTTTTCAATGATCCATATGTCAAAGCCAAAGCCAAAGTCATATCTCTATGAGAAAGACATTCTGACTGATTTTACCATGCCTTCACATAAATAAGGAGGAACTGGTAAACCACAAGACCTTGTTCAGTTGATATAATGTTATAATACTGTGCCACCAGCCAGGATCAAGTCAAATTTAATTTCACCCTTTCAGTGTAACTGATAGTTTTCTACAAAGCTTAGTTGAGGATGCTTTGAGAATAAGACTGAGTCCTTGAACTACTGGAAACTGCAGAGATAGTATACCATGATGCAAATGTTTGGGAGAAAATGAAAATCATATATCTAATAAGAGATTAATATCCAGAATATATAAAGAACTCTTACAACTCAACAACAAAATACAACCCTATTCAAAAATGGGCAAAGACATGAATAGACATTTATCCAAAGAAGACAAACAAATGGCCAATAAGCACGTAAAAGGATGCTCTACATCACTAATTATTAGGTAAATGCAAATAAAAACTATAATGAAATACCACCCCACAGCCATTAAAATGGCTTCTATCTATCTATCTATCTATCTATCTATCTATCTAAAACAAATGTTGGTGAGCATGCAGAGAAGTTGGAACCCTTGTGTACTGTTAATGGGAATGTAAAATGGTAAGCCACCATGGAAAACAGTATATCCTTTCCTTAAAAAATAATTAAAAATAAAATTATGATATGATCCAGCAATCCCACTTCTGAGTATACACCTAAAAGAATTTAAAGAGGTATTTTCACACTCATGTTCATAGTACCATTACTCACAATAGTTCAAACATGAAAGCAACCCAAGTATCCACTGAACAATTAATAGATAAGCAAAATGTGGTATATATTGTCATCTCTCAGTATCCTCAGAGGATTGGTTTCAGGAGGCCCAGTGTATACCAAAATCTGCATATGCTCAGGTTCCTTGTATAAAATGGTGTAATAAATACATGGTGTAATATCCATGAGTATATCTTTTGCAAATTTTACTGTATATATATAGAGAGAGAGAAAGAGAGAGAGAATATCAAATTAGAATAAAAAAACAAAATTTACAAATTTTAAAAGCTGTTAAATATCATGAATATCACAATCTAAAAAATAACATAATTTGAGGAGACTGAAGCATATAAATCCTCAAAAGAGGTTTTGTTGTTGTTGTTTTTGGGTTTTTTTGTTTGTTTTTTATTTTTTTGTTTTTTTTTCTTCACAACTATTCCAACACCATAGGACACATGAATTATCATGAAGAGGGAGTTGAAGCCAACAGATGGTGTCTGTTTTAACCTTCTATGGAAAATATATCTTACTTCTGCAAAACTTAATGGATATATGGCCATGTGGACACAGCTAAGTAAAGAGTTTGTACAGATGAGGGTCCAGAAGCTTAATCTTCATGGTTTACAGAGATAACGTGCCTCAACTTGGGCTTCCCTATTTTGCCCTCCTCACTTGCCTCTCCTCCTCCCGACAGGTAGTGAGTGATAAAAACATGCCAGACATATAAACTATTCCCAAAACTTTGGAATTTATTTAAAACTATGGAATATATTAAAGGATTTAGGTAGAAGAGTTAACGTGTTTGCTTCCTAAACTTCAGAACCTAATCGAGGTAGAATTACATTGCCTTGAATTAAGAGAGGGGAATGTGGGGTCCTGGTTTAGAGACAGTGGCCATGATGTTGGTGAGGAATGGCTGTGTTCTGTGTAAATTTGGGGGTAGCACCAACAGGATTAGGTACCAGATAGGAAGTGGAAAGCAGAAAACATTGAAAAATCAAAAAAAGAGTAGCAGAGTTATGGCTTAAGTAACTAATAGGATAATGGTATATAGGATGGTGGATGACTTTAGAAAGGGGTCAGTGTTTTATATAATAAAGTGTGAATGGTTATGTCACCTAAGTGAAGAAAATACAGTTGATTCTCATTATTCATGGTAGTATGCTCTATGATTTCACCACAGACAATGAATTTGTCAATACTGAACTATTGCCCCTAGGGGAAATACAGAGTTAGATTCCTGCCAGCTTCCAGTCATGTTTTCATCAACCAATCAATATGTAACCTTTTTCTAAAACGTGTGTTTTCCCTGAAACTACATCATAGCCTTTCTGTACTTACGAACACTAGAGAGCATTTCAACACTATTCTTGGAAGTCTTTTTTTTTTTTTCCTTCTTTTTTTTGTGGTACGCAGGCCTCTCACTGTTGTGGCCTCTCCCGTTGCGGAGCACAGGCTCTGGATGCACAGGCTCAGCGGTCATGGCTCACAGGCCCAGCCGCTCCACAGCATGTGGGATCTTCCCAGACCGGGGCACGAACCCGTGTCCCCTGCATCGGCAGGCGGACTCTCAACCACTGCACCACCAGGGAAGCCCGGAAGTCATTTTAAACAGAGAAATCACACACACAAAAAAAAAGCATAAAAATGGGAAAGAAATGACAATAAATGGATTTCAAAAAGAACACTCGTTTACAGTATAAGAGCTGCAACAAGAAGAAAGAGCCTTGCCTTCTTTACCTCAACTGGGAAGCTAGGTGTAGGATGAAAACCAAAATTTTTGCTGCTCTGTGCATGTCCACAAATGACCACAAAACTGTCACAAGTATCAATTTGGTGGTTAGAAATAAACTCTAATGACACTGATGAGGATTAACTTCTGATTCAAGTCTAGAGCTGAAAAACTGTCTTGAAAGAAGATATATCTTTGGGAACCATCAAAAACAATGATGGTGTTTCTAATTCTGGAAAGGAAGGAAATCACTTAGAAAAACTAGAGACAAGAAGGCTCAGTTCCAAAAACTGAGGAACTCTAATATTTATCCTGAGGAAAGCCAACATTTAGAGGCAGGTAGAGGAAATGTAGGTAGAATCAACAACAAGCATTAAGATAAAGGAGGGAAGAAAGAGAACGTGGTGCCACAGCAGCTTAGACAAGAGAGAGAAAATGAGATTTGGGTATCTGTATTCAAAACAAGCTGAGGTGCTGATACTGAAAAGGTAAGAGCTCTTCTATTCCAAGAGGAAGTCAGAATGGAGGAAGGATGCATATCAAGAAGATGGTACATTTTTGGTTCCTGTGTTTCTCCTGAAGTCTCAGAGAATGAGGAAAACAGACAATTAGGAAAAACGTGATAAATCCTGTCCTTAGAAAGAATATTTTTAAATAGAATAACTCCTGGACTCCAAAACCAATTCATTCCTCTACTCCTTTTGTTCTTTCCTTTTTTAAAAAAGTAGATTTTTATTAGAGTATAATTGCTTCACAATACTGTGTTCGTTTCTGCTGTACATCAAAGTGACTGAGCCATATGCATACATATGGCCCCATATCCCCTCCCTCTTGAGCCTCCCTCCCATCCTCCCTATCCCACCCCTCTAGGTCATCACAAAGCACGGAGCTGATCTCCTTGTGTTATGCTGCTGCTTCCCACTAGCTAACTATTTTACATTCGGTAGTGTATATATGTCGATGTTACTCTCACTTTGTCCCAGCTTCCACCTCCCCGCCATGTGCTCAAGTCCATTCTCTATGTCTACATCTTTATTCCTGCCCTGAAACTAGATTCATCAGTACCATTTTATTTATTTATTTTTTTTAGATTCCATATATATACGTTAGCATACAGTATTTGTTTTTCTCTTTATGACTTACTTCACTCTGTATGACAGACTCTAGGTCGATCCACCTCACTACAAATAACTCAATTTCATTTCTTTTTATGACTGAGTAGTATTCCATTGTATATATGTGCCACATCTTCTTTATCCATTCATCTATCAATGGACATTTAGGTTGGTTCCATGTCCTGGTTATTGTAAATAGTGCTGTAATGAACATTGCAGTAACTGTCTCTTTTGAATTATGGTTTTCTCAGGGTATATGCCAAGTAGTGGGATTGCTGAGTCATATGATAGCTCTATGTTTGTTTCTTTAAGGAACCTCCATACTGTTCTCCTAGTGGTTGTATCAATTTATATTCCCACCAACAGTGCAGGAGGGTTCCCTTTTCACCACACCCTTTCCAGCATTTATTGTTTCTAGATTTTTTGATAATGGCCATTCTGACTGGCATGAGGTGATACCTCATTGTAGTTTTGATGTGCATTTCTCTAATAATTAGTGATGTTGAGCATCTTTTCGTGTTCTTCTTGGCCATCTGTATGTCTTCCTCGTTGAAATGTCTATTTAGGTCTTCTGTCCATTTTTCAATTGGATTACTTTTTTTAATTTTTGATATTGAGCTCCATGAGCTGTTTGTATATTTTGAAGATTAATCTTTTGTCTATTGTTTCATTTACAAATATTTTCTCCTGTTTGAGTGTTGTTTTTTCATCTTCTTTATGGTTTCCTTTGCTGTGCAGAAAATTTTAATTTTAATAAGTCCTATTTTTTTATTTTGTTTTTATTTCTGTTACTCTAAGAGGTGGGTCAAAAAAGATCTTGCTGTAGTTTATGTCAGAGTGTTTTTCCTATGTTTTCCTCTAAGAGTTTTATAGTGTCTGGTCTTACATTTAGTTCTTTAATTCACTTGGAGTTTATTTTTGTGTATGGTGTTACGTATTGTTCTAATTTCATTCTTTTACATGTAGCTGTCCAGTTTTCCCAGCATCATTTATTGAAGAGGCTGTCTTTTCTGCATTTTATGTTCTTGCCTCCTTTGTTGTTAACTAGGTGACCATATGTGTGTGAGTTTATCTCTGGGCATTCTATCCTGAACCACTGATCTATATTTCTGTTTTTGTGCCAATACCATACTGTCTTGATTACTGTAGCTTTGTGGTATAGTTTGAAGTTGGGGAATGTGGTTCCTCCACCTCCATTTTTCTTTCTCAAGATTGCTTTGGCTATTTGGGTTCATGTGTGTTTCTATATGAGTTGTAAAATTTTTTGTTCTAATTCTGTGAAGAATGCCACTGGTAGATTGATAGGGATTACATTGAATCTGTAGATTGCTTTGGGTAGTATAGTCATTTTCACAATATTGATTCTTCCAATCCAAGAACATTGGTGTATCTCTCCAACTGTTTATGTCATCTTTGATTTCTTTCATTAGTGTTTTATAGTTTTCTGAGTACAATTCATTCGCCTCCTTAAGCAAGTTTATTCCTAGGTATTTTATTCTTCTTGTTGCTATGATAAATGGGATTGTTTCCTTAATTTCTCTCTCTGATTTTTCATTGTTGGTGTATAGGAATGCCAGATTACAACTGATTGTAATCTGGCAAACTACAACTATTTTGGTTGTAATGTTTTCTCTTTCATCACTTTAAGTATATCCTGCCACTCCCTTCTGGCCTGCAGAGTTTCTGCTGAAAAATCACCTGATAACCTTATGGGGATTCCTTTGTATGTTATTTTTTGTTTTTTCCCTTGTTGCTTTTAATATTTTTTCTTTGAATTTAATTTTTGTTAGTTTGATTAATATGTGTCTTTTTCCTCGGGTTTATCCTGTATGGGACTCTGCCTTTCCTGGACTTTTGTGACTATTTCCTTTCCCATGTTAGGGAAGTTTTTGACTATAATCTCTTCAAATATTTTCTCAGACCCTTTCTTTTTTTTAGACCCCTATAATTTGAATGTTGGTGTGTTTAGTGTTGTGGCAGAGGCCTCTTAGGCTGTCTTCATTCTTTTCATTCTTTTTTCTTTATTCTGATCCTTGGCAGTTATTTCCACGATTTTGTCTTCTAGCTCACTTATTTGCTCTTCTGCCTCAGTTATTCTGTTTTTGATTCCTTCTAGTATATTTCTCATTTCAATTATTGTGTTGTTCATCTCTGTTTGTTCTTTAGTTCTTCTAGATGTTTGTTAAACATTTCTTGTATTTTCTCAATCTATACCTCCATTCTATTTCTGAGATTCTGGATAATCTTTCCTATCATTACTCTGAATTCTTTTTCAGGTAGATTGTCTATTTCCTCTTCATTAATTTGATCTTATAGGTTTTTACCTTGCTCCTTCAACTGTGGCATATTTTTCTGACATCTCATTTTTTTTTCTTTTTCTCTTTTTTTTTTTTTTTTTTATGAGTGAGATTTTGTGTCTGTCTTACTGGTTGTTTGGCCTAAGGCTTCCAACACTGGAGTTTGTAGGCTGTTGGGTAGAGCTGGGTCTTGGTGCTGAGATGAGGACCTCCATGAGACCTCACACCAATGAATGTTCCCTGTGGTCTGAGTTTCTCTGTTAGTCCAGTGGTTTGGACTCAGAGCTCTCACTGCAGGAGCTTTGGCCCAACCCCCAGCTCATGAACCAAGCCATGTGGGGTAGCAAAAAGAAAAAAAAAAGAGAGAGAGAGAACAATAACAAAATAAAAACTAAAATTAGACTAGGAAACTAACAGATATGTTAGAAAGAATATAAAAATAAAAATATAGGTGAATCAACAACCAGAAGGTAAGCAGTACCACAATAGTAAAAAAGAGGAGGAGGGGAAAGAAAAAAAAAATAGTGGGGGAAAAGGCCTTGGCTGTGGAGTGCAGGACCTAAGCAAGGGTGAGGTTTGGATGATGGGCAGGGCCAATGCTCAGGACTTACAGGGCTGGAAAAGGCCCTGGGAGCTCTGGGGGATGGGGGCTTAGGCTCAAGGAACAGAAGGGGCCCAGGTGTGCCTCCCACCCTGGTCTCAGAGGTTTGGGGACCTCAACTGGGAGCCCAGCAGGTTTCCTGGGCACAAGTGGGCAGGGCATATGCCCTCAGCTCCTCTCCTACTCCTTCCGGAGTGCCCTTCCTGCCTGCCTTTCCTGACCTCCCTGGACCCAGGGGCACTGATCCTATCTGGTGTCTACTTCTCCTCCCCTCTCAGTCCCCCCATATCCTACTGGTTCACTTGGGGGTTCCTCCCATCTCCTTGGGCATCAGGGTGCCCCACCAGTGGCCAGCAGGTGCTCTAGATGTGGGGAGATGTTAACTCAGCATCTTTCCACACTGCCATCTTCTCTTTTTGTTCTTTTCTAATTTCCTAACAACTCCTTCCTCTACTTACTACATAGATTTATATGAAAATATTAAAAGAAATAATACAGAGAGGAGGGTCAAATACAAGGGTTTACACACAGTAGATGTTCAATAAAATGTTAGCATCTGTTCTTCATTCCTTTTATTTGTTCTTTTCTAACATAATGTGCTTCCTTCCTTCCATTCTTCCTTATTTTATGGCTTCCTTTTTTTCAATCACTTATCACCTCTTTTCCCAAGAAGTAGAATATTTCTCCTGTGCTCCAGCCCTTTCAGAATCTGGGATCTTTTTTTTTTTTTTTTTTTTTTTTTTTTTTGCGGTACATGGGCCTCTCACTGTTGTGGCCTCTCCCATTGTGGAGTACAGGCTCTGGACATGCAGGCTCAGCAGCCATGGCTCATGGACCTAGCTGCTTCATGGCATGTGGGATCTTCCCGGACGGGGGCACGAACCCATGTCCCCTGCATCGGCAGGCAGACTCTCAACCACTGCGCCACCAGGGAAGCCTGAATCTGGGATCTTAACACTTATTTTATCCACAAAGACAACCGACTTGTTTATAACTCTAAAACTCCTGATTTTGGAATTCTTTCCATGAAACTCCATTTGTTTATCAGGACCCTCTCCACTACTTCTCTTGTAAGAGAGTAGAAAAAAAGGGACACAGGCTACTATATCTGTGTCTTCCATGTAGTGTGTTCTGTGTGTTGTACCAAACTCCCACATACACATCACCCCCTCAATTTCACCCAAAGAAACTCTACTCCTCTAAATATATGGTTCACTCTAAAAAGTTTCATATATCCTGATATTTCCTAGTCTTTTTTGTCTGACTTTTGTCAAAGATGCTGATGTTTTTCCCATGATTAGGCTGGGGTTATGATCTTTTGGAAGAAGACCACAGAGGCGAAACGCCATTCTCATCACATCTTATCAAGGGTACATACTATAAACTTGACTTACAACTGTGGCTACTGATCTTGATCGCCTGCCTGAGGTAGTGTTTATCAGTTGTGTATGTTTGTCTGTTATGTTTCCTTTCCTTGAGTGCAGGATACCTGCATAAATTATTTGGAATTCTTCTTCATGAGGAATATGTTCCTTCTCTCCCATTTGTTTATTTATGCAATCATTTATGTATATCAGAATGGATTCATGGGTATTTATTTTAAACTTTGGGTTATAATCCAATGTTACTTTATTTTGTTGCTCAGTTTTTTCCATGAAAAGGTGAAAATAGTTTTTAATATATCTTTTCTTATAACAGACAGAAACAGATACAAAATTGCTAAAGATTTAGAAGATTTGAATAAGTTTAACAAATTTGTATAATTCACGTATATAGAACTTTGCTCCCAACAATTAGAAAATACACATTATTATCAAGAATGTATAAAACATTTACAAAAAGTTTCCTATGGAATGAGTGGTAATGCAAATCTCTACAATTTCAAGAAACTAAAATAATCCAGTTTATATTTTCTGACCACAGTGTGAAATTAAGCTAGTAATTAAGAGGAAACAGTAGCAAAAACAGATAGCCAGAAAAATTACTAAACATTTTGAAGTTAAGCAAAATGACTCTCAATAAACAAAAAAATAAATTACCTGTTTCTTAAATGTGGGTTGTACATAGAGACTTTCTCCCAAAGAGTTAAGTCTGAAAAAGACAGGGTGAGTAACTTTACAGTGGAAAAACCTGATGATACTACATTGGTCAGGTGATCAAGTTCAATATCAACAGTTATAAATCATGCTGATGGCTTATTCCCCAATATGATGAGATGGCATTTTACTTCTGTGATCTTCCTCTCCAAAATCACTAACCCCACTTTAATTATAAGAAAAACATCAGGAAAATTCCAATAAAAGTTCATCCTATAATATGCATACCCAATACTCTTCATAACTGCCAAGGTTACCCCAAAGAAGGGGAGCTTGAGAAACTCTGCCAGCTGAGAGAAATCTAAGGAAGTATGATGACTAAATGTCTGGAATCCTGAATTGGATCTTGGAACAGTAAAAGAAGCCAAAGTAAAAACTAAGGCAATCTGAAAAAAGTATTGATTTGACTTAAAAATTACATATTGATACTAGTTCATTAACTGTACCAAGTTTTTCATAATAATGTAAAATTTTAATAATAGAGAACTATGTATATGTGTGTTTGTGTGGGGGTAAGTATGAGAATTCTCTCTATTATCTACTCAATTTTTGGTAAATATAAAACTATTCTAAAATATAAAGTATGTTTTTATAAAATAAATTGCAGTGGAAAATAAATATTTTAACTGAATAAAATTGAACTAAGATGTATATTTAAAGGGATGAAGATAAAAGATTAATGGGTCAGTGGAAATTTCTAGGCTTAAATATATACACTCCCAACATGTGGAAAATTAATGGTAGGTGTCCACCTGAAGACAAAAGAAAACAAAATAAACCTAAACAGGAAAGAAAAAAAAATCAAGCAGAAATAAATAAAATAGGAAAAACCTTTCAAAAGATAAATTAACAATCTCAAAGGGTAGTCCTTTGAAATGTCTTTATACAGGCATGAAAAAGAAAAAGGAGAGAAGTCACAGATTAATAATATCAAAAATAAGATGGGATATAAAAACAGATTATAGAGGGGCTTCCCTGGTGGCGCAGTGGTTGAGAGTCCGCCTGCCGATGCAGGGGACACGGGTTCGTGCCCCGATCCCGGAAGATCCCACATGCCGCGGAGCGGCTGGGCCCGCGAGCCATGGCCGCGGAGCCTGTGTGTCCGGAGCCTGTGCTCTGCAACGGGAGAGGCCACAGCAGTGAGAGGCCCGCGTACAGCAAAAAAAAAAAAAAAAAAAAAAAAAAAAAAAACAGATTATAGAGCCTAAAAATATTAGAGCAAATTTTCAAAAATGCTATTCCAGTTAAAGTGGAAATTTACATGATATATATAAATTCCTTGAAAAATCACTTACTAAACCTGATAAAAGAATAAGCAAAAATTCTGAAAAAATTACTAAATTGAATTTTAAATAAAATAATAGTACACATCTGAAAAAAAAAAACCCACTCCCAGAATATCTAGAGAGGAATTAACACAAAATTTGCAAAGAATTTTTCAGAAATCTCTTGCCAAGAAAAGAATATTATCTGTAGTGTGAAAAATTTCTAGGAATGCTTGTAATGCTCACCTTCTTGAGATTCTATGCCCCCAATTCCCAGCACCTGTGAAAGTGATGAGCTATCCCTACTGTGATTGTGTTATATGACACAGCTTATCTAAGAAAAGGGAGAATATCTAAGTAAGCCTAGTCTAATCACATGTGCCCTTCAAAGCAGTTATATTACTCAGGCTAGTGGCAGAACAGGAAGGTAGAAGAAGGTAGAAGTACAAAGCAGAAATGGAAGTCAGAGAGATGAGAAGTGTGAGAACAACTTAACACACTGTTCTTTGGTTTGAAGATGAAGCAGTCATATGAGAAGGAATTGTGGGGAGGAAGGGAAGTTGGTCTTAAGCTGAAACAGACCTGTGACTGACAGGCAGGGAAGAAGGAGGACCTCAACTCTATACCATCCAACTGCCTGAATGAACTTGGAAGGTTTCCTCCCCAGAACCTCTAGAAAGGAACACAGACCTGACAGCATCTTGATTTTGGCTTTATAAGATCCTAAGCAGATGCTCCAGTTATGTTGTGCTCACACTCTTCACCGATGGAAACTGTGCAATAATCAATCAATGTAAGTCAACATGTTAACATAATACAGAACAAAAACCAGGTGATAATCCTGATGTATTCCTATTATCATAGCTTCTATGACACATTTTATCGAAGGTTCTGACTAGTCTAATAAGCTGACAAAGCTAAATAGTGGTACAAGGACTGCAACAAGAAATGAAACTTGCTTCATTCACAGATGATGTAATTATTTATGTAGATGATTGAAAATGATCTATGCATAAGCTATTAAAATTAGTAAGTGATTTTTAGTAAAGTTGCCAAAAAGTCCACATACAAAACTCCTTGTTGTGCTATACCAACAACCAAATAGTAGAAAAAGAAATGAAAAATAAGATGTCATGTATAATGACATCTATGATTGTTAAATACCAAAGAACAGATATAAAGGAGGTGTGAAAGACCTCAGTACAGTATGTAAGACATGACTGAGATAACTTCGAAAGACATACATAAATGAGAAATTATACTCAGTTCATGTATTAGAAGATTCAACATTATAACAATGTCAAATCCACATCTGGTCTATGCATTAAACACTATCCCAATAAAAATTTTAGCCAGTGTGTATGTGCTTAGGAGTGTAGGTATGTATTGTAAATTGACAAGATAAACAAAATACCCAAAACACGTAAGCAAAAACAAGTAAGATTACCTGACTTGCACTTATAGAAACAAGGATTATTACAAAGCTATTTTAATTAACAGATTATTCTATTGCAAAAATATGAGCAAATAAATTAAAAGACCAGTTAGAGAGTCCTAAAAAAATACCCAAACATATGAACACTTGATTTATGATAAAGTTCCTGTTGCATTGAAATAGGGTATTCTTTTAATGCTGTTTTGAATGTTCATAGGGGAAAATTATTAATCTGTATTTCACCTGATTCTCCATAAATAATTCTAAATAAGTTGGAGATAATAATGGGAAAAGTACAAAAACAATTTTTTACAAGATAACATAAGTTCATATCTTCATAATTTAGGCAAATGAAAATCTTAAATCAAAAAGGCACTCATCATTAATCAAAATATTGTTAAGTTATATAGTACTAATATTAAGAGGAACTATTATTGAAGACACCACTGAGAGAGAGAAAAGTCACACCCTTGAGTAGGAAACTATGTCTTTAGTACCTAAAGTACAAGTAGGTCTTGTATGCACAATTTAGAAATAATATTTTATAAAATAAGAAGGCAACTACTATGTTTTGGAAGATGCACTTTGTACTTTGTCCTATTTCTCTCTCAACTACTACTAAAATCTTGGTGTCTCTCTCTCTCTCTATGCACACACACACACACACACACACACAAACACACAAAGACTCTCAAAGGTGAAGGAAAGAAGGCAGGCTGACTAGAGACCTCAGGGCTGGAGAAATGATTGGGTTATGAGCTCCCTGGGTTTTCTTTTTACTTCATATATTCCAGACTTGGAGCAGACAAAGTTGGCAATGATGCAGGGTGGGGAGTGGGGAGGAAAGCCACCAAAAAGCCTGCATTCTCTAGACAAAGTACCAGGAAAAAGGGCAAACTACTTAGACAGAAAACTTATAGACATATCTGCTGTAATCCAGTTAAATGCCGCAGAAAACACTCCCAGCAGCCATCAAAGACCAAGTGGTGAGTATAGGCTACTCCCACCCTCACAAGATTGTAACAGATACCCCAGCTCTCACCCTCCTGTACCCTCTGGGGGTGCCAGAGGACTTACTATGGAGATGGGAGTTTCTTCCTCACTAGGAAGTAATGGAAATCCTAACATCTGTCTACCTCCCACCAAAAGTGCCAGTGGGACAATTCTGGGAGCACTGGCTTCTATCCCCATCTAGCAGTAATAAGGTGACTGTCCCCCTCTCTTACTAGGTGGTATCAGAGGAGACCTAAGGGAGAGTCAGGAATTTCAATGCTTCCTGGGGGAATTAATCCGCCTTCTTTCCTCACCATCATGGTGTCAAAGGATCTCATGCGGGGAGTACTCACACCTCTCTCACCTGTGGGAGTCTCATGGGAGGTGTAAGCAGGAGCTGGAACTCACAACCCTATCGAGGACTTAACTGAGGCCAAGTGGGGAACATGGAACTCTGCATTCTACCCCCACTTAGCAGAAGTCAAACAGTACCTTCCCTTCTTTTGAAGGAGCAGCATCAGAGGAACCCAGCTAAAATAGAAGGATTAAGTAAGAACTAGTGGCTCATAATATACTTACCAATATATCCATCTTCCAGAAGAAGATTGTCCATGATACCAAGAACCAGGGAGATCTCAAACTGAATGAGAAAAGACAATAGTTGACAACATTGAGATGACAGGAATGTTACAATTATCTGACAAAGATTTTAAAGCAATAATCATAAATAATGTTTCAATGATAAATTGCTTGCACCTTTGAAACCAATAATAAAAATATAATCTCTGCAAAGAAAGAGGAGACATAAAGAAGACTCAAATGGAAATTTTAATAGAGAAAAATGCAACAAAGAAAATAAAATTCTCAGTGGGTGGACACAAGAAGAGAATGGAGGGGACAGAGGAAAATATCAGTGATTTTGAAGATGGAAAATTGTCACAGGCCAATGTGAACGGACTTGTATTACTGTAATAAGTGATCTAACACTCATGTCATTGGAATCCCTGAAGGAGGAGAGAAAGTGAGTAAGAAGAAAAAGTACCCAAAGAAATAATCTGAAAACTTTCCAAATCTGGGAAAGAGCAAAAGCCTATAGATTTAAGAAACTATATGAATTCAAAATAGCATAATCCCAAAGAAATTCACATGAAGACACATCATAGTTGTAGGTTTAACTAAAAGCAAATAAAATTTTTAAAAAACAAACTTAAAAGCATTGAGAGAGAAATTATGTTACTTACAATGGAAAATTCATTTAAATGACAATGGATTTTTCATCCAAAACCATGGAGGTCAGAAGAAAATGCCACAGTATTTTTCAGATGCTGAAAGAAAATAACTTTTCACCCAGAATAACGAATGCAGTGAAAATAACCTTCAGGAATGAATGGAAAACCTTGGCATTCTCAGGTGAAAGAAAATTGAGAGAATTTGTGGTCAGCAGACCTATTCTAAATAATAGTTAAAGGAAGTTGTCTAAACAGAAAGAAAATGATAAAAGCAGGAAAGGTGGAAGATCAGGAAGGAAAATAAATAATGAAAGTTATAAAATGAAATGAAGTCTCTAGATAGATAGATAGATAATCACCTACTATATACTATATAATGTATACCCTACTATATAGAATTACAGTACTATAAACGATAGTTTGAATTTAGTCAAAAACTGTTATTGTATTCCTACATCCACAGCATGCTTCGTTGGTCCACATCCCCGTTTTTTCCATCCTTAAAGAGATAGTTTTTAAAAATATGTCATTATGAAGTTAGATTACAATGAAAACACCCAAATCCAAAAGAATTAGGCAACACATTGCTTTCATACCAGTACCAGTGCTTTCTGCAAATCATCTTTGAAAAGGGATACAGGTCATTTCTTGGTAATTACATAAGCTTCTCCCTCTGTCTTTCTGTCTCACACACACAAACACACACACATACACAATTTAAGTGGTCAGAGTATTTCAGTATTACTTATTTTTGTGTTTTGATGTGCACTGTACTTTTATTCCCTGAAGGTAAGAACTCTGAATGCACTGGATCATTCCTGTAACAGAAGGGCTTTTACAAATTAAATATATAAATTGTATATGCCAGATGATATTGAATAGAAGGTGTGACTCTTATGTCAAATCTAAATTTAAAGAAAAAACTTAACAGTATGGAGGCTCCTTAGAAAACTAAAAATAGAACTCCCATATGACCCAGCAATCCCACTCCTGGGCATATACCCTGAGAAAAACATAATTCAAAAAGAGTCATGTACCACAATGCTCATTGCAGCTCTATTTACAATAACCAGGACCTGGAAGCAACCTAAGTGTCCATCGACAGATGAATGGATAAAGAAGATGTGGCACATATATACAATGGAATACTACTCAGCCATAGAAAGGAACAAAAATGGGTCATTTGTAGAGATGTGGATGGACCTAGAGTTTGTCATACAGAGTGAAGTCAGTCAGAAAGAGAAAAACAAATACAGTATGTTAACACATATATATGGAATCTAAAACAAACAAACAAACAAAAAAACGTGGTTCTGAAGAATCTAGAGGCAGGAAAGGAATAAAGATGCAGACGTAGAGAATGGACTTGAGGACACAGGGAGGGGGAAGGGTATGCTGGGATGAAGTGAGAGAGTGGCTTGGACATATAGATACTACCGAATGTAAAATAGATAGCTAGTGGGAAGCAGCCACAAAGCACAGGTAGATCAGCTCTGTGCTTTGTGTCCACCTAGAGGGGTGGGATAGGGAGGGTCGGAGGGAGACGCAAGAGGGAGGAGATATGGGGATATATGTATAAGTATAGCTGATTCACTTAGTTATACAGCAGAAACTAACATACCATTGTAAAGCAATTATACTCCAGTAAAGATGTTAAAAAAAAAAAAAGAATACTTAACCTTTTGGGGGATCCTGAATATAATTTTAATATTTTAGGTCAAGTAGTAAAAGCTGGCAAAAAGGTCAAGGAAATAAGATGCATTTGTTAAATCAGTTGTATGCGAACTCAGGGACCTGCTTCTCTCAAGGGTGTAATGGGCAGAAGGTTGGAATGGATGCTCTTGAGCACAGCACAATTAGTTTTAAACACAAACATTTAAGAGGAAAAAGTCAAATGTATGTCAATATTATGGCAATATATTTGACTGACATTTTCTGCTTCTTCTGGAAAAAGTGAGTCAACAGAGAATAATAAAGCAACAAGGCACATGCTTAATATATGAGTTAAAAAATCAAGCATCTATGAGTTTTATGGTCTTTCTGTGAAAAGACTGTACATCAGGATGATACTAGAAAATAAAACAAATGATTTGTAGGAACTGAATTAAAATATGATAGTACATTTTAAAATGTTTTGGAACTGTGCTTACTTGTTTGATAGCTCAGTTCACAAGTGTCTCTTCAGCTGTCTCTCCCTCTCCCTTCCCCTCTCTCCATCCCTCTCTCTCTCTCCCCCTCTCCCTCTCTCTCTCTCCTTTTCTCTCGCCCTCTCTCCCCTCTCTCCCTCCCTCTGTCTCCCTCTCTTTCTCTCTCTCTCTCTGTTTCTATCTCTGTCTCTGTCTCTCTGTCTCTCTGTCTCTATGTCTTTATCCCTCTGTCTCCCACTCTCACATACAAACACAAAATAAATAATTTTCCACATTCAAATAATCTTATGAAAGATTAATGGTATATTTTAAAACTTATCTGAATATGGCAGATTTTTGTAGACCATTTAAAAATGAATTTATCCTGGAGAAATACCCATGCAAACAGGTTGGAAGAGCAAGGCAAACTCTGAAAGGGCATGTTAATAAACTCATGAACAATGGCCTTGATGATTACTTAATTTCAACATGAGGTCAATGGCAACATCTTCTGATACTTTGTGCACATACAAAGATTGGTTTGAGAAAAAGGATGCAGAAAAAGAGGTTCAACCATTGAAAAGTTTGTGGAGAGGGAAGAAGAGGAAATATCAGGTACACCCGGGTAGCCATCAAGAGGAAACTGCAGAACTGGAAGGTCCAAAACCCCCCAAAACCCCCCAAAACAAAACAAACAAGAACACGGAGGCTGAAACACAGAGGGTCTCCCTGATGGCTCAGCATGGCTTGAGCTGACCCCACAAGCAGCCATGAAGCAGCACTTTGAGTATGATGGTCAAGAGGAGGCAACATGATTTTCTATGCTTTGGGTGTTAGTTTTAGTAGTATTTTGGTATGTAAAATAGTATTCAGTATAAAGAAAACCTTTGACTTTGGTATTTTGAAGACATTTCTCCTTAAATTTTTCACTTTAAATCTCTTTCTGGTTGTGCTCTTATTCATTGTTTCCCTTAGATTCCCTAGATAATAATAACATCTGGAAGTATGACAGCTCTAACTTTTAATTTTCAGTATGTATGTCTCATATATTTTTACTTCCTTCAGTGCTCTGGTTGTTGACTCATAGATGTATTAGCAGACATCATTACCCTCTTCCTTACTTTAATAAGAAGTGTCTTAATATTTCATCACCAATAATTTTTTTTCTTTTGGCTAACTATCTTTAATAGATTAAGAGTGATCCCTTTAATAATTATTTTCTATGAATACTGGGTTTGGGAACTTAGTTTGGAATTATGTATTATAATCATTATGATTTGTTTAACTACCAATTTTATTTTATTGATATTTCCCTGTAATGTATTAATACAGTGGTTTTCATTAATTTTTTCTCTAACATTGAATATCCTGGTGACTCAGGAAAAACTAGGATGGCTTGTCCAAGGACTTCATCTGATATTCTCTGGTTTCAATTTGCCAAGGTTTTATTAACATTGATATTGATGATATCACAATAATAGGTGTCCAGAATTATCTTACATGTTTCCTTCCTACACTGGGAATTAGTGCTACATTGTTCTTAGAAAATGATTTAGTTAGTTGTGCATTTGTTTCTAGGCTCTGAAACAGGATATGTAACATGCATATTTTCTGTTTCCTGATGCCAGAATAGAACATGAGAAGTAAAACTTATTGGGGAGAGGCTGGTACACATGTATGTGCTTCTGTGTGTGTAAAATAGAAGTACAGAACATTCACTGAAATTTATTTTATCAGCCTGACAAGATTTTATACTTCCTCAGGAAAAAAAAAAAAAGTTTTGTGTACTGTCTAGTTTATCAATTATTATCATAAGCATCTAAGAAATGACAGTTTAAATATTCTCTATTTTTTTATTATTTAAGAAAGAATTTATATGTTTAATGTATTACTCCTATTTATTTGTACCTTTTGTCTTTTTTACTTTTTTCTGAACTTGTAAAATATATAGTCATATCGCACTTATCAAATCTACTATTTCCTTTTTTTAATTTTTTTTTTTAACGTTTGCCCCCTTTTTTTTTTTTTTTTTTAGATGTTGGGGGTAGGAGTTTATTAATTTATTTATTTTTGCTGTGTTGGATCTTCGTTTCTGTGCGAGGGCTTTCTCCAGCTGTGGCAAGCGGGGGCCATTCTTCATCTCAGTGCGCGGGCCTCTCACTATCGCGGCCTCTCGTTGCGGAGCACAGGCTCCAGACGCGCAGGCTCAGTAGTTGTGGCTCACGGGCCCAGTTGCTCTGTGGCATGTGGGATCCTCCCAGCCCAGGGCCCGAACCCGCGTCCCCTGCATTAGCAGGCAGACTCTCAACCACTGCGCCACCAGGGAAGCCCCTATCAAATCTACTATTTTCTTAATCTTTGCTTTTTACTTAAAAGAATTTATTCTTACCCTTTTAGTTGCTTTTATTATTTAATGATGTAACTTTTACAGTTGAAGCTTAATTTACATTTTTTACATTTTTTCCATTTTTCAGGATTTTTATTGTAAATATTTTAGGTTATAAGTTTTTCCTGATTATGTTTTGGTTGTATATGGAGGGATTTGTATTTAATATATATATATATTTTTTAACGTTATGTGGGCCTCTCACTGCTGTGGCCTCTCCCGTTGCAGAGCAGAGGCTCTGGACGCACAGGCTCAGAGGCCATGGCTCACAGGCCCATCTGCTCCATGGCACGTGGAATCTTCCCGGACCGGGGCACGAACCCATGTCCCCTGAATCGGCAGGCAGACTCTCAACCACTGTGCCACCAGGGAAGTCCTGTATTTAATACTTTTATCATCATCTATTTATGAATGCTTTGTAGTGCCAAGAGTTCTTTAGAAAGATATTGCATAACTTTTTAGGTTTACAGATTTTTTTCCCTTTATTTTCTATTTATTTCTAATTTGAATGCATTCTGATCAGTGATTTTGGATTTGAGTTCTATTTTTTTTTGAAAACCTTATTGGTATTACAACAAACTTGTTAAGATTTGTTGTGGGTGTTTTTGGCTGTTCCATGTATGTTTGAAATGATACATAGTTTCTATTTGATCAGTGCAAGTATTTACATGTGATTAAGCTTATTAGCAGTGTTAAATCCTTTCTATTCTTTTGGCCATGGCTCTTCTCAGAGCCCATGTTGTTTCTTATCTAATAATAGTTAAGTTACTTGGACTATGTAAAAGAAAATCAATTAATATAGACCAAATGTTTATTTGTTAGAGACCTCCCACCAAATTTTTAGATTTATATAAAGCTGACAGATTATCATTAAATGGCCATTATTCTCTCTTCTTGTCTGAGTCCTTAGTCTTTCAATAAGGAAAGGACAACTTTTGCTCTTTTCTGTCATTGATCATGGCAAAAATTGCTGGTTATCAACTCCAGGACAATTTACTCCAATGGTTAATAATCTATTATAATGATACTAGGTTGTATTATGATCTGCAACGTTTTTGAACCAAGAAGCATTTCTCTAAGACCAGTATGGAGGCTGGTCCCATAATTCAATAATTCAAGCTAAGCAGAAAATGGCACATATGCTTCTTGCCTTTTAAAGATCAGTTTGTTTCTAAACTCCAATGTTCTTTCTTTTTTTAATAGAGAATGTAGAATGAATAACAAGAATATAAAAATGCACTACGAGTTGATTTCCAAGGGGTTGTTGAACTTTCTTTTTCTTTCCTTTGTTATTCTTTACAAAAGGGAGAGACATTTTGTGGTCTGTAAATTCTACGAAGACAGTGATTTTTTTTTCTACTTTCTTATCCCCAGCAGTGAACCTGTTCCACACAGTTTTAAAAAGTGTGGATGAATTAATGGATGAGTGAAAAAATGACTATGTTAAGCATCTGTCAAGAGGCAAAGAAACATCAACGCACTTCCAGAACTTTCTAGCTGTGGTGGGATTGCACTATTCACAATCACAATTAATCTATTATTTACTACATGGTCATATTAAAGATTTTTGTTTACCAGACAGAAAAATAAGGTCCTTCAAAATATGCTTTCAAGAGTCAGCCTATGAATAACTCTTTTATATTATTTCCTGTCAGAAACATACGCCTTGCTTTCACTTTCAGGACATCACGAGGCTGTTTCCAGCATAGCTGCTTGCTGAGGAGCTGAGAACTATGTTCCTACCCATTGATATATATTTCTGCTTCTTAACATGTTCCTTGACTTGTTTCCTTTTGGTTGAGAAACTTCTCCCTGTGCTTCTTAATTGCTTATCATTTCAAGGCACTATTTGCTGGTCTTTGAGTTCCCAGTAGAGAATATATGCATAACAGCAGCAATTTGTTGAAATCTTGAGACCTAACAGGTAGATATTACAGACCACACTGTTTCTCACACAGTGAGATATTTTAGCTACTTTTCTGATATTTAATTGAGAAATATCTTCTTTCCAACTGTCTAAAGTAAACAAAATTGCAACATCAAATAATTAGAATAGGCTTCCAAGACTTGGATAATTAATGTTATAGAGCTGAGAGGATAAATGAAAGGAAAGTGTAGATATTTAAATAGGCAACTTTATGTTTTGAGTATTATGCATCCTTGCCAGATGTTCAGTTGCCTCTCTTCCAAGTCAGAGGTCCATGAACAATGGAATTTTAGAGGCTGCAGAAACAATGGAGATTTAACTATTGGCTTGGCCAAAAAGTTCGTTCGGGTTTTTGGACAGATGTTACAGAAAAACCCGAACAAAATTTTTGGCCAACCCAATACATTAAAAAGTCAAAATGGAAAAGCAGTGGAGTTTATCCTGTTCACAGTCAAGCTCTCTTATTCTGTGCTTGTCCTTCTCCTGGGGATCAGTATTCTTTTGCAGCCTGTAAAGTTATCAACAACTTGTTATTACCTTAATAATAATAAATATAGCTTGTTGATTGCCCAAGATTTAGTTACAAGAATTCTGAAAAGTGTGCACTATTTTTTCACACAGGAAGAAAGAGAGGCACAAAACAGTTAAAGAGGTAGCCTTAGGCTACAAAATTCCTAATTAGTGCAGCTTCCGTGGCCCTTTTATGGTGGTTATTCTCTCAGAGGGAAAAGTTTCTTAAGTTTTATATTTGAGTATAAAACCAAATCTTTGCTTTCATCTTGAAAATTATTCTGTGGGATATTCTCTGTGCTCCTAAACACACAAGAGCATTTGGTCCTACATCCTCTGCTGCCCATACATGGCAACCCCTCTCTCTTGTGTGTATTGGCTTAATCAGGTGTCCTGATTGTATGACAGAGCTAAATGGGTTTCCTGCCAGGGCTGTCTCTATGTTACTGAACTCAGGTTCAGCTGCTCCCTGATGAAAAGCCAGTAATCAAAGGGCAAGTGTTGGTAGAGAAGAAAGGTAGTTTATTCAGAAAATCCAACAATCTGGGGAGAAGGTAGACTCATGTCCAGATACCAACTCTGAAGATTTTGCTCAGCCACAACAATTTAAAAGGGAAAAGTGGTAGCCATCTCAGTTAATCATTGAGATAGGAGGTCAGATTCTTCATCATTTTTCCATTGCGTGCAGACCTGCTGACTTCTCCTGATGTTCTTTTGGATACTGTCTTGCCCATGTGGTCCGCCTGTGTCTGTGGGGCCCGCCTGCAGATTTATTCAGGGGAAACTAGGAGTAGAGAGTCATTCATTCTTTAACTACTTAATTCTTCATTCTTACTCCTTTTAATCCAAAAAAGGAGTCAACTGGTTAAGTAAGGCATTGTGTACATTTAGTAGAGCATAAGTCAGAAATTAGGTTAAATGTTGCATGGTGATCTCATTTTTATAATTAAGGTTTAAGGGGAACAAAAATAGACAAACAGGAAGAGGCAAAAGAGCTGCTAATATGTGTCTGGGCAAAGCATGGAAGAACCACTATAGGCATGAGTTTTTCGGTAAATATTTTAGAGATAGTACCATTTATTGAGTTTTTCTTTTCTTTTCTTATCATTTTAACCCAAGATTTGGAGTTAGAGACACACAATTGGAAAAGAATTAGTCAAATCTACCATGAGATTACAATTACAGAGTCAGGGCTCCTTAGGGAGCTGCTCAAGCTGGGCCATAAGAAAACCTCACAGCTTCCCAATGATGAAAACCAAGAGGAAAATAGACCCATTTTCAAATGTTTAGGACTGTTAGGATAAAAAAAAAAAACACACTATCCCTGAAACTCAGCTCTGAGGGACCTTCTGGGCACATGCAGTTAATAGAATGTTTTCTATTTGTATAAGATTTTTGCTATGCAACTTTTTTTTTTTTTTCGGTATGCGGGCCTCTCACTATTGTGGCCTCTCCCGTTGTGGAGCATAGGCTCTGGACATGCAGGCTCAGCAGCCATGGCTCAAGAGCCCAGCCGCTCTGCGGCATGTGGGATCTTCCCGGACTGGGGCACGAACCCGTGTCCCCGGCATCGGCAGGCGGCCTCTCAACCACTGCTCCACCAGGGAAGCCCTGCTATGCATTTTTGATATGATAATATTATAACCTACATTAATACAGTACAGTGATTAAGATCAAGGCTCTATGAATGCTTACTTTCTTTTTTCTTTCTTTCTTCATTTTTTTCTAAGTTTAAAAATATGATTTTCAATGATTAAGTATTGTCTAGTACCTGGAAAATCTATTTTATATACTTTTACTTTCTATTTTTTCTTCTGGCGTTTAATAAATGAGTTGTTATAAGTAACTGTGGGCTGTAGATAAAATCTTTTAACAGATTAAAAATAATCATCCAACACACTCAACTTATACCCTAACCAACCCAAATCAAACTTTCATGCAATTAAACTAATCCACTGCATTCTGGTAACTTTTTGATATGAAGGAAGGCTCAGAGAGTCAAACACCATCATGGATTAGAATAATTTTTATCTAGTGTTCACCACAAAGCTTAGATGTCATAGTCTGCTCAAGATAATATAGAGCAGTACCATCCAATAGAAATAAAATGCAAGCCACATTTAAATAAAAATTTTTTGAATAGCCACATAAAAAAAGGTAAACTGAAACAGATAAAACTAAGGGTAATACCATATTTTGTTTAATCCAAAATATCAAAAGAATTATTGTTTCAACAGTAATTCAATATAAAATTACTAATGATATTTTTTTTTCCTTTTTTACCTATGTAGGATTCAGAACATGGTGTGTAATACACACGTACAGTACAGCACATTTCAGTTTGGACTAAGGACACTTCAGAGGCTCCATAGTCACAGGTGGTGAGTGGTTACCACACAGGGCCACACAGATCTAGAGGATATATATTTTTGCTCTTAGGGAGGACTTACAGGAATTAGCTATCTTGCTGAGGTACAAGTAAAGGAAACTTATTTTTCTGAATATTTTTTCCAGCCCATGGTACATCTCAGTACATGGTCTCACTGTGCATGAGTAGCTCCCATGCGACCCACCTTCACAAGTCTGACATCACCTGAACTGGGGTCTGCTGTGTCCCACTAGGCAGGGACCAGATGTTGTGACAATGCTGAAGTGTTCAAAGACTTCCTGAATGTAAACTCTCAGTCCCTGCCTTTGTCTCCTAGCTGATCAGTATCAAGTAGATCCAGAACTCCCTGTGATGTGGGGACCACTCTCTGAGTAACACTGCTCTATCAGAATCCCAGAAGTTGAGACTTATAAAGAGAAACATTTTTAGATCAGAAAAATATCCATTACAGAAATATGCTAATTATAAAAATAGTCCCACTCAATCTTACATCATCAATATCTCTCCTGTCCATCACATCAGTAAATTTGTTGGAATATACTAATTATTAAATGCTGCAAAATCATGTAATATGATACCATGTAGATAGAGAGCAAATTACATCAAAGTTTATGTAGCAAATTCACAGAAATGTTGAAGCATGTAACATTTAAAAATTAAAGTTAATATAGATGGTTCAAGGGATAATTAATTAACTATCGAAGAATTAAGAGATATTTTTCACTACTTGGAAAACCCTAAAAGTGTTTTTCAAAGTTCATCTTCTTTCTGGTTGCATGCTAAACTAAAATGTCACTCGAAGGTTGTAGTAGCATGTCCTTTTCTTACAAAATTTGATCAGAAAAACTGTATACCAACAAGGTAACAATCGACAGTTTCTTCTCTTTCTAAAAAGTACATAGACATAATTACAACACATTTGACTAAATACAAAAAATGAAAGTATTTTAATAATTTCTTCATTTTATAAGTTTAGTCTTTCTGTATCAAAGGGAAACATATAAAATTTAGCCTGTGAATGGTAAAAACCTTAATCACCAAATATTTGCTTCTCCTTTCTTTAACATTCTCATATTCAGAAATGCTATGTTGATTTTTAACCCACAAGGAAATTGATGCTTGCACATCTGCACTTTAAAATATGGTTTATAATATATGAACATCTGCTCCACTCTAACCCAGAATATCAACAGGGAAAATACAATAGAATATTAAGTGTTGCCCACATAATTACTGTTACACTGAGTAAGATAAATATTTGAACATAATGGCGTACTTTATCATAAAAACCTATTGTGGTTATTTGGGGAATTCATAATGTTTCATTTAATCACAGCAAAAGGAAAAGCATGACGTGTGTAGAGAATGGGCTTGCTGACCTGGGAGTTGTTTCCCTTGTTGTGACATTCAGTAAAATCTTATTAACTCAGACCCTGCACAGTTTGGAAATTAAGGTTATTCAAGCATTTGACTCTGAGTTAGGAAAAATTTGGAAACAATGTCTTTATTTATGAGTTATAAAAGTATTATACATGAGAAAGGGGAAGGTAGAATAATCAAACATGGCTCAAAACCAAAATAAACTTAAAACTGTCTCTGTATAGGGTGCTATAGTTGTGAACTCAGAAGATGATGTTGACTGGGAAAGAGACAGAGTCTGGGCCTGGCACCAGGGTGTGGTCTTAGCCCCCATGACTCTCCACTACGTGCTTTCTGCTCATCATTGGAATTTTCGGCTTCTTCATGCTCACTTTTAAAGAGTGGAAGAGATGTTTATTGATTTTCCTGCCAGCTTTGAGTGCTTGTAATCCTAATTTGTATGAGTTAAATAATGTATGTGCTTAGGATACATTACTATGTAATTGAGATAATTGGGTGTTTATTCCCATTTAATAAATCAAAGCTTATGCAACATATCCTCTATAAGTTTTTTTTTTCATCTTTTCTTCCTTTTTTTTCCCTTCACAGTTAGAGAAATCAGCCAGCAGGTGGACGTTAGTCTCATATTTATGATTTTGCCCATCTCAGCACTCTGATTTTCCATAGACTTGTTCAATGAAAGATTCATATTTCATTTTATGTAAAATTAATATTTATGGTAATTTAGTATTTATGCATATACATAAAATAGATTTACTATAGTGTTACATTTCAACCCAACACAACATTTTAAATATGACTTAAAATGTACTTATAAGTAAACACTTATTTTGGATTCTCTCTTTCTAGTCCTTTAAGTCTGGCTTGATCATCCACATAAGATTGTTTAGTTGGTTTATAATCCTCCTAGAAATAAAAGTTTTTAGCTTCCAAAAGTGTATCACATAATCTACTTAGAGCTGGAAGAAAGAGTTAGAATTTTTATCTCTATTTTTATTTTACCTGTTTAAATTTTCTATTTCTCCACACATTTTACAAAAATATACCAAATTTTTATAGAGCTTGGCAGATCTATGATTTAAAAATAAATGTTGAAGATGCATTTAAATTGTGTTTACTGACAGGAGTATGTGTTTAAGAAAGTTGAGAATCCACTCTCCAAACATATACTGTCCAGTAGAAATATAAACACCATTTATAAGTTTACATTTCCTAGAAGCCACATATGTATAGATCTGTGGCATATATAAACTATTATCCTTTTGACATGTAAAGTTATAAATGTATTAATGGTCTTTTTTACATTAGTTTATATATTTTGTACTATATCTTGGAATCTCAATGTGTAGTTTACACTGATGACACATCTCTGGACTACTCATATTTCAAATGCTCAGTAATTACCTGTGGGAAGTGGCTATCATCCCATGTAACTCAGTTCTTGAAACAGCACAAAGAAGCTCTTCCTCCAGTTGGTTTTGTCTTGACCCTCTTGTTTCCTCCCGGTCCCTGGATCTTCATATTGTAGCCCCACCCCTGAACCTGTCTCTGCACCTTGGATTTGGGCTGCACAAAACATGTTTAGCTTCCTGTTCTTAGTGCCTTTGTCATGTCCTAGCTCTGCTGCCCACTTGGATTTTGAGGACTGTCCTTAGCTACCTTCAGGGAACACCTTAGCTCTGGGTTCCTGTCTGCAAGAAGTGCAGGTATTTTTTAATTGAAATATAGTTAACTTACAATGTTTTGTTAGTTTAAAGTGTACAGCAAAGTGATTCATATATATATATATATATATATATATATATATATATATATTTCAGATTCTTTTCCAGTATAGGCTATTACAAGATGTAGAGTGCAGTTCCCTGTGCTATACAGTAGGTCCTTGATGGTTTTCTATTTTATATATAGTCACATATATATATTAGTCCCAAACTCATAATTTATCCCTCCCCCCTTTCCCTTTTGGTAACCAAAAGTTTGTTTTCTGTGTCTGTGAGTCTGTTTTGTAAATAAGATCATTTGTATCATTTTTTAGATTCCACATATAACTGATGTCATATATTTGTCTTTCTCTGTCAGACTTACTTCACTTAGTATGATAAGCTCTAGGTCCATCCATGTTGCTGCAAATGGCATTATTTCATTCTCTTTTATGGTTGAGTAATATTCCACTGTGTATATGTACCACATGTTCTTATCCATTCATCTGTTGATGGACATTTAAATTGCTTACATGTCTTGGCTATTATAAAAAGTGCTGCTGTGTGGGCTTCCCTGGTGGCGCAGTGGTTGAGAGTCCACCTGCTGATGCAGGGGACATGGGTTCGTGCCCCGGTCCGGGAGGATCCCACATGCTGTGGAGTGGCTGGGCCCGTGAGCCATGGCCGCTGGGCCTGTGCGTCCGGAGCCTGTGCTCCACAACGGGAGAGGCCACAACAGTGAGAGTCCCACATACAGCAAAAAAAAAAAAAAAAGTGCTGCTGTGAATACTGCATGTACCTTTCTGAATTAGAGTTTTCTCCAGAAACTCTAGAGTAGGATTGCAGGATCATATAGTAACTCTATTTTTAAGAAGCTCAGATTTTGCTTCTGAACATTTAATCATTTCTAATAACTGTTATTCTTGCTCAGTCGTCAAGTTCCACTTGACTCAATAGTTTTCCTACATCAGTGGTTCTCTATTCTTCTCCCAGCTGAATTAAGGTTTTCCTTTACTTAAATACAATAATGGTGGTCATTTTCTCATTCAAAGAAATGAAAAGAAAAAAAAAAGAAAATCAATAGTACAAATTAATTTTCTCAACATACCTTTTAAATTTTTACTTTAAAAACATTTCTACAAATATTATTCCCTGCTCATATTTCTCTCCAATGACCACTAGTAGTTGGTGAAATAAATTTAATACAGAGAAAATACTGTTAATGGTAAGCATTAAAAAGTATCTCTAAGATATAGATAGATAGATAGATAGATAGATAGATAGATATAGATATAGATATAGATATAATATTTTAAAATTTCTTTAAATAGTGCAGTTTGGCCTGTGCCAACTTCTGTTAGTTCATTAGAATGTAAACCCCGAGATTACGGATTTTTAACCATACTACTGGTAAATTCTCCTAGAGCGGCTGACACACATTTGACTCGCAATAAATATTTATTAACTAAATGAATTTTTTAAAATCATCTTTTCTGTTCATAAAATTTCTCCTTTAAGCCAAATGCTTCATAGTAGTAGTATCACTACTAGTAAGTGCTTGATAACCAAAGTAGTGTGAGGATCAGTTGTGAAAAGCCCCTCTACATTTTATTAAGACCTGGAGTGTCTCACTCCTTGAGGACAGCTGGTAAGGTTTGCCTTGAGGATGACCATGCTTCATCCTTTAATTTATCTCTTTCTGTTGAGCAGGAGAACTACATTTGCCCAAGGTGTTGGTATTCTTCCATGGCCCCTTCTCATACTCGTGACTTGACTACTCTCAAGAGCAAAAGCAGAAAGAGAAAGAGAAGGAGAACATGAAGTCAGTCTGCTGGACTACATGAAAAATTTAAAGTATGCCCTTCTTTATTCAATCAGCACTTTCTCCAATACCTAAGCAACAATTACATGTGTTGTTTTATTTTTTCCCCAGATTAAGAAATCATCCACTGTCATTATTCTTTTAATCTTCTGGCCAGTGAAGTACATTTGTTACATTTATCTGCTTTTCTATTTTCTTTGTAGCAAAGTTAGTATGTATGTGAAACAGAACCTTCTATATATTTTGACAGAAATATAAAATGGTGTGTGCACATACTTTTTGAACACTATAATGTTAGTTATTGTTACTCTATTTTATTTACTGGATATCATTGTATATTAATTTGTTGAATGACTTACAATTTAGATAACCAATGTTTGATTGAATCACTCTGGTGAAAGTCTTTTCCCCTTACTTCTTTGCCTTTTCATATTCCTTTTTCATTCTGTTTATATTAACTTTATATGCCTGATTGAGAACAACTTCTTTATATACCTCACTCCTGAGTATGTTGTAGTAAACTGAATATATTATTTAGATTTGGGGGAAGAAAAACAAATCCCACTAGAGCCTTTTAGAAGATAAAACATTCTGAAACTGTATTTCACATACACACTTGAGTATCCTCCAAAATAACTGAAGTCAGTTATTTCTGGTCAGTGCTTGAGGTCAATGGGCTAGGTGGGAGCTGGGATATAGAATGGGTAAAAATGGGTGGTTTATGGGCCTTTTAAGCTGGAGAAATGTATGGAAAGGATGCTTTATACAGTATTGTTTTCCAGAGAAATGAGGTATCATGTGGGGAATTTAGTGAACTAGTGAAATGGGTAGTTGATGAATGCCCTAGATTTTTTTATGAAATAAGGACATTATCTGGAAACAGTTTTAAATCTTTTGTATCTCTCAACTATAATTTGTTTCATTTTGTGATCCCAACATCATACCCCCAAAATGTCCAGAAAGGCAAGCAGGCACAGTCCATGAACAGAACACCAGCTAACTCATCAAGCATATACAGAGTCTAGAGAGCTATAGAGAGTGTATAATTTTACAGTTGCATCATCCTTTTTCTCCTATTGAATCAGCCTCAGATGAACTTTCTCCCTCTGTGTTTGTTTCCCTCTTTCTATTTTTGCATTTTTACCCTTTCTTTCTGCTACTCACCCTACCCCTGTCCCATTCTGGTTGAGCACTGTCTGATTAAGACTATTGGGGTATCATTCCTCCTTCTCATGTGCTTCGAGTTCTCCATAGTATATGTAGGCTCACAATTCTACATGGAAGAAACAGTAGCTATTTTAGACTGGTCAAAATAGATCCTCCATGAGACAAACTTTCTACATGCCAACACACATTGCTTCTCATAGCTTAACTTCAAAGGGCTGTTAGATTAAAACATTCCCTTTTAAGAAGAAATATGAGTGAAAAGGGGAATACATGGAGTTAGTGAGACAGAAAACCCTGAGCTACCATTCATTTATTCATTCAGAATTTCATGGGACTTGTCTGTGTACTTACAATCACCCAAGGAAGGTCACAGAATATTAAAATGAAACAGACACAATCCGTCTTCTCAGAATTTATCTTTTTAATGGAGAAGGCAGACATGTAAATGGATGAATTACATTGCAACGTGTCTATGTGATATACTAGACTGTAAACAAAATACTGTAGAAGACAAATTGAAAGCTGGGTTTTTTCAGGTAGCGGTTTACCTGGAAAATCAGACAACAATGGAGATATCACTTTTTCACCTGCACTGCCCACAGGGTTCTTGCAAAAGAAATCTGGTGACAGATTAATTTATCCCTATGATACTGTGTTTAAAGTACGTCTATAGAAATATCTGTACAAATATGTGATGGCTTTATTAGTATTGATAAAACCTGTGGCATAGTTCTATCAATAATCACTACACAGAGGACTGGGAAAAATTTAAATAAGAATTGATAAAACACTAAATTGGACTTTGTGAAGTCCTGAAAAAAAAATCCTTGGTGTGTATCCGTCTTCTGTGAGAAGTTAAAAAAAAATGTTCCTACAAGGTTTCTACAATGTTTCAGGATGCTTGCAGTTCAAGACTAGTGAAAGAATAAATGTGTTAAATTATGGGCAATGGCTTTATGGAAAAAAGTGGAAATCTATGTCATTCGGAGAAGAGTGACAATTTTAGGATGACATATTTTTAAGTTATTTTAAAGATTTTTCCTTGTTCTGTAAAATATAAAGTACTTGGAAGAAAAAGTGTCTTTTTTATAGTTTTCTAGCCCTTCTCATTGTTAACAAGATGAATTTATTTTAAATGGATTAAATACTTTATGAAATGTCAGATCAAATGGAGAGTTGTATTCACTGAATTGATGTCACTTAGCATGCCTGGACATGTAGTATGTCCAAAGTTTTTTAAACTAATTTTCCCCTGCCAAAGTAATGAATCCCACATTACTCTCATGGCATGATGAAGAGTTGTCTTAAACCCTGGATATACTGTAATATTTGTGGTACTCTGTGTAAGGTACCCTTGAATTTCATTTATATTAATCTATCAGGTGGTCTAAATTATACCTGTCTTATAGTCTTGTTATGAGGGTTAAACAGAATGATCTATGGACAGCGTCTTTCTTACAAGCCTAAGGCACTTACCCGAACTTCCATGGATTTGTTTTCAACTCCTTTCTCTGACTTCAAAGCTTTGATCTAGATATCAAGTTAGATTAAAATTTGAGTTTAGTAGGTGGACGAGCTCTGTGTTCTTCAAATACGTTGATTGCATATACTCTTTCAGACATGCTCAGAAAATTTGAGCACTTTGGAGAGAAAGAAGAGTGGATGAGCATCTTTAAAATGAGCACTTTATGTTCGTATCTTGTTGTAAATCAAGACTAAAGATAAAGTAGACAGACAGGAGCACAGATTTTTGAAATATTGTTACTGAATAGATCAAATCCAGCTGTTTGCTGCTTTAAAAATCAATTGCATACTCATAAATGATGGAGGAGAAATGTGCCTTTAATCAGAATGCTGGCAATCTGGGGGGATGATGGACTTAGTGTCCCCAAAAAACCACCTCTGAAGATTCTGCTCAGCCATGAAATTTTTAAAGGGAAACAGCAAATAAATCTTAGTTAATCATTAAGATGGGGGTCAGAGTCGTCACCATCCCCCACTGTATGCAGGCTTGTCAACTCCTCGTGATCTTCCTCTAGATGATATCTTATTAACACAGTTTGGTCACACAATTTTTTGTAAGATTACTGAGGGGTAAGCTAGGGAAGACATCTATTCATCTGTTAATTTATTTTCTTCATTTCTACTTCTTTGATCTATGTAAAGAACCCACAAGTTAGGAAAAGTATTGACTGATTAAATGATTTGAAAGGTGTGATTTGTCCAGAGGTGAGTAGAGCATGGGGGTGCCTACTTAAAAGTTACAGTGTAGCTTTGCTAAAGTCACAAGAAAAGAGGCTCCCTGTGGAGGGCAATTTCCTACAAAGGGCTGCTTACAGTATGATAAGATAATTACAATAAGGTTGTATAGGCTAGGTACTAGGGACAGTGAGGAAGAACACAATGAGGGTTAGCACCTGAGGATAGAAGTTCTGCACAAGCTGGCTTTGGGCAGTGAGATGCATTTTTACCAGTTGTCAGATGTAGAGAGGCATCTGAAAGAATCCTGGCATCTCAAATAAGGAAAAAGTCTGTATTGACAAAACTGCCCCTAACGTGCAACTCCTCTAGACATTTATACATTCTAGAAGAAAATGCCTTGATGAACGTTGTTCTCCAGGATCCCATGAAATGGGGATCAACTAATCTTGAGGAATTCTAAGAGAAAAAGACTCCACTTGTAACAAGGGAGTTCCTGAGTATAAGTAAATGATACCGCACCATGGGTAGCTATGTCTTATCTCTGCATTGCTTTCCTATACCCTGAAGACCTGTTGGGTAACAAATGAGTTACGATTGGTTGCTTAAGTCCAGGCTTCTGGAGTGCTAGGAAGGGCAGAAGTGGAATGACAACATCCCTCTCATGGTTTACTCTTAGAGCTGGAGAAACCTAAGAGATTGAGAGGTCTAATGCTATCACTAGAGGTGAGTAGAGCAGGGTGAGTGTCTTAATCTCCAGTGTGGAGGAAAAGCAAGTCCGGGAAACTGGACGGATTGGTTGAGTTATCCACGAACTTCACAGCCGCAAGACTTGGGTGGATCCCAAAAGCCTGAGCTCACTTCAAAAGCAACCCAGCTTCAGCTCCCAATATCACTCTCCTCTGCCACCAGCCAAAGCTACTGCCTAGAATTCTCTGGCTCGGGGTTAAATGCCTTTTATTCCTGGGGATTTTCCCAGAGTTTTGAGCCAGGTGTCCCTGTTGCCTGGGAATTTGCTGTCTGCACTTTCAGTGATGCTTCCTCATTCTTTCACCCCAGGTTTCATAGACTGGATCTTAAAATTGACCTGGAATAATTTTGTGGAATGTCAAGTCTTGGTTTTCAATGGAACTGAGAAGTGGTCTAGCTTAGTGATCATTAATGTTTCTGCTGTAACACCCTCTAAAGAAAATGTGAGACAGACATAGAGAACAGACTTGTGGTTGCCAAGGGGGGAGGCTGGTGGTGGAGGGATGGACTGGGAGTTTAAGATTATCAGATGCAAACTAGTAAATGTAGGATGGATAAACAAGGTCCTACTGTAGAGCACAGGGAACTATATTCAATAGCCTGTGATAAACTATAATGGAAAGTAATATGAAGAAGTATATATATCTGAGTCACTTTGCTGTACAGCAGAAATTACTATAACATTGTAAATCAACTATACCTCAATAATTTTTTTAAATTAAAAAAGAAAAAGAAAATGTGGGAAATATGAATATATTTACAAATTGTAAACTGATTTAAAACATTTTCATCTTATGTTTAAATACTCTAGTTACAAATGTTATATATGTTGATTTTTTAAGATACTGACATTTAAAAATAAAGTTGTTATATAAACATATACAGTGAAGTAGAAATACCATAACAATTAGACTCCTACAACCATTCATTTAAAACTAAAAAGATTTTTCAAAAGTCATACATTTTACAGTGTTCTACTTTCTCTTTAACTTTGTGTGTTCCTTCCTTATTTGTGCACAGAATTTAATCCTAATGTAATATATTTTTATCCTTGAAAATCTTCTACTTATCACTTTCTTATGCATCACTGCCATAAAATGTCTCTGTATTTAAAATTTAGATGTTTATATTTCTTTGTGTTTCTTATGAGCAAAAAGCATTAAGCATTTCTTTTATTCTGAATTAAGCTATCATTACATTTCTTAGTAGCACACAACTGACTAAAATGACTTTATACTAAAAATTTGGATTAATCACTATTAAACATACAAGTACAGTTTTAAATGAAACTCATCTCTTAGTGAGATGGATTTTTTAAATTAATTCATGAACCCATAAATAAACATTATTAATTGCTAGAATGAGAGAGAGTTCAGTGAAAATTAACAGGGAAAAAAAAAAGAAGAAAGGTTAGATCACATTAACTAAGTCCTAAAAAGGTGAATTAATAATTGTTGGTGATGCATTATTTACCGTAAAATTAATACACATTCTTATTCATTATTCCAGATTTAATTAGTTCATGCCAGAAATGAATAAATGAGCAGATATATGTTTGGATAATTATAGAGTGTCAGAAATTTGCTAATAAGTAAAATGAATATGAATTTGGAGAATATGGTAATATTTTGGGAAATTGATGAAAATATTTCTACTACCTACTTGGATAGATATTTAAGAAAATATAAAACCTTCACTTATTTCTAATGTATATTCTTATTACTCAGTAAGAAGTTGATTTGGAGAAAATAATCATGGGACTTTTTATCCCCTCCTCTTTGAGATCATGTAAAATTTGAGACTGAGCTACAAACCAAGATGAGGAAGAATGAAAAGTGCACCAAGATACAAAATTTTGAAATGTAGAGAGGACATCCTTTCTGACACATTGTTAATTTTCAGCGTACTTTTTACAATTCTTGACTATTTCATATCTAGCTTTACAGAGAGTCTATATATATAGGTTGATAAGGACACAAACTTGCCACCTTCAGTATTTCTTACTAACCTTGTCATTGCTCTGGAGCAATGAATGCTTTGACAACTAATGGAGACTAGAAGAACTCCACTATATTACATGGTGTCTTCACTAAAAGGCATCCAGTTGGCTCCAGTATTTCAAATGGTCCATTTTCTTGGTATCCTGAATTTTTCACATTTGAAATGAATAACTGTTTGATTTTTTTTCTTTTTAAGTCTTATATACTTATTTTTCTTCTCTTATTTCAATATCTAGTACTTTCAGTACACTTTTTACTAGAAGTGATGACAGTATAAACCCATGTCATTTTATTTCTGAACAGTAGTTTATCATATCATGAAGTTTACTGTACATTTGTTCCTTTTTAGAAATTCATTATCCAATAAAGGAATTAGAAACTAACTTTATCATTTAGAGAAAAACACTTATATACAGCTTCCTTCACCTTTAGTTTCACAAACTCTGCTCATCCCCAATATTACTTATGTCAACACTTTTTTCCCACCCATTTCAGTGAGATTTTTTCATACATTTATAGTATGGTTAGATTATTTTGTCACATTCACATTCCATCCTGAGATCCCCTAACTATGTATATTTAAACATAGATATTTAATTTAGATACCTTAACATTCACTCTTTGAGCTTTACAGGTCTATGGATTTAACAAAGGCATTATGTCCAATATCTGCCATTACAGTATCCTGTAGAATAGTTTTACTGACCTAAAAAAAAATCCTCTGTGCTTCAATAACTCAAAACTTCCTGTTCCCAAGCCTCTGGAAACCACTGAACTTTTTATTGTAACCAAAATTTTGCCTCTTCCAGAATGTCATATAATTGGAATCACACCCTACACAGTATTTTCAGACTACTTTCTTTCACATAGGAATGTGCATTTAAGGCTCTTCTGTATCTTTTTTTGGTAGCTCATGTATATTCATTGCTCAAAATATCCCATTTTATGGATATACCACAGTTTATCCAATTATTTAAAAACATCTTGGTTGCTTCCAGACTTGGTGGTTATGAATAAATCTACTATAAACTTTTATCTGCTGGTTATTGTGTGGACATAAGTTCTCAGTTTAATTGGGTAAATATCTAAAAAGCATGACTGCTGGATAATATGTACTATTTTTCATTCCCATCAGAAAGGAATGAGAGTTGTTTATCCTCCAAATCCTTGCCAGCAATTGGTATTTTCAGTATTTTGGATTTTAGTCATTCTAATAGTTGTATAATGGCACGCCATTGTTGTTTTAATATTCAGTTCCTTAATGACAAATGATTGAATATCTTTTCATATTCTTATTAGCCATCTATATGTTTTCTTGGTGAGAAACATGTTCAGACTTTTAGCCTATTTCTTCAATTGAAATGTTTATTTTCTTACTGTTGAGTTTGAAGTGTTATTTGCATGTATACTTTTTGGATATAAGAACTTTATCAGATATGTGTTTTACAAATGTTTTCTCCCAGTTTGTAGCTTATCTTATTAACCTCTTTTTTTCACAGCTTTGTTGAAATATAATTCACATACCATAAAATTCATGCAGCTAAAGTGTGCATTTCAATGTTTCTGGGAACACTTCTAACTTAAGTTTTGGTAGACTATTTGTAACATAAAATTTGCCATCTTTTTAAAGTGTAAAATGCAGTGTCATTAATTACATTCAAAATATTGTACGACTATTTGAAAAATTTTCTCATCACCAAAGTAGAAACTATGACCATTAAACAGTAATTCCCCATCCTTATACTTCCAACTCCTGGAGAACTCTAATCTACTTTCTGTCTCTATGAATTCACCTATTCTAGAAATTTAATATAAGTGGAAGCATATATTTGTCCTTTGTATCTGGCTTATTTCACTTTGCATAATGTTTTCAAGGTTCATCCATGCCAAGGCATGTATCAAAACTGTGTTCCTTTTCATGGCTGAATAATATCCCATTGTATGTGTATTCAACATTTTGTTTACCCATCCATCTCTTCACGGGCAGTCAGGTAGTTTTTAGTTTCTTTCTATTGTGAATTACATAGCAATGAACACATACAAGGCATACAAGGGTCAAAGTCCCTGCCTTCATTTTATTTGAATATATATCTAAGAGAGGAATTGCAACATCATATGGTAATTATTTGTTTAGCTTTTTGAGGATCTTGCAAACTCTTTTCCATAGCAGCTACACTGCAATATACAGCGTTCTGATTTCTTCACATTCTTGCCAATACTTGTTGTTAGTGACTGAATGTTTATGCCCTCCCCACCCAAAGCATATGTTGAAGCCCTAACTCATGGTGTGACTGTATTTGAAGAGGTGGACTTTAAGAAAATAATTAAGGTTAAATGAGGTCATAAGGGTGGAGCACTGAACCTATAGGATTAGTGCACTTATAAGAAGAGGCACCAGGGAGCTCGCTTTCTCTCTCTATCTCACTTACTCACTGTCTCATTCTTTCTTTTGTTCAATCTTGTTCTGTCTCTTCCCACACACACACAAAGAAAATGCCATCTGAGCACAGGGTGAAGTGAGGACCACATATAAGCCAAGACAATTGGCCTCAGAATTAAATAAACCTTACTGGCATCTTAGTCCTGTTATGTCCCAGGACTTACTGAGAAAGTAAGTAACAATGAGAAAATAAATTTCTGTTGTTTAAGCCACCCAGTATGTGGCACTTCAGTATGACAGTCCTAACAAAACAATATAGGTTTTGGTGCCAGAATGGGGTGTTTCTGTAACAAATATCTAAAAATGTGTAAGTGGCTTTGGAACTGGGTAATTGGTAGAAGCTGGAAGAGTTTTGATGTGTGTGCTGGAAAAGCCTAGATTTTTATGAAGGGACAGTTGGTAGGAATATGGTATGTTGAAAGTCATTCTGGTGAAATCTTCAAAGGAAATGAAAAATAGTCATTGGAATCTAGAGGAAAGGCAGTACTTGCTGCAAAGAACTTAGCTGAGTTGTATTCTAGTGTTTTGTGGAAGGTAGAACTTACAATAAACAAAACTGGGTATCTAGCTGAGGAGATTATTAATAGTAGTGTTAAAGGGCATACAACTATGACCAATTGGATTTTGTAAGATTCCCAAACCCATGTATGGTAAAAGAATAGTCTCTTCATTAGATAGTGCTGGATTTCCATATATATGTTCTATATGTCTGTTAGGTCCACTTGGTTTGTAGTGTTACTCAAGCCTTCCCTTACCACACTTCTGTCTAGAGGTTCTATCCTTTGCTGAAAGTGGAGTATTAAAGACTCAAACAATTATTATAAAACTGTCTATTTCTCACATCAATTCTGTCAATATTTGCTTTATATATTTTAGGACTCTGTTTAATGTATTGCATACATGTTTATAATTGCTATTCATCTTTGAAAATTTGGCCCATGTTACAATATATAATTTTCTTATTCATCTATTGTAATAATATTTGAATTAAAGTCTATTTTTGCCTGATGTTAGTGTAGCTACCTCAGTTTTTTGTTTGTTTGTTTGTTTTACTATTTGCATTGGATATATTTCTCCATCCTTTTACTCTCAACGTATTTTTGTCTTTGTATCTAAAGTGAGTTTCTTGTAGTCAGCATATAGTTGGATTGTTTATTTAAATATACATTCTTGCAATTTCTGCCTTTTGATTAGAAATTTAATCTACTTACATTTAAATAATTACTGATAAGGAAAAAATTACTTCTGTCTTTTTTTCTATTTCTGTTCAGTATGTCTTATAACTTTTCTGTCCCTGATTTTCTCCATTATTGCCATTATTTTTTTAGTTAATTATTTATAGTGATACATTTTTATTCCCACTCATTTCCTTTTGTGTATATTCTGTCAATAATTTCTTTGCAGTTATCATGGGAATTACATTTGCCACCTTACATTTATAACAATTAATTAAATTAATAGTAACATGTCTTCAACATGGTACCAAAAAATCTGCTCATATACAACTCTTTCCCCCTTTAACATTATTGTGGTAAAAAATTTTATCTTTATGCATGTGTGCCCAAGAATTCAGATTCATGCTTTTTATGCTTTTGACTTTTAAATCCTGTAGGAAATTTTAAAATGTAATTCAAAACTAAAAGTATCATAATATTGATTGAATTTAAAATATATATTTTAACTTATCTAAATCCACCTTTATATAGCCTCATCTCACATCATGTGTTGCAGACACTGTATAAGAGAGTATTCCCGGGCTTCCCTGGTGGTGCAGTGGTTGAGAGTCCACCTGCCAATGCAGGGGACACGGATTCATGCCCCAGTCTGGGAGGATCCTACATGCCATGGAGCGGCTGGGCCTGTGAGCCATGGCCGCTGAGCCTGTGCATCTGGAGCCTGTGCTCCACAAAGGGAGAGGCCACAACAGTGAGAGGCCTGCATACTGCAAAAAAAAAATAAAGAGAGAGTATTCCCATTTCTTTCTTACCATCCTTTATGACATATCTGTCAGTTATTTCACTTTTTCACATGATATAATCACTTAATACATCATTACTATTATATTATTTTTAAGATTTTTTTGATGTGGACCACTTTTAAAGTATTTTATTGAATTTGTTACTATATTGCTTCTATGTTTTGGTTTCTTGGTCATTAGGCATGTAGGATCTTAGCTCCCTGACCAGGGATCAAACCTGCAACCCTGGCATTGGAAGGCGAAGTCTCAACAACTAGACCACCAGGAAAGTCTCATTACTATTATATTTTTAAACAATTAACTTTTAGATAAATTAATGATAAAATAAAGATTTTATTTTACTTTCATTTATTACTTTCCTGATATTTTTCATTTCTTTATGAAGATAATGACTTCTGACATATATAATTTTTCTTCTCTTTGGAGAACTTTTAACATTTCTTGTGTGGCAGGTTTGCTGGCAATGAAATTCCTCAGTCTTTTTTTTTTTTTTTGAAGTCTTTATTTGCCCCTTATTTTTGTGGAATAATTCTATAAGATATAGAATTCTGTGTTTTATTTTTTAAGTACTTTAAATATTCTACTCAATTAACATTTTGCTTGCATGATTTCTAACAAGAAATCTTCAGTTTTTACCCTTTGCTTCTATAGATAATGTGATTTTCCCCCTCTGATTTTATTCAAGATTTTCTCTATGTCTTGTTTTTCTGAAGTTTGAATGTAATATGCCTGGGTGGAGGCATTTTGGTTTTAATCCTGCTTGGTGTTCTCTGAGCTTCCTGAATCTGTAGTTTGGTTTTTGAAAGTTCACAAACATTATTACTTCAAACAATTTTTCTGTTCTAATCTTCTTATCTTTTTGGTATTTCAGTTATGTGTGTGTTGAACCTTTGAAATTATATCACAGTTCTCAGATGTTCTATTTTGGTTTCTTAAAATTATTATTTTTTTTCTTTTTCGTGTAGGAAGTTTTTATTGATCTGTCTTAAACTCACTTATTGTTTCCTCACCTATATCCAATCTACATATAACTCCATCAAAAGTATTTTGTTACATTATTTTTTATTTCCAGAATTTCCTTTTGGCTATTCTTAAAGTGTCTCTTTTCTTATATTACCCCTATCCCATCCACTTTTTCCATTAGAGTCTTTTACATATTATTTATTTTAAATTCCTTTTATGATAATTACAATATCTGTCATGCATGATTCTGATTCTGGTGCTTGCTTTACCTCTTCAGGCTGTAATTTTTCTTGCCGCCAGTACACATTGTAATTTTTGGTTGTCAAAAGTCTGACATGATACAACATGTTATAGGGACTGGAGTAAATAACCGTTTAGTGTGAGGTTTTTGTTAATTTTTTATGAGTAGAGTTGGGTTTTTGCGTTTTTCTTGGTGGGAGGGGTGGGGTTAGTTGCCATAGTTTTCAAATTCTTCTAATACCCTTATGTGTTTATTTTCATCCTTCTCCCCATGTTGACTTTGGGCTTCCCTACAAATTTCTCATCTACAATTCTGGAATAAGACTCTGACAAAGTCCTTTTCGCTGTAAAGTAGGTTTAATTATGAATAACGTTCTTGGTATATTAGACCAGTGTTAGTCTTCATCTTCTTCTGTTAGAGCCAGGGGTATACCTCCTAAGTATATCTCCTAACTCTACTTCATGAGGACATCTTGGGGTCATGGAAGTAAAACTAATGAAAGTGTGGAGAGCCCAACAGTGTTCCCACTGTTATACTAATCATACTCAACCTCCAACAATTTGCCATTAGTACCATTTAACTCTTCCTACCAGTTTATGGCTTCAGCATCTCCAGTTAAGTAGGTCTTTGTGAATCTTTGGATTTGCTATCTCTCCAGATTTCAAAGTGACCGTTTGTCCCGTATCCTCAGTTTTCTGGTGAGCCCAAGAAAATAAGTCTGTTCTTCATTTTTTTTCAACTTTCTTTTGTTTTAAGTATGGGTGTGACAGCTTCTAAGTTATTTATCTGTTGAAGCTAAAACCAGATGTAACTTTTAAAATTTTAAATTAAATTATCTTGATTATCAAAATTTCATCTATGATGTGTTTGTAGTTGATTATTTATTTTTTGTTTTTTTGTTTTTTGGGTTTTTTTTTTTGCAGTACATGGGCCTCTCACTGCTGTGGCCTCTCGTGTTGTGGAGCACAGGCTCCAGACACGCAGACTCAGCAGCCATGGCTCATGGGCCCAGCCACTCCACAGCATGTGAGATCCTCCTGGACCGGGGCATGAACCTATGTCCCCTGCATCGGCAGGTGGACTCTCAACCACTGCACCACCAGGGAAGCCTTGTAGTTGATTATTTGGACCCGAGTATTGAAATTCACTCATATCTTAAGTTAGACTGTAGTTTGCCTAACTTGGCTCATTGATCTATTCTATTTTCCTGATTGCTGTTTTCATTCCTTAACTCAGCATCACCTTGGAATAATTTGAATGTGCTTTCTCTAATTTTGTCCAAGTCATCAATAAAAATGTACTTCAGGACATGATTGACATTGTCTTATCCTGAGGCAAGCTGTTGGAGAGTGTTTTCTTGACTGTTACCAGTACTATTTAGTATTTTTCTGTATTTTCACTAAATAGCATGTTGATTTACTGGATAATTTTTACTCCATTTTTAAAGCTTTTTGTTTCACCAAAGAACTATCATGAGAAACCATGTAAAGTACAATTCAAAAGACTACATGCTCTACTTACTTTACTGTTTGATTTATTATCATTTAATACTAATAGACATAGTAGTAACTAACATTTACAGAGACCTAGTAGATGCAAAATGTTACCATTTACTTTACATTTCATATTTCAATTCTTTGCAATGACCATGTAAGTAATATCTTTACCTCCAGTTAACAAAAAGGCAATGAGAATCAAAGAGGTGAGCATCACAAAAACTACAGCATCAATAGAGCCCGACATGAACCCTAATTGTTTGTGTTGACAAAAATTGCTTTCCATGCACTATATCAGTGATTCCCAAATATGACTCTGATCAGAATTATTTGGAGAGATCATAAAAATATTCCATATGTCTGAGAGGGTTCAAGTAATCTGCATTTTATTTAGAACCAATCAAGAAATTTATGCAGTCTGGTTTTGAAATGACTGTATGCTTTACAATCAGTTTACAATTAGAGATTTGGTGCACCTCAGCTTTTGAATATTCTCTTTATCTGTCTTTGGTAAGTTTTCATCCAAAGATAGTGTTGCTTGTTTGAGGCAAAAATGCCATGATGTAGAAGCTACTCCACTGGCTTCGCATAGCTGTTCTTATACTTCTTTAGTTTATTGTGCTCCAAATAAAATCACAAACCATTTTATTTTTCAGAAAAATCACTGCTCATTTTAGCTTAAAAATTCTTTAAAGTCCTAGACACTTTCTTCTATGAGTCCCATAAAAATCCCCATGTGGTTAATCTATGCTTGCCACCCCTACCCCTCATCTTTCTCTGCTTTAGTCTGTACCCTGTGAACTTGACCTGAACAAACTGAATCACTGAGGCTGCCATGCTCTCTGGCACCAGAAACCAAAAAGGAGGAGAGAATTGAGAGGTTGTGGCATTTTTCCCTTGCTGTCTCTTGTTAGTTAGTTCTAGGGGCAGCTGTGTTTCTTTAGGTACATAGCCCTAGCTGGTAGTCTTTCATCCATGTCTCTGGGTCTAATTTACTATGGTAATATTAAGCACTTCATTTCTGCCTTCAGGCCAAGGGTTGGTAAGAACTTCCAATAATTGCTAGTCCCTGGAATCCCAAACACCTCTTCTTGTTTCCTAGCTAATTCTTTCCACAACTGTAAAAAACAAAACCAAAACAGAAAAAAAAAAACCCAAAACCCTTCACTGATTTCTTTTGAACTGAACACTTTGAAGGGTGCTATATATTTCCTAGTGAAAATCCTACTCATGGGAAGCCTGGGGGCTTCCCATTGCATTTAGAATAAATTATTGATACAAATGCTGATCTTGTCCCTGAAATCCCTACGTGTCTGGCCCCTCCCACTTCCTCCCACCTGTTCCTATTGTATTCTCCGCATCATCATCTGCCCCTTCTTCCTGTTTCTTTAACCTGCCAAGTTTAACAGTTCCTTAATACTTTTCTCTGCGCTATGTCTGCAAGGGTAATTTTCCTTCAGATCATTAAATGTCTGAATCCATCTGGTCTTTAAAATCACAATTGCCAAGTTGTCTTCTAAATGAAATCTTCTTGATCACCTTACTCTACTGGGGAAATAAAAGAACCAAGGAAAAATTAGTTGGAAGGTTTTAAGAGCAAACTTAATTGACCCCGCTGTTTTAAAAAAGGCTAGTCCAATTTACAGACTTTTCTTTATCTTACCAATATGCGCACGCTTGATGAATGTAGGCTGTGAAGTTTCAAAATTTTAAAATAGGCAGAAGTTTTCTGCAAACTCCATTTCAAAAATAAAATTAAACAATAGTATTTAACGTTTTATGACTTCAACAATAATATTTCAATGGTGCAGGTTTATTTGCATAATCTACATATGTATATTCCGAACTTTATCTTCCCATTCACACTGCAGACAGCATCTGCCTGCAGTGTGAATGTGTCCACAAGGCTGGAGCTTAATGATTCATTTAGCCAGCTCCCTAGCATACACAAGGGTATCCTGTCTTTTTTGTGGTCTTTCCATCAAAATGTGTAAACATTTGCTTGATTTAATAACAGTAGGAAAGGTGTGGGAAAAGACAAAGTGTCTAGGAAAAAACCCATCAACCCACCATTATGATTTATATGGCACAATGTGAAACACCTTTGCAGTATGTTTGTATAAAAAAGTCTATAAAAATGAATGTCTGGGTGGAATTCATTATAGAATGGGATTTGCATGAAAGGTGAGTTTTCTGCTAAACAAAGGCAACCTGAAAAAGCTTTAGAAAGTTTGTTAACATTGGAGACTGGCAAGTCAATTTCTGTGGCTGATGAAAGTCCTACCATCTCAACTAGATAAAGACTGATGCCCTGTTTAGTACTTGATACAGGTACTTAGTTCAGTACCTGGTATAGCTTTGAGGCTTTGTCATAGGCAGTAATCACCATCCTCCAGAGACAAGGCACTAATTTAACTATCCACAAGTCAAAATATACCAATACAATGGAAAACACTGAAGAACAGAAGACTCCATATTTAGGTAGTACACTAATAAGTTGTAACATGCTGAAAACCTGAACTGATGATGTTTGTATTTGTTTATTGACCTACAGATTTTCTTATTTATTTAGACTATAGGAAAGAGCCAGCACCTGCACGTTGGACTTTTCCTCTCTGCTTCAACCCTTTCTTGCCATCAGAGACAGAACAAAATTTAAGAAAGGCTGTTTATTCATCAATTTGTGACAAAAGAACCCATTTACTGTCACTTTTGTTTCAGCAATATCTCAAAAATATCTGAAAGCAAAGTTAATTTTATAAGGAAAATAGGGGAAACACTGAAGGGCAAGCATTCTATTAAGTTGGTATTTTAGGAGACTCTCTAATTTGTCTGCAAGTACATTTGACAGTCGGGTGGCTACAAAGGGTCAAGAAAGTTGTTTGGAAACAATTTGAAAGAGGAAGTTTTATTAAATATTAGGGGCAGAAGATTCTGTGTGACCAGCCATTTCCTGGAACAAGCAGAGTTGATGGAAGCCTTTTTGTTGTTACGCAGCCACAATAGTACTTCTGGGGAGTGGAAGCCATGGCCCGAAGTTTCTCATTGTTTCTATATGTGTTTTTTGCAAGGCATGAGACCTTTCACTTGAATTTTCCCTTCAATGAGCTGACTACATTTTGTGAGCTCCCTTTTAGCATTTCGAGGCTGTGGTTAAATGCACTGTCAACTCAAATAACAACCAGGTTTTCAAGCTACAATTTCACAAGGCGGAAGCATGAGCTTTAGCGAGTGGCTAAATTTCACATTGCTGGGGAAAAGGGAAGCTAGATCTGAATCTAAGTCTCTTGCTCCAAAATGCAAGCACCTCCCCTGCTGCTGGGTTTTGTCTTTTTCCCAAATCAAAGGAAAGTAATAGATGGGAAAATGTTGAGCCAGAAAATTACATCCTTACATTTCAGTGAAAGAGTCTGTGGCCCAGAAGCAAAAATGGACTTCCTGAAGAGCGTATAGCTAATTAATGACAGATCAGAGAGCTAATAATGGGGAAGATTAACATTGGATTCCCAGACTCCCAGACTCATCTACTGCAGCTTCTTCTGTTATGAGCTGCGTGATTCTTGGGGGATTGTGGATGAAGTGGTCATATGTCACAATATATTGCTTTCACTTTGCTGTCCAGAAGCACAGTGAAAGAGGGTTATAATAATAACCTACCTCATCAGGTTATTATTATAAGGATTAAATTAAAAATTAATATAGGTAAAGCTCGAGCACAATATCTGGGACCACACTGGGAGCTGGCAAGGCACTGGCTATGGGACAAGTAGGACAGCAACACAGAAATACTCCTGGTTTGTACTTCCTGGGTCAGCTGCTTTAATTCCTCTGTGGAAGTGTCTCATTAGTGACTCATTTTGATTTAAGACAGACATGGATACCTTCCAGCAAATCTCTTCTTACACATAGCCCAGTGCCTCTGTGCAGCTTTGTTTGGATATGCATAGCATCTGGATAAAATCAGAAACTGTAAGATAGTACAGGTAATTTAGGTCTTGGAGGAAATGCCCCTTTGGGTTTCTGCTTAGAAATGCAAAGCCAGTGGGTTTCTGAGCAAGAGATACCACTGGCTTAGCCTCTGAGCTAGGTTTACCAGAGGTCAATGATCCTATTTATTTAAATCAATATGCATTGATTTGCAGCTGATATTTTTGTCTTTATATATTATGTCCTCCTAGAAGGGTACCTTTGTTTTTTCGCTTAAATTCACTGGTTTACTCCAAAAGGGCATACCCTCCTTTCAAATATATGCTGAAGGCAAGAAAAGTGCTGCTTTAACTCTCAGAGAAATTCGCATTTAATATTAAGTCAGGGGGCTTCATTTCTGTAGTCACCTTTCTAATTTAATGCATGTCAACATGCAAACACCCTAACAAATAAACCTTAAGGATTATCCTCTGTGTTACTGAAGGTCTTTGGAGTCTGAATTTATTCTACTCCTTCCAATACCCCTCAACATACACACAGACACAGACACACAGCTTCTTATACTGTAGGATACAAAAGAGCCACCAATGAAGGTCTTAGCAAAGGTGAACATCTATTAACTGCTGTTTCTCTGACCCTCTAAACTGACTGAGCCCTTTTTCAGCAGGCTTTCCCTGGTCAGCCAGAGGACAGCAGGTTAGGGTATCGGCAATTACTCCTTGTGTGTCATGTATATTTACATTTATTATATGCATATTATATGGATATGTAGATTATGCAGATTAATTTTACATGATATAAAATATACAATGTATAAATTATACGCATTTACAGTGTACGTTTATGTACATAACGATGCCTTCAAAGACCTCCTGATGTGGGAAAAGTTCACATAGTTTGGGGAAGAATTACCACCTGTCCAAAAATTTTATAATCCTCCTTTATATTTTAGTACTTTTGGAAATGCAATGGTCTTCAGCAGAAACCCAGACTTGCTTTTCAGAAGTGGCATGCTACAGTGGAAAGTACACAGTCGTGTCCATGTGTTAAGCCTCAATTCTGCACTTTGTTGGCTGCATTGCCTTGAGCATGTTACTTAACCCTCCTGACCCCCAACTTCCTCAGTAGGAATAGGGGGTTAAAATTCACATTTTGAGAGATTATTGTGAAGATGAGAGCCTTGAGCCTCTAACATGATGTCTAGATTTCAGCAAAGATTCAGAAAATGACTTTCCCTTATTGCAACGGTAAAAGGAGAACCTCTTGGGCTGCAAAGAGTGGAAAGGGGCCAATGAGGGTTCTGTCCCTGGCACAAGCTCAGAGAGGCCCTTGAGTTCTCCACATAGCAGGCCCCGTGCCCCCTGCTCACAGCCAGGAGGAGAGCAGGGAAAAAGAGATGGGAATGTGCTTTGGCAGTCAATGTGCTCTATAAATTCAAGGTATTATTCTTAGATAGCTAAACTGTTGATGGTCCACTCAAGTCTCTGAAATCCTTAAACTTGCAGGATTTCATAACACTGGATACTTATTAATACACTGAGGGATTCTTCTTTTCCTAATCTTTCCTCTGCCTCAGGCTACCACTACTTCTACCTTTCCTCAGCACTTGGGAGTGATTCTTTCCTGAACCTCAAGCAGGACTCTTTTCTATTTCCTAGGCAACAAGAGGTGAAATGGAGAAGTGATAGAGAAGCTTCCCCACTAATCCTCTATCATCTTTCTTTAAAGGTGGGGGGACTCAGACATCTAAGCTTCTCTTCCTGTCTCTGCCTTTGCCCTGTCAGTCCCCTAGGGTGGCTGCCCCTCTGTTTGCTTCTCATCTGAATGGCTAGCACCTAGTGACACTTCCAGAGCTCACTTAGCTGTGACATCTTTCAGGAAGGTTTCAGAAACCTCTATGACCTGACACTTTCTGGCTGGATTCAATTCCTGCCCTGTGTCATCTCCTCACCATTTCTTTGTCTTACCCTCTAAAAGATGAGCTGCTTTGATGACATAGACCCTGGCTCTGGTCCCTGACATCTCAAGATCAGGTGTATGGCTGGTGCTCAGCAAACATCTGTTGTATTAACTGAGTCAGTTCCTTCTGGCAGAAGCAAAAATGTATCCAGACTGCACTGCAGTAGAGTTTCTGTCAGTTCTGTTCACTCTGTTATTTCCAAAGTACATGAAATAAACAAGGCTCTTAATACCTTTTGAATATATAGATGAAAATACAAAGCCAGAATTTCATCAGAAGCACAATAAAAAAAATTATTTAACAGCTTTACTGGTACGTTGTTCATATACTATATGTCATCTATTTAAACAGTATAATGCATTGTTTTTATAGTATATTCACAAATATATGCAACCATCATCACCTCAGTCAATTTCAGAATATTTTCATCACCTCTAAAAAACATCCTGTATCCTTTACCTATCACCACCTTCCCCCATCTTCCTACTCCAGACATAAGCACCACTAATCTACTTTGTCTCTATAGATTTATTTGCTCAAAACATTTCATATGAATGGAATAATAAAATATGTGTGCTTTTGTGACTGGTTGCTTTCACTTAGTATAATGTTTTCAAAGTTCATCTAGGTAGCACATGTCAGTACTTCATTCTTTTTATGGCTGGATAATATTCCATTGTATAGATATGCCACATTTTATTTTACCAATTCATCAGTTGGTAGACACTTGGGCGGCTAAGAATAACCATTTACAAGTTTTTGTGTGAAGGTACATTTTAACTTTTCTTGAGTTTATACCTAGGACTGGAATTGCTGGGTCATATTGTAAATTTTAGGTTTAATTGTTTGAGGAACTATTAGATTGTTTCAAAGCAGCTGCAACATTTAATAATCCATCAGCAGTGCATAAGCATTCAAATTTCTTCCCATCCTCACCAACACTCATTATAGACTTTTTGATTCCAGCCATCCTAGTGGGTATGAAATGGCATCTCATTGTGGTTTTGATCTGCATTTCCATGATCACTAACAATGTCAAGCATCTTATGTAATTATTAGCTGTTCATATATCTTGGAGATTTGTATATGTTAGAGAAATGTCAATTCAGACACTTTGCCCATTTGTAATTCTCTTTTTTAAAATTCTTAATTATTTTTGTAAACGTTATTTATATATTTTTGGAAATGAATCCTTTATCAGAATATGATTTACAAATGTTTTCCTCCATTTTCTGTTTGTCTTTTTATTTTCTTGGCAGACAGCTTTGAAGCCTGTGTTTCTTATATAGATAGGTCCAATTTATTTATATTTTCTTTTGTTGCATGTGATTTTGGTATCATATTTAAGAATCCTTTCCCAAATACAAAGTCATGAAGATATACTCCTATGTCTTTAAGAATTTTATAGTCTTAGCTCACACATTTAGCCCTGACTCATTTTTATAAGTTTTGTATATGATGTGTGGGAAAAGTATAACTTCATTCTTCTGCATGTGGTTACCAATTTTCCCTCTTCCCCAACTTTTTGTTGAAGATATTATTCTTTCCCCGTTGGATGGTCTTGGCATCCTTATCAAAAATTGTTTGACAATAGATGAATGGTTTTCTTTCTGGACTCTCATTTCTATTTATCTATGTGTCTATTCTGTGCCAGTTCTACACTTTTTTTTAAATTACCATTGCTTTTAAGTAAGTTTTGAAATCAGGAAGTATGAACCTACCTACTTCCTTCTTAATTTTCAAGAATATTTGAACTATATTGAGTCCCATGCATTTTATATTAATTTTAAAATCAGCTTGTTAATCTCTATAGAGAGGTCAGCTGAAATTCTGATGGGGATTGTGCTGAATCTTTCGATAAGTTAGGTGAGTATAGTCATTATAACTATTAAGTCTTCTGATCCATGAACATAGGATAACTTTTCCAATTATCGAGATCTGTACAATTTATTTCAACAATGTTTTATAGTTCTCAGATTATAAATGGTGTGCTTCTACATACAGATGGCAAACAAGCATGTGAAAAGATGCTCAACATTGCTAATTGTTAGAGAAATGCAAATCGAAACTACAATGAGGTATCTCCTCACACTGGTCAGAACGACCATCATAAAAAAGTCCACAAATAATAAATACTGGAGAGGGTGTGGAGAAAAGGGAAACCCCGTTACACTGTTGATGGGAATATAAATTGGTGCAGCTACAACACAGAAGTGTTGTAGGTTCCTTAAAAAACTAAAACTAGAACTACCATATGACCCAGCAATCCCACTCCTGGGCACATATCTGGGAAAGATGAAAACTCTAATTCAGAAAGGTACATGCACCTCAATGTTCATAGCAGCACTATTTACAATAGACAAGACATGGAAGCAACCTAAGTGTTCATTAACAGAGAAATGGATAAAGAATAAAATAATGCCACTTGCATCAACATGGAAGGACCTAGAGATTATTATACTAAGTGAAGTAAGTCAGTCAGAGAAAGACAAATATCATATGATATTACTTATATGTGGAATCTAAAATAATGATACAAATGAACTTATTTACAAAACAGAAATAGACTCACAGACATAGAAGACAAACATGGTTATGGGAGAGGGAGATGAATTAGGAGTTTGGGACTTACATTTATACACTACTATATATAAAATAAGTAAACAATAACTCAGTATTTTGTAATAACCTATAATGGAAAAGAATCTGAAAAGGAATGTATCTGTGTGTGTATATATATATACATATATATATGAATATATATAACTGAATCACTTTGCTGTATACCTGAAACTAACACAACACTGTAAGTTAATTATACTTCAATTAAAGAGAAATTTGGAAGAAATATCCAATGCTTGGGAATTGCAGCAATAACAAATTTCTATGTAAGTTTCTTACTTAAATTCCTGTGTTTATCTTATTGCTGACCCATAATAAAAGGTAATGGAACAGTGCTGGTCTTTAGACCACACCATGACAATCACTTCTCTAATCTTTCTTGAAGCTCACCAGATATCCCACCCTTTAGGAGCTCTGAGAGGTAGGTGTGTGAAGAAGATTACTAGGCCATTTATTTTTTTTAAAAAACTTTCTGAATGAAATATATTGTTTTGTATAATTTTGGACCAAAATCTCTTATAAGACAAGATGTACAGAACATGTGCCTAGAATAAAAAGGAAAAATTGTCCAATGAATGAGAAAAATTTGCATTGCTTTTTATTAAAACTTTGCAATTGTAAAGTGTTCAGAAATGCAACCTAAATCTTACCCATATCTTCCAACATTTTAAAACAAACACACAAAAAAAGCATGGTATAAATTAGAATACAGGAGTGTGCACACACACACTTGCACCAAAATGACAGTGGGGAAGAGCTCCTAGTGGTCTTTGGTGGAAAACAATTCAGAGTTCTAATTGCTTCCCCTCAGCCCAGAATGATTAAATGACTGGCAAATGAATACAATATTGACCATCTCACCTTCCCTTCTCCTCAATCCATTTACCATATAATTGAGGCCCTCCCCTGTACAGAAACTACTTCAGTTTCCTTTTACTAACTAGATTCTATTGAAAATGTCTGCAATAACTGGTGCAGGAGAAGAATGGCAGCAACTTATAACAAACAGAAAGGAGAAAATGAACCATGAAAAAAAAAAGAGATAAGGAAATTTTATTCATCTACATTTGACCTTTTTATTATTACCTGAGAAAACAATGTTTCTAATCTCTTTGCAGCTGTTTCAAACCCTTATCCTTTATTACTTAAATCCAGTTAGATATAAAATTGTTTCTGGGTTTTATACACACACACACACACACACACACACACACTCTTCAGGAAGTTTGAAGAGAACAACAGAGATTTTTGTATCAATCCTTCTATTTGTTTCTCTGTGGGATTTCTTGTATCCATTTGACTTTTCAACCTTCCTTACTTTTGAAAACAAAACTTTGTAAATTAACATCTGAGAAGAAGAGGGCCAAATAGTTTCAATTATTAATTTCCGACTTCACAGCTATTGAATAATCATATGGGACAATTAAAACAAAATAACAACTGTTAGATGAGACAAGTTCCAATAAAGTTAATACTGATAATTTCTGGAAAATAGAAAGTATATTTAGCCTTTATTAATCAGTGTGTTATATTCATAAAGGTCATAGAGTTACTGGGAAAGCCCTAGAAGTTAATGAATAATTCCAGAATTGTTTTCAAACTTCTTATTAGTATAATAATCCCTTCAAACTTGTGTTGATCTTTGTATAACTCAGCCAGTCTCACCTTTTAGTACAAACTGAAAAAAATTAATGGATATTCATTGCATTTTTTCAATTTTTTTTTTATTTTTTAAATTTTATTGGAGTATAGTTGCTTTACAATATTGTGTTAATTTCTACTGTACAGCAAAGTGAATCAGTTATATGTATACATATGTCCCCTCTTTTTTGGATTTCCTTCCCATTTAGGTCACCACAGCACAATGAGTAGAGTTCCCTGTGCTATACAGTAGGTTCTCATTAGTTATCTATTTTATACATAGTATCAATAGTGTATACATGTCAATCCCCATCTCCCAATTCATCCCACCCACCTTCCCCTTTGACATCCCTAAGTTTGTTCTCTACACCTGTGCTTCTATTTCTGCTTTGCAATAATATTATATTTATCATATTTTTAGATTCCACATATATGCATTAATATACGATATTTGTTTTTCTCCTTCTGACTTATTTTACTCTGTATGACAGTCTCTAGGTCCATCCATGTCTCTACAAATGGCCCAGTTTTGTTTTTTAAAATATACACTTACAGCAGAGCATATACTGAAGAATGAGTTTTCTTTATTCATGGAGTTCATCTTCTTGACTGAGAAGAAAAGAAAAGATACCTGATTATAAGAGAACCAAAAATAGTGTGAGTTAAGACAAAATTCAAATGGATGCAGGAGGAAAATTAGTGTCATGCAGGCCAAACTTTGATCAAGAGCTGCTTGGAACAGGACCTGGAAGGAGAGTAGAGACTCACAGGATGAGGATGAAAGGAGTGTTTATAATTCATTCACACTTGTGAAAACCTGTTATCTAAAACATTATCATAACTAAAAGTGGGGTATTGACATCTATATTATTGCAGAATTGTCTATTTCTCCAATTCTGTCTGTTTTTGTTTCATGTCTTTAGGGGATTTCTTGTTAGGTACATATTTATATTGCTATATCTTCTTCAAAATATGACATTTATCATAATAAGTATTATCCTCCATCTCTAATAATAAGTTTTGCCTTAAGTTCTATGTTTTTCTCATATCAGTACAGCCATTCCACCTCTTTTTTGGTTACTGTTTACCTAGGATATCTATTTTCACTATTTTTTTATTTTCAATTTATTTGTATTTCAATCTAGAGTGTGTTACTTGTAGGCAACAATTTGTTCTGATCAAGTTTTGTTTTCTTTTTAATCCATTCTTCCAGTTTCTGTCTTTTAATTGGAATGATTAATGTATTTACATTTAATGTAATTAACAATAAGGCAGGAGTTACATCTGCTACTTGGCTAGCTATTTGTTAACTGTATGTTTTATGCTGTTTGTTGTTGCTGTTTTTCCTCTGTTCTTTCATTGTTGTCTTCTTTTGTGTTAAATAATATTGCATCATATTAATTACTTTGTCATTCTTTTACTTTTTCCCTTATTGTTGTTTAATAATTTTCTTAATGGTTTCCCTGGGGTTTACAATTAACATCCTAATTTATAGTAATCTAGTTTGCATAAATACTAACAATTTCAGAAGAATACACATACTTTCTTCCTATATAGCTATAGAAAGTGCTATATTCCACCTTTTTTGGTGCTTATTGTCAACACACATCATTATTCATGGATTCTATATTTCCACATTTCCCTACTTGCTAAAATACACTTGTAACTCCAAAAGCAATACTAGTGACACTTTTGTGGTGATTTGAGGACAGGTACATGATAGCAAAAAGAACTGAGTCACCCAACATGTACATTCACATCTGAGGTCAAACAAGGCAATGCTCTGCCTTGTTGTTTCAGCTCTCATACAAAGATGACCAAAGGGTGGAAGTGGTAGGGAGAAGTGTAGTGCACTGCAAGAATTTCTCCCTCTAGAGCCAGTTGGATGGAGTTTGAATCTAAACTCTGGCACCTGTTAGTGGGGAGGCCTCCAGCAAGTCACCTAACACTTCTGAATCTCATTTTCTCCTTTGTGAAATAAAGAAAAGAGAATCCACCAAGATGAGGTGTTTTTAGGATTTAATATTATAATCCATGAGATTGATTACATATATATATAAATATAATATCTATATCTATATCTATATCTATGACTTTCCCTAGGAAAAATGGTTCGGTATTCACTAATTCCGTGTTTGCCATGATTTTGTAGAACATATCTACGATGAATGATGAGAATTGACTGTGTATCTGTATACGTCATATGATTTTTCAGCCATGTTTCTCCAGAGAAACAGAACCGACAGGACATGCTTATTGTAAGGAATTTCTTCACACGATTGTGGGAGCAAGCAAGTGAGAAATCCATAGAGCAGGCCATTAGGCTGGAAAATCAAAAGGACTTGATCTCCTTTCCTGAGTCTGAAATCTGCAGGGGCAGACTGGCAGGCTGCAGACAGAGGTGGGATTTCAATGTTACAGTCTTGAAGCAGATTTTCTTTTATTATGGGAAATGTCAGTTTTTGTTCTTAAGGCTTTCAACTGATAAGATGAGGTCCATTCACATTATAGAAGATAATAACCCTTACTTATGTTCAATTGACCAAAGATGAAAATCATGTATACAAAGTCCTTCACGGTAACATCAGTGTTTGATCAAACAATGGGCACTATAGCCTAGTAGGCACATAAAATTTAATCATCATGATTTAGAATTGTCACTTAACAGAGTTTTCTTTTAAATCAGATAGTTTTTTTTAAAAAGTTGCAAGTAAAAAATGCATTCGTACGTTATATGTTTATGTATGCAGTTACATTTTCCAGTTACCTTTATTTCTTCATGTCATTTTAAGTACTGTCTACTGTTCTTTTATTTCTTCCTCTGAAGGACTCCCTTTATTATTTCTTGTAAGGAAGATATGCTACTGGAAAATTTTCTGCTTTTCTTTCTTTCTTTCTTTCTTTTTTTTTTTTTTTGATCTAGAAATGCATGAATTTCTCCATCATTTTCAAAGGAGAGTTTTGATGGATCTAGAAGTTTTTGTTAACATTCTTTTTCTTTTAGCACTTTGACTATATCATCTCACTACCTTTTGGCATCCTTCTGTTTCTGATGCAAAATCAGCTGTTAATCTGAGCAAAGATCCCTCATATGTGAATAGCCACTTCTCTCTTGTTGCTTTAAAGATTCTCTTTGTTTTTCAGCAGTTTCATTATTGCTTGTCTAGGCATGACTCTCTTTGACTTTACCTTACTTTGAGTGTATTGTGCTTCTCAGATGTGTAGATTAGTCTTTTGATCAAAGTTGGAAAGTTTTCTACATTATTTCTTCAATCTCTTTCTGCCTCCACCTCTCCTCTCTGTCTAGGACTCCAATTATGTGCATGTTGATGCCCTTGATGGTCCCATAGATTTCTGAAGTTCTAACCACTTTTCCTTTTCTTTCTGTTCCTTAGGCTGGATAATCTCAATTGACCTATCCTCAAGTTTGCTGATTCCTTTTCCAGCCTTCTTAAATCTGCTACTGAGATCCCTAGTAAATTTTTCATTTCAGTTATTTTAATTTTCAGCTTCAGCATTTCTGTTTGATTTGTTTTTAAAATTTCTACCTTTTCATTGTATGCTTTATTTGATTAGATATCAGTTATGCTTTCTTTTTATTCTTTTAACATAGTTTCCTTTATTTCTTAGAACATATGTAAAATGGCTGATTTAAAATCTTTCTCTTAACTTGTACTCATCTTAATCTTTGCATAAATTTTCCAATGTCTGGACTTCCTAAGGGGTAGTTCCCATTGATAGTTTCTACCCCCCTGAATGGAACAAACAAGTCATCCATTTAAAATGTACAATTCAATGTTCTTTGTTTATTTGTTTGTTTGTTTTAATATAAGCCATACTTTCTTGTTTTTGTCTAACTTTGTTTCTTTTCTGAATTAGTTTATTTTAAATTATATGTTGTAACTTTGGAAATAAAATTATCTTCCCTACTCAGGGTTTGCTGTTGTTTCTATTTATTGTGGTGTGTTTGTTTAGTAACATTTCTGAACTAATTCTGTAAAGTCTGTATTCTTTGAAATGTATGTGTTATGAAGTCTCTCTCTGGCTATCTTAGTGTCACCTAATGATTAGATGAAAATTTCTTTAACTGCCTGGAACTAGCAAGTCTCTCAGTTTCTGTCAATAGGCTCTGTGTGTGTCAGGGCACCCCTTAAACACTAGGCCAGGCAGTTAATTCTGCCTTTATTTCCTGCTTGTGCAGGTCCTCAAGTTTGCAACGAGGGGTTAGAACATCCTCATGACTCTTCTCACCCCGTGCATAGCCCTGGGCAAGTGCAGAGCCCCACACATGCACGTGGCCTTCTATAATCCCAGGAACATGTCAGAGATTTTTACAGCCTCCTATGAATATCTCATTCCCCAGTTTTTCCTTTAAAGGTTTCTGGGTAGCTATTATTTGTTCAAAATGTAATCTGCTGCCTCAGGCAGCTGTAATGATAAACAATTGCTATTTCTTTTTTAAACAAATGCCCCAGGGAAGAAGCTATTCACTTTGAGGGAGCTCCAAGTTAGGACAAATGAGTAGGAAACAGCCGGAGAAGACAATCTTAACAATTCCTGGAAATGGGGCTTTGAAGGAGCACCAATCTCATTTGGCCTCCTCCAGTAGCCATCTTGCAGGTTTGGCCATGATTGCTGGTTGCTCATTTTTAAGGCTACCATGGAGCTGGAGATGTGGAATGAAAAGAGCACAAGTTAAAAAACCCCACAGCTCATAGTTATTCTTGAGGTTCAGTCACTTTTCTTGAATAAGCGCTCCCTGGATTGCTGCAAGCCTTTGGTTAATTTCCAGATTCCTTAAAATTATTTTGACAATTTTTCCAGGTTTTTTTTTTTTGTTGTTGCTGTTTATTATGAATCAGGTTTTCGCATTTTTGGCGGTTTTTGGTTTGGCACTTTCACTGACCACCATCCTCCCACCAATGTTTGTATTTTTAAGACAGTATTTCAGTTAACTGTTTACAGATTTCACAAAATACTGAACAAACAGCGGTATCTGACACTCCATTAACTGATTTCTCTAATAATTCATTCACCCTTCCTTGATATCCACACTTAATGCTGTGCTCCAACCATAACAAGCCACTTGCAGTTTTTCTGATATGCTGCAACCAAGCTTTAGCTTTGTAACTCTGAACAACTTACTCTCTGCTCAAATATCCTGACCTCCTTCGTACCATTCACCAGAACAATTTCTACTAATCCATTAGAATTCTTATCAGGTGTCATCTCTTTTGTAATTAACCCTTTTCACCCAGACAGGTTTGGGAGTTTCTCACATACTGCTGTAGCACCTTGTGTACCTCTATTACAGCAGTTGTCAAATGCTACCATATTTATTTTTCTCCCTAAGTATAAAGGACATTCACCAAAATATATTTTTTGAGCAAGAGGACAGCACAACTCCAACTTAGTACATACAAAGTTAAACATGTATGACTATATACATACAAGAAAAACAGAAAAAAATTTTGCCTAAATGCCAAGTTGTTATCTCTGAATGGTGATTGCAATTCTTCTGCTTGAAACATTTCTGTATCTTCTAAGTGTGAACCCATAGCTTTTCATATTTGACTTTCTTTTTTTTTTTTTTTTTTTTTTGCATTACGCGGGCCTCTCACTGTTGTGGCCTCTCCCGCTGCGGAGCACAGGCTGCGGACGCGCAGGCTCAGCGGCCTTGGCTCACGGGCCCAGCCACTCCGCGGCATGTGGGATCCTCCCAGACCGGGGCACGAACCCGTGTCCCCTGCATTGGCAGGCGGACTGTCAACCACTGTGCCACCAGGGAAGCCCTGACTTTCTCTTTTTTAAAGAGATAATTTGGAGGACCTGGAATCCAACCTTGGAATATTCATATGTGTCTGCAATAGACTGATCTACATCTGGAGGATCCTGCTGGCAGGGGAGACAAATCAAGATCCACAGTGGGCCCTTTCATATGCACAGAATGTGGCTACACAGGAAGTCTGACTTACTCTTGTTTAACAGGCCAGAATCCCTCTGGCAGCCACCGGAGCAACCTTAGGCCATAGCAAAAAATATTTCTCTAAGCAGTTCTGCCAGCACAACAGAGGTACTTATTGTGAAAATTCCCTACCACTACCTTTATGGCTGAATCCAAATACCATGATTTTTCATACCTGCTGTCTACCATGGAAAATGACTCTGGTGACACTTCTATGAACACTGTCTTGTTCATGATGCTTAGCATCATAAAAAACTGACTGGTGACTACATGACATGTACTTAACACCACTGCCCATCTAGCAAAGAGAAAACAATGATATTTGTCCCATCTTCAGAATCTCAATCAAAACCTATCTACTCTTGCTCTACACACTATTTAATCAAGTTTCTAAATATAAGGATACTTAGTAAAATATATTTTGGAAAGGAGGGAGAGGTTTAGGCATTTTAGAGTTAAATGATAGACATCTTTAGTCTTGAATATTTTGGGGCAATATATGATCCTATGTCCTTTTTGTAATCTGCAAATGCCTGCAAACACGCCTGCAGGCATCAAGTAGCATTTTCTCTGCTATTCCTTTCTGATACAGTAAGGAGGTACACTTAAAATTTTGTCTAGATTTTTGTGGTTCTAATTTCTTATTCTCTCTGAGACTTTGATTTCTAGATCTTCCTTCAGTTCAGATTGAATTACAACCATTAAATTCTATTAAATTCTACCACCTCCAGGCTATGACTCCAACTTCATATTTCCAGCATTTATACCTTATTTCTGATTCTTATTGACCAACTCTTCAACATGGAGGCTTCCCAAGGATTTTCTGCTTTGAGCTCAATCCAAATACACTGATGAGCACTCTTGAGGTCTCCCTTGTCCTCCTGGTCTACATTTTGAGAACTTGCCATGCTCTTCCTCTGAGGCAGGCTCCCTGAAACACTCCCAGACCCCATCTGTCTGGGAGCAGATAAAGAAGCTCAGCCATCAATCTAGGGTGTCCTGACTGTGTTTTCTGCTTTCTGCAGGTTGCCATTTCCAGGACTTATGTGATCTTGAACACTTCTAATATGAAAAATTCCAACTGTGTCCTATGATGAAAAAAAGCAAAAACAAACAAAAAAGAAAAGTGAAAACAACACCCCCTCATAATAATTCAATAAGCGACCCCTTCAAGGAGCTTATGGTCTAGTGCTAGTAGTGGGGAAGACAGGTGCAAAATCACTACTCAAGACAGTAAGCAGACAGCATAAAACAATTACCAACGCAGAATGGTAGATACAGAAAAGCACAAATCTTGTCTAGAATGTTCACTTAGGTGGAACCGTTGAATTGTGGTTGGTCACTGTTGCACAAAACTTCTCCATTGTTCTCCCAGAACAAGAATGGGGTCCATCTTCCCTCATGGTTCTGCTGAAGGTACAGCTGCCTCTGGTCCTACCTCCCTATTTTCATCGCTCCTCTCTTGCCCTTCTCAGATCTCATTCTCAATGCACCTGAGCCAATAGCCTTCACCAAATGTTCTCTCTAAACACATGATCCTTTGTGTCCAGAATGTTCTTCCCTGGCCCTTTTTGCTCCCTGTTCTTCCAAACTCGGCTCAGGCATAACCTGCAGACAGGAAGCTTTCCTGAGCAGTCCAGCTAGATGTGTCAAACTCCCTCCTTTATGCTCCTGATACTCCCTTCCTCTGTCCATGCTGCTACTTTGATCATTGATATTATAATTGCTATTTATTTCTCTGTCTCCACCAACAGAATGGGATCTCCTTGAGGGTATTCCCGTGTTTCCCCTACTATCCCTCAACAGAGACAAATTAAATGCCAAACTAAGACTCCTTTTTATGTATTGCGGCAATGCACACACACACACACACACACGCGCACACACGCATGCACCCGTATTTCAATTATCAGTGCCAGGCTGGGCTGAAGGATTTACAGTTAACTAGAAATGCCCCCCAAAGTCTCTCACACAAGATATTTTCTTTCCTCTAGAAGAAGAGTTTCACCCTTATCTCAGTTTCAGTTTTAAAGCCACTATCCCTTTCTTTTCCTTCCTGCAAATTGCCAGTCTTGAAAGAATGCTGAGAATGACACAAAGCACAAATGAACGATACCTGTGCAGAAGAGTCACTGTCGTTTAAAATGCACCTCAAATGGCAGGGTTGTGATGGATTCACTTCTTCTGCTTGTCCTTGAGAACCAGCAGGGCCACCCGTGTTGGGTAATAATTGCTCTGCCTTGCTTGAAGGCATAGCACTTGCCTTAGAGGACATTGATGCATTTGGATATTGTGTCTATTCCAGCCCCAAGGCATTCCCCACTTTTGAAATTAACACAGAACAGGAAGAGATAAATGTGTAAAGTTGGGGACTTTCGGGAGCCCTGAGGTTAATATTGATGAGGCAGTAGCTGTGGAAGTTGCTCCCTGTGGCTCTTCTCCATCACAGCGAAGGCTGACTGAGTCCCAGACTAGAAGTGAAACCACTCCCACCACCAACATATTGAAAACCATCTTTGCATCACTTCAAAGGGAAAGAGAAACATTGGGGGACTTTCAGAATTAACAGATGGGGTCTAGAAATAAAATCAGTAAAGGAGAATGTGTCTTCTTGAGTCCTCAGGCTCAGTGTCCCTTGAACATATGGAATTTTAGCCCATTTACTTTTTAACACTGTGTAATCCTAACATCATGACTAAAACCCCTTCAAAATTCAATAAGACTGGAACCAAGATACTCTCGTGTTCCTGTGCTAAACAATTCTGAGATGAAGAATATTTTTGCTGCTTCTATGCTCATCAATACAAAGATAAGGCAAACTTGCTTAGATACTTCCTCCAGGAAATATCTATTCCTGGAAAATACAACTGCACCTCAATTACCCCAGTTCACTTGTTGAGGCTAACAGCTTGCTAATCCATACTCTCTTTGACAACTCTCTTCACGTCCACAAATCCAGAGTTCTTAAATAACCCTGCTCAGTTTCAACCAGTTCCCAACTGTGCAAGCCCTGTCCTGAAATCACCCAGTCCAGGCTCCCAAAACTTACTTGTCTATCTTTCCCTGACTTGTCTTTTGAAGATGAAAGAAGACAGCAAGAGAGTGGTATTTTCCCTCAGAGATGTAAGTCTAATAGTCTTCATTCAGCTTTGGGGAGTCAAGGAACCCACATCTGTAATAATTTCTTCCTCTCAAAACTAAAACTTTGGGTATAATTTTCTGTCTCACTTATCTCAATCCCCTGACACAGTGGAGAACAACCTACCTTCAACCTGTACACATATTGCTGTGACACACACCATCTCCCTTCCCTTCATCCTCCCCAGATGCTGCTGCTACCTGGTGTTCTGACTCCTCTTTCCACCCAGATGAGCTCACTGAAAGCTTGTACAAGATGGTTGTTTGTATCTTCTCCTCTGAGCCAATTTCCCTTTACACTCCTTCTCTCAATGGTGAAACTCACCTCTTTCTTTCTCTCTCTCTCTCTCTCTTTCTCTCTGTTTCTCTCTCTCTCTCTCTCTATATATATATATAGATAGATAGATAGATAGATAGATATAGATATAGATAGATATAGATATAACCATATAAAATAATTGGATTTCAACATATTGTACCTACACACAATTTATTTATACACTTCTGTGCAAAAACTGAAACAAATAAGAGGCTATAGAATATAAAGTCACAGTTAAACATATTAAATAGAATGTAGAATGAAGAAGTTCCAGCTAAAGTTTATTCCCTTTGGGGAAAGAGTCAGGAATTGTGTTTTACAGAATCATTTCACTAGATCTTTCTGTCCTGGATATTTGGAAGCTCCTTGTTGTGTCTGCCTATGACTTGATGGGTTGATAGAAATAAGTGAAATGCTCTTATTGCCTGACTTGTTCTACCTAATGATTATGGCTTCTCTACGGAAAAATCACAGCTAAGAGGAGGATAAGCCTAGGGAATGCCTAAGGTGAGGCATCTAACAGAGCAATGAGTGCTCCTCCAGGCCTTTCCTGCTCCCAGGGAAGGAAACTACCACCCAAATGACCAAGGCTAGGAAGGCATAGGGGTCAACAGTGGTAGCACTTTCAGTACTGTTGTGTACTAAGCATTCTTTATTTCTGTTCAACTCAAAGACAGATCTGTATTCCTCTTGAGGTTCTCATACAGTATCTGTCATGGTGCTCAGAAAGTGTTTACTGAGTAATAGTAAATTCCAAGGATTATTTTAGGATACAACTCTTGAGAGCACAAACATCAGGCTTATGTGCTTTTCTTGTACATTGTCATACATAATTAACTGCTTAATACAATTTTTCCAATGACGGTGAATCTAAATATATATTACTATAGAAGTTTTAGCCCCATGTGACCTTTCACTATAGCTTACATTAGGGCTCTGACATTTTATAATTGCTGGAGACACGTTTGGCATGTCAACACAAAATGTAGCTATTCATTAATAATTTATTGGAACAAGCTTCACTCTGATATAAGTGAATTATTCATCAATGTTCCAAAGGAAAATAGCTCTGAACAGAAGTTGCTTTATTTCTTCTTCCCTGCTTGGGTTTTAGGTTAGTACAATATTTGCAGAAGAAACAGATGCCACAAATTGAATTTTGTACACAAGTCAGAGTGTTACTTTTCAAGATCCATCACGTTACTTCAAAATATATCAAAATTAGCACATCCAGTGACAAACTAATTTAAGGGATGTGCTCGAGCCAGGAAAAAGAGGCATCCCTAGCCTTTCAAAGAACAGACATGTTAGGCAAAGATCATTTGGACCAAGTTCTAACAACACTGGGAGATTTACAAGAGAACAGCTGCTAAATTATTTTTTTAAAGAATGATGAAATCTGTCAGTGTCTCCAATTTATGAGTGCTTTATGAGTGATGTAGTGTGTAATCTGCATTGAGAGGAAAGGCCTCTTCCATCTATCCCACTCCCTGTGTCTCTAGCTCCTGGAATAGTTTCTGGTTCAGAGAAAACTCTCAGTAAATAGTGTTTGTTTTAATAATAAAACAGGGTATGATAGTTATCTTTAAAAGAAAGGTAGCAGTCTGTCTAGCTGGAGAGAGAAGATCTGCACTGTTGAGAAGTTCAATGATGATCTTAACACATAATTAAATGGCAAATGGCTTGAAGAGGCTTCCTGCTACAATCTGTTATAAATTAACATGGAATGTGTGTCTGCTACAAGGCACTTTGGTTCTCACTAGAGATTCAGAATTGGGTACGACCTAGCTCTCATCCTTGGGCAGATCTTAACCTAGCAGAAACAGAATAAACAGTTTGAACTGATTTGCTCAGGGAAAGCTGCTGGAATGACTTGTTTTTTAAGGTTCCCAGTGTAATCAAATACTTACCTTGCTAGAAACACATCTTGGCTTTCCAGTGCCTACAAAATCAAAGCCAGACTCCTTAGCAGGAGCTACCCTGCTCAACTTTACTTGACTCCTCCCCTCCCCCTGTAGTTTTCACTTCCATTCCTCTGAATACCACCCTGAACTCCAAGACCATTAGCTTCTGGGCATTCACTAGACACTTTCCACTTCATGGAAACCCTGTCTCCTATAGGAAACTCAGTTTCTCCACCCTGTCACCCCACAGCAATTTATTATCCATCTATTTCTGAGTCCTTATTAGCCTTTTAGACTCTACTGAGATATGAATTCCTCTAATAACAGCCTTCTCTGACACAAGAACTACAGATTATAGGAGTCAGTATTGATATTGTCAGCATTAAACATATTTAACAGAGCCAAAAATTCAGAATAAAACTAGAGATGGTAAGTTTTTGCAGATCAAATGGAAGTATAGAAACAAGAGCTTAATATACAAACACTACTATATATAAAGTAAGTAACCAACAAGGACCTACTGTATAGCACAGGGAACTCTACTCAATATTTCATGATAACCTATATGGTAAAAGAGTCTGAAAAATAATGTGTATATGAATCCCTTTGCTATACAACTGAAACTAACACAACAGTGTAAATGAACTATACTTCAATTTAAAAAAAAAAGTTAACAGATACATACTAGAGAGCTTCCCTGGTGGGGCAGTTGTTGAGAGTCTGCCTGCCGATTCAGGGGACATGGGTTCATGCCCTGGTCCGGGAGGATCCCACATGCTGCGGAGCGGCTGGGCCCGTGAGCCATGGCTGCTGAGCCTGCGCTTCCGGAGCCTGTACTCCACAACGGGAGAGGTCACAACAGTGAGAGGTCTGCGTACCGCAAAAAAAAAAAAAAAAAAAAAAAAAAAACTAGAGGAAGAACTGAGGTGATTAGAGCATTGACCAAAGAGATAGCGGTGGATGTAAAAGCAAAGGGAAATATAGAGATGTTACTGGTAAGGACTCTGCTGCTTTCTATTCGAGTTAGAATATAGAGACTAAACAAAAAAATGTATCACTAGTCAAAGATACGGCGATTAATAGAAGAAGGAATATTGAAAATTGGAGGCACACACAGGGTTTAAGATGGTGGTAAAACATCTAGATAAAATTGACTAGTAAGTGTTTAAAATGTCGACCTTTAGATTTAGAGAAAGCATAAAGATAGAGATGATAGTTTTGAGGCTTGAAGTTCATTTCTTTGTAGCATTTCAGCAAATGTTATTTACTTGTAATGTCTATTTCCCTACCAGACTGTCAATTCAACAAACAAGGTCTATATTCTCAATTGCTATAACTCAAGCAACAGAATTAGTGTCAGGCACATAGTAGTGGATTAACTGACAATGAAAACAAAAATTACTCATGAAAGGGAACCCTGATATAGCCTATAGTGGATGGCACATATTGTTGCTATAAACGTGTTTTCTGCCTTAAAGAAGTTAGTGCCTTGAGAAAATGAGACATACATAACACACTTTAGACACCTAGGCAGAAAAAATATAGGCCAGAGGTACAGACATACAGGAAAAGGACATGGGAACTTGCTTCTGGCACTGTAAAGGGCTGGGGGGAACATATATGGAAGTGTTCTTATTTGGTCTGGTCTTTTAGTGAAGAAAATCATATGGAGGTCCTCCCAGACTCAAAAGAAGTTATAATTGTGAAGTTTATGTGGCTTTTCCTCCATGTTAGGGTAGAATTGATGCTCTTTCCCGTTTTCCTAGATAGATTATGTGAGATATTTAGATAATAAGGCTTTGTTTTGTTTGTTTGAATTTGTTTTGTTTTATTCTCAATTGATATTAGTGTCTCATTGCTTCTTGATGTAGAAAGAAGGTGAAGGGAAGAAGAGGTTATGGACAATCGGGGGCCTAGATTGAGTTAGGCAGCTTTCCTATCCATCTCCTTATCTCCAGGTTGACCTCTTGTTCTTGCCCTGGGACCTTCCAGATGCCACTGCTGGTGTCCCCCTCAGATGGGTGCCTTCTCTGCTGCAGGCTCTTATGGCCCTTGTTCTGGGCTAAGACTTCTTCCATCTAAGTGATTCTTCTGTCAATAGCTTGAACCTTCTCATTTGCTGAAAGACCTGTTCTCTTCCTCTTTCCTGTTACATGTTGTCCTCACTTCCTTATTATCATTTCAGTAGAAACAGAGGCAAGAGAAAGCAAAATCACATGATTTTGACTGGGTGATTTAAATAATTTAGATTTTAGTTATTCAATAATGAAGAGTTGGAAATGCAAGCTACAATATTAATTATTCTTGGTTTTTAGGGTTTATAACTCTGGGATGTGTGCTAACATCAGATTAATATAAAAATGAATATTCAACTTTTGTTTTATGATAATTCCTAAAATCTGTGAAATACATTAAGATGTTGATATACAAGAAGAGTTTAACACTTTGCCTGGATTCAAAGTGATTTTTTTTTTAAAAAAAGCCTGTACATTTTCAGTGTAATGTTTCAATCAAAATGCATGTGTATACACACATAATTGGATTTTTAGTATCTAAAGCTTTTAATTTTTCTCTAAATACACCCTTTCATCAGAAGAACCAAAGCACTTGGATCTGCAGACCTGCTTGTATTTTTGCAATAAATGCTGATCTAATCTGAATATTGGTAGTATGATTGGCTCAATGGAGGTGTTAGTGTTGGGGCCACTAACTATTTCACGGGTACTGAGAACACCTTAACCATATATAGTCAGTTTCCTCTGAGATCTGTTTATTCTAAAGCAGTACCAGGTACAGGCTAAAGAAAAGAACTAGAGTCAACAAGACCAGAAATATTAAGATGGCTACCAGCTACCAAATTAGACCTAGGGCCATATTAAAGTCCACAACATTTCTGTTGTGTCTATGAAGTTTGGGGCACTGAGAAGTGTAGAATATATAGGTAGAAACCACATACATATGAGAAATAAAGAACACAGACCACTAGCCTATACATGATATAAACCTAAATCCCTTCCCTTAAGCTTAGATAGAGGACTCCACTTCTGTTAACGGACCACTTTGTCCTTAAAAATTGCCTATTTACAAATGATTATCTATAGACAACTTGTGGGGTTTGTATTTGTTGATTTTCTAAACCTAGGACCCTAAAGACATATGCATAGGACCAGTTGCACAGCAGACCACCAAGGACCAGAAAGCTTCTATCATGACATAGGAGCACCAGGTAAAGCTAACAAAGTGAGAGAGTTAAGCAACCAGTTGAAGAATTTAAATCAATGGTCATCAAAAAGTCTATGACTACACCCTGTTCTCTTTATGGAAATGAAATTCAGAGAGTTTTAACAGAATTTTGATGATCATGCTTCAAACAAAACAAGCAGTAAGTCTTGTGGAGTTTTTATTTGAAACACACAACGTTGATAGAAATGAGATCAAGGGCTCCACACACCATTTATTGATGTTTCTGAGAAAGTCATCAGACTTTCTCTTCATCCTCCAAAATGTCCTAAAGTATTAATTGTTTCTACATCCATTTTTGGCACTCCATAGTAATTTCCCACAAAGTGAAGACAACTGTTACCTTTTCTGGAGAAGAACTCTTGTGTCTTTGGAGAAAACTTAAGCTTTCCCCCATGGAAGAAATATGTTCCTCCTGTTCCATGGATAAGAAAACTAGATGGAACAAAGTAGCTGAATCCCATGCCTGGAAGGCTGGTGGACAATAAACTGAGGAGGTTATGGAGGAGAATAAAGGCAGAGAGACGTCAACTAGAGATGAGAAGTTCACCAATGTCTAGCTAAAGTGTGGAATGATGAGCAATTTATGTGAAAGGTGTAGCACTGTTTTTTTTTTATATTTGTATGAACGTGAAGTATCCAGATAATAAAACATTTTTAAACATGATAATTTCCTATATCTTTACATATGATGTATGTAGTTAAGGGGTTAAATAGTTGATTGAAGAACAAAATGGGTATATCTTGCTGTTGAATTTAAATAAAATACATTACTCATTCCCCTAAAAATGTCCCCAAAGATGTTCTTTTGTTTCTTCACTGTATATCAATGATGAAAAAAGTAAATATTGATTAGGGGAAGACAAAACTTGTAAACTTCAAACGTTACATCCTACTGGAATTCACACAGAATACGTATTGATATTTTTAAGAGCATTATTTGTGTGTAGCCCTTGCTTATCTATCCACTAAGACTAGAATGAAACGAGGAGCAGCATGTCCTCTAAGTAAAGGTGGGGGAGAGGGTGTCCATTACCATCTGGAGTAAAATGAAAAATGTTAGTAAAATAGCTGGATTATTTGACTCTGCTGCATTACATTCAGCTAATTTTGAAAGACCCATTCACTCAGTTTTCTACTGCTGCTTTATTCTAGGTGATAATAAATGGTATACCTTCCCTTGCTCTGTTGAATTTGAATAAAATAAATTACACCTCACAAAGAAAGATGAAAAACCAAAATAGTAACATTTTGGCCCCAACTGAAGTCTTAAATGAAAAGCCACAAGACAACTTAGTCCAGAAACTTCCAATACAAGAGAGACTTCAATAGAAACTTTCTTTGCAAAAAAAAATATATATATATATATATATATATATATATATATATATATATATATATATATATATATATATATATATATATATATATATATATATATTTTCTATTGAATACATAGAGTCCGGTTAATAAGAATTCTCCCTTAGGTTATTAAGCATTATAGGATTGAGTATCTAATTTTGGAAGAGGGAATAAAAGGGGTAGTGCTAAAATGTTACCTGATGTAAAAGGAGAAGAATTTGGAGCTGTTGATTCAATCTTTGGAGAGGGAGAAAGAAATGTGATTAAAAAGGAAAATCTAGCAGAATGGAAAGAGATGGTATCAGTGTATATGAAACTGCTGGGATGGCTGAAATGCAATTTAATAGTTAAAGTGGAAAGTTATTTGAATGTTTCCTCCATCTCAGAAGACTCTTATTTGGACTTAGAATGAAAGTCACATGCCTCACTTTGCCCTCAAGGCCCTAAATCCCTACAGACCTGACCATACTATCTTTATCTTCTTGCCTTTCTTTTCATCATTTAAGGGTCAGCTCAGCTTCACTGTGAAACCTTATAAAATCTCCAATTTAAATAATTCTTTGTACTATCTATCAAATCACCCTGTTTTAATGCTGTATGGATTTCTTTGCTTCCTAAAAATTATCCTGTTTATATTTGTATTTATTTCCTGTTCCCCTCACTGAAATGCAATCTGTTTGAGAGCAAAGAATGTGTTTGCCTCAAATTTCAAAGCCTGGGACTCTACCTAGGACCAACAAATAAATATTTTGGAAGGAGTGATTTTTACTTAGCTCACAATGAACACAATGCTCCATCTGACATATGTAGTTTATCCTTATTAATCACTTTTATGTATCTACCATCATGTGATGGGCTGTGGAGTCTATGGTAGAAGTAAGAGATAAGCTTTGCTCTTTCAATTTGGTCATAAGGAAACCAGGGACTCCTGAAGCAAGTTAAAAAAGAATTGAGATGCAATTATGTCTTCCAAGACAATGCAGAAGATTGGTTAATATGCAAGGAGATACCGAACTTTTAAGGAAAGAGAATGAAGCTAGGTTTGTATGATAGGACTTTATTTAAGCAACACAATAAAAACTTTAGTCCAGTATGTTAAGGCTTCTGATAAGTCACAAAAATTTGATAACTATAGAAATACTTTACAACTGATAACATTTTATCATTCAGCTTTTCCTCTCATTTTCCCTTAATATTAATAAAAAACACAAGAAAAGGTGAAGATTTTATAAAAATTAAGACATTTACACATCATAGAATGCAGCAGTTCACTTCATGGACGAGGAAAATAAAGTCTAGACAGTTAGTGATGAGACATAGCAGATAGTGGCAAAGTTTTAACTGGACATTACATCTCCTGGAAGATGGCCCAATGGTCCTCTAAGTAAATAAATCAAGCCTCTAAGTCTTCCAGAACTAGAGTTCTTTATCTCTGAGGTCCCTGCTATTCTATATTAAAAAAAATAAATATTCAATATCCTTTCTATTTTGTGTGCCTATTTGTATTTTGGGAATCTGGGCCCTCCAATTGGAGAGTTGGCGGCAGGGCTAGGGATAAAAATGAACAGAGAAAAATAGATCAGAAGGGGAGTATCTAGGAGGAAAATATGCATATATATGCATATACATATATACATATATATTTATTTACATGTTATTTATTTAATGTTGGTTGGGTTGTTGAATCATTTCTGTGTAATCAGAGACAGGGCTATTTTCTTGCTGACGAGAGTGAGGTAGAAGTTTCTATCTCAGCATTTGATATTGTAGAATATGAGTTCTGATAGCCTGGGTTTAATTCCCAGATCTCCTACTTATTGGCTTTATTGGAAATGAATTTAAATCTTTTGCTCTCAGTTTTTTTTCCCTTAAAGTAGCATGTGTAACAATAATGTCTCCTTCACAGTGTTACCAGGAGGAGTAAATGTGTTAACACATGAGAAGTTAGCAAGATCTGGAGATAGAATTGCCGGATCTAGTCTGGGTGTTAGGGTGTATGAGGGCAGTGCACTGCCTTCTCTCCAGAGACATGGGCTCAAAAGGCCTCTGTCCTCCCTATCCATCACCAACTTCTTATGTTCCATCCCATGTTTGAAAATAATCTACCAAGTAATTTATGTTACAATATAAAGACCCTAAAAGCAAGAAACTGGATTCTTAGTGGTAAACTTCTAGTGTTATTAACAGGTTAATGAGAGGTAAGGTGTGTGTGTTTACCATTAGGATGGTGGGATTCACCTTCCATCTACTGCTCAGACCAAATTCTGCCAACTTCATCCACTTGCAAATTTCTTCTCCACTGAAAAATATCAACAATTCGTATGCTTACAAGCCAAAAGGAAAGCAATATTTTCCTAGTCTCAGCTCTTTGGGATGTACAGAAAGAAAAAAGAAAAAGAAACTGAATTAACTTATTCTATCAGGGTAATGAAGAGGATGGTGATGTGTTTTAACTTGCAGAACATCTACATGTGTCCATCAATTCAGAGGTCTATATGTTCATTCATTATTTCGTTCTATGTATATGTAGATAGATAGATAATATGATGCGTCTCATTCTATTCTATTTCACTTTATTCTACAAAGTCATGAGGATAAACTCCAAAACAAGGCAGAATCTTGTCTCTTTCTGATTCTTGCTGGGTAATTTCTGTTGATCTCCCTAGGTCTGGCAGGACTGAGTACCAAGCCAACACGTTTCCTCTTATATTATCGTTACAAAAATCAACTGCCAAAGAGCTGATTTCTACATAGGTTTGACCTGGAACAATACTGTCATTTTCCAGCCAAGAAAGAAATTGTACTGATTGCTTGGAAGTTGTGTCATGTGGGGCTTGGGTGGGGAATGCTTTAACTCCCAAGGAAGGATTAAGTTAATACTCACTTTCTATTCCACTACTTTTTTCCAGTCTTATAGGACTCATCATTGCTCACTTGAACACCTTCTTTCACCCATTGATTCATTGAATACATGCTGGGGAGTGAGTCACAAATTAGTGCAATGTGATAGCACAGTAAAAACATTGTGAACAGAAGACGATTGAGACCTGAAAAGTATAACAGCCTGGGGAACCAAGAAGAGTTTCACGCAGAATGAGTCCTAAGGAAAATGAGAAACACTAAAGTGATATTGGTTCTAATCTGGACACTCTGTTATAGGAAACAGCAGCACCAGTCAACTTCAGGGGAGACAGGAAAGGCTCTAACAGACCCGGTGTTTTTCACAACAACAAAAGATGTCAGCTCTGTAAGCAGAGAAGAAAATGGCACTTGCTTCTCATAGGTAAGAGCATCAGCTTATGTGTGACAGCCCTGAAGTCTCCAGGAATAATTTGGTAGAAATGTGAGAAGCTCCAGAGTAGGATGGGATGAGAAAGAGCCTGTCTGGGAACAGTTACTGTGACTTTTATTTAGCCATGATATGAAGTGCTCTTTGGTAAGATGCCTATCCCCTAGAGATGAGGAAGCAGAGGCCAGGACACCTTAAATAGTCTGTTCATGGTCTGAGACTAAGTGGCAGAGCTGTGAATTGAACCCAGAATTTTCAGCCAAGTCCATTTTGGTTTTCTATTGTGTGTAGAGAGCACCACAATAACGTAATTTAGCCCCTGCACTGCTGACAAAATTGCAATTTCTTCCACTGTCCCCTACTGCATATTTCTAGACCCAATCTGTTCTTTAATATTTTTCTGCCTTTGTAAATAAGATAGGTTTTCTGACTGAAGTCAAGACATGTCCTTTTAAAGAACATGTTCCACTGAGAATGAATAAGATGGTACCTTCTTGGGTGCTGATATTTTAACATTATTCTTATCTGTTATATCTTTTGTTGATGAAATATTCTCAATTAAAAACTGTAATGAAATTTCCCCTGGGCAATAAATTATTGTCAAGATAAGGGGCTGCAACTTTATCTCACCTAGCTGAGAATGCAGATTATTTAAACAAGGCTCCATTTGACCTCTCACTTTTCATGTTTAATTCAGTGTGAATGAACTGTTAATTCTCTGCTCTATCATGTGTTTACTGAGAGCAAAATGGCTCCATAGATTTCCTTATTTCACAGGCCAACATCCTACACCCAACTATTTTCCTCCATTCACAAACTCCATCAAATTGCTTTTCACTTTAGTGATAGATTCCTTCAGTTTTTCAGGAGTAAGCATACATTGCAGGACTTTCTAAGATCTTTTGCTCAAGGGCAAACCTTATTACCAAATAGGATCAAGTTGAGAAGGACTGTGCTGTCATGAAGTGTTGTCATTAGGCAGGTAGGAGAGGAAAATAATGCAACATGAGAATTGTGTTCTTTTGTTTGCTGACTATTTGTCCCTGAGATATGCTGTGTGAGTTTGCTTATTTACTCCAGTCAAAAACTCAAACAGGTTTATACTTATCAATAGAGGCAAGTAGCATAACGGGATTGAAACTTACCTGCTGATGACCGTCTGGTTGCTGTGCCTTTCCTATAGTTGGAATCTCTCCACTCAGGTGTTAAATACAACAGCTGCAGATATATGGAATATACATGAGCAAGGACGGAAAGTGTCAGATTGGAGGACAAGGAAGATTTATGGTTTTTATACGAACAACTTCTCCCAAAGTGTTTCTCTCTTGTTTTTAGAATGGAAGGAGTCTTTAGTATATATTGGTCCTTATGGAAAAGATCTAATTGATAAAGAGGTTAAAGATTTTGGAAAAATGAGGATTTTACTAACATTTAAATAGCTAACATGTATTTATATAATGTATACGTTATGCCTGGAAATCTTTTCTACCATCATTGTGAATTTAGAAAGTTTAGAAATACCTGCACTGAGTTGAAAATGGGAAGAGGGAACAAATGCCTAGATGGAGAAGTTAATCTTGGATTAACAGAGGATGTTAATGACTTTAATCCAGAGGATGGATATGCCTTATTCTCAAAGAGAAGCACATGGGATTGGAACATATACATTGACATTTTCAAATGAAGAAAAGAGAAATTAAAAGAACTTTGTTAATTTAGCCAGGACCTACTCAGTGAGGAGGGAGTTATTTAACCAAATACCATCAGTTTTATTTTTTAGATAAGAGATATTTCATTGGAACTTTTGGAAAAACAAATAAAAGAGAGGGAAATAAAATCTATGATTTTAAAGCTTATCAAGATATATCTGGTACACCGTGTTTCTATTGATAGCTCTGTATGAGATCTGTGTTGTGTATACAAATACACACATCTGTTCAAATCAATAAACACAAGGAAGCTGGCTTCTGTGAGATGGATGCTGGCATCCATCTAGAGGTACTTACAGCTGCTGTACTAATATGTGCTGGATAAATACATATTCCAAAAATTGTTTTAATTTGGCACTTCTGTCAAAATACCCCTAAATGCTCTCTTCACTCACTTTCTGCCTCAGAGTCTGTAACATGGCATGGTACAGCCCTCTTCTCCCAGTTGTTCTATTTTGAGGTTTGAGAAACGTCAGCGAGAATAACAAGCAAAAATCCAAAAATAGGTATTCAACTCAAAAGATAGGCAGTGTTTAGAAGAGATTATACAGAGAAGAAAAAAAAAATGTCTTAGACCTACAAGGAGAATTCAGTCTTATTTTAGGTAAAAACTTCATCCAAAAGGCTTGATCACATGCCCTTCCCAGCTCTTCTAAAATCGTGTCAATGTTTATAGGTTACTTTTAGAATGAGGTCTACATTCTTCAAGTTAGCACTTAAAACATTCAGTTATGTGGTTGTAAGCTATCATTTCAGATATCAGAATTGGGAAAAATACAGAGGGTGGGGGTTATTGAATTCAATCGCTGGTACTTATTGTAAGCTTCAGCAAGTTGTTTAACATCTCTGAATCTCAACTTATTCATAATTAAAAGGAAGAGAGTATGATTTCTGCTTCCAGTAAGATGGAGTAGACATATGTTCCTTTATTACTCCTGCTAAGAACAAAACAATCTTGCACAGTTTATAAACAAACAAACAAATACATACATACAAAAAATAACAAAAACAAACCAAACCAAAAAAAGAAAAAAAAAAAAAACATGAGAAAGCTGAATGGTAGAGAGAAGATGACAGATCCACTAGGGACCTCACAGCACAAGGGAGAGCCTTGAGTTCCCTGGGTCTTCATTTTGCTTCTTCTATTTCAGACATGGAGTGGAAGAAGCTGGGGACAAAGAAAGTCCAAAGGGCACAGACAAAAAGTCCTGATAAAAGTTTGCTCTTTAGCCAAAAAACAAAGAAAGAGATAATCTAGAAGAAGAAAAACTGTAGACAGTAACAACTCTACTCCAGCCTTAAATGCTTAGATGTATATGTAACAAAATATGTGTAGGAATTGTATGCTGAAAAACACAATAAAGTGATGAAATAAATCTTTTGAAAAATCTAAATAAATGGAGAGATATTCTGTGTTCAGGATTGGACAGCTCAAAAAGTAAAAAAGCCAATTATCCTAAAACTGATATTTAATGCAATTTTTACCAAAATCACAAGATTTCTTCCTGTGGGAGTAGACAAGATTATTCCAAAAATTATATAGACCAGCAAATGAACTAGAATGGCTAAAACAGTTTTGAAATGGAGAATGAACGAGGAGGAATATTTATCAAATGGCTAAAGTAACCAAGAATGTATGACAATGGCATACAGGTATATACATGGATCCATTGAACAGAAAAAGAACCCAGAAAGAGAACTTTTAAAATATGCTCAACTCATTTTAGACAAAAGTTAAAAGCTACTTAATAGGGGAAGTAGATCATTTTAAACAAATGATGCCAGAGTAATTTCATGGACAAAAAAATAATCTCTACATAAATATCATAACATATACAAAAGTTAACAAAAAATGCAGCAAGGACTTAAGTGCAGAACACAAAATCTATGTAACTTTTGGGAAATAAACACATGGGAGAACATCTTTAGGAAATAAGGCTAGGCAAAGAGTTCTTGGCCTTTACCCAAAAAGCAAAAAAAAAAAAAAAAAAAAAGATAAATACGATTTCATCAAAATTTAAATTTTTTTATGAAGGACTGTTGAGTCTTTCAAAAGACTGAAGAAAATATTTGCAAACCATTACTTGACAAAAGACTAGTATCTAGAATATATAATGAACCCTCAAATTCAATATTAAAATACCAAACAATGCAATTGTAAAACAGGGAAAACCTTGAAGAAGCATTACACCAAAGAGGTTATATAAAACTTAGATAGGGCCTCCCTGGTGGCGCAGTGGTTGAGAGTCCGCCTGCCGATGCAGGGGATACGGGTTCGTGCCCCGGTCTGGGAGGATCCCATATGCCGCGGAGCGGCTGGGCCCGTGAGCCATGGCCGCGGAGCCTCCGCATCCGGAGCCTGTGTTCCGCAACGGGGGAGGCCACAACAGTGAGAGGCCCGCATACCGCAAAAAAAAAAAAAACTTAGATAAACACATAATATGTTCAACATCATTAGCCATTGGGAAAATATGAATTAAGCCCACAATGATAGACCTTTAAAAATGGCTAAAATAAAAATTAAAAATATAGTGCCACATATTGTCACCTTATCTTTGATAAAGGAGGCAAGAATATACAGTGGAGAAAAGACAGTCTCTTCAATAAGTGGTGCTCTGAAAACTGGACAGTTACATGTAAAAGAATGAAATTAGAACATTCCCTAACACCATGCACAAAAATCAAATCAAAATGGATTAAAGACCTAAATGTAAGGCCAGACTATCAAACTCTTAGAGGAAAACATAGGCAGAACACTCTATGATATAAATCACAGCAAGATACTTTTTGACCCACCTCCTAGAGAAATGGAAATAAAAACAAAAGTAAACAAATGTCATACAGAGTGAAGTAAGTCAGAAAGAGAAAAACAAACACCGTGTGTTAACACATATATACGGAATTAAAAAAAAAAAGGTTCTGAAGAATCTAAGGGTAGGACAGGAATAAAGACGCAGACATAGAGAATGGACTTGAGGACACGGGGAGGGGGAAGGGTAAGCTGGGATGAAGTGAGAGAGTGGCATGGACATATATTCACTACCAAATGTAAAATAGATAGCTAGTGGGAAGCGGCCGCATAGCACAGGGAGATCAGCTTGGTGCTTTGTGACCACCTAGAGGGGTGGGATAGGGAGGGTGGGAGGGAGATGCAAGAGGGAAGAGATATGGGGATATACGTATATGTATAGCTGATTCACTTTGTTATAAAGCAGAAACTAACACACCATTGTAAAGCAATTATACTCCAATAAAGTTGTTAAAAAAAACAAAAAAAAAGGGACTTAATGAAATTTAAAAGCTTTTGCACAGAAAAGGAAACCATAAACGAGATGAAAAGACAACCCTCAGAATGGGAGAAAATATTTGCAAGTGAAGCAACTGACAAAGTGTTAATCTCCAAAATTTACAAGCAGCTCATGCAGCTCAATATCAAAAAAACAAACAACCCAATCCAAAAATGAGCAGAAGACCTAAACAGACATTTCTCCAAAGAAGATATACAGATTGCTAACAAACATATGAAAGAATGCTCAACGTCATTAATGATTAGAGAAATACAAATCAAAACTACATGGAGATATCATCTCACACTGGTCAGACTGGCCATCATCAAAAATTCTACAAACAATAATTACTAGAGAGGGTGTGGAGAAAAGGGAACCCTCTTGCACTGTTGGTGGGAGTGTAAATTGATACAGCCACTATGGAGAACAGTATGGAGGTTCCTTAAAAAACTAAATATAGAACTACCATACAACCCAGCAATCCCACTACTGGGCATATACCCTGAGAAAACCATAATTCAAAAAGAGTCATGTACCACAATGTTCATTGCAGCACTACTTACAATAACCAGGACATGGAAGCAACCTAAGTGTCCATCGACAGATGAATGGATAAAGAAGTTGTGGCACATATATACAGTGGAATATTACTCAACCATAAAAAGAAACAAAACTGAGTTATTTGTAGTGAGGTGGATGGACCTAGAGTCTGTCATACAGAGTGAAGTCAGAAAGAGAAAAACAAATACCATATGCTAACACATATATATGGAATCTAAGGGAAAAAAAAAAGTCATGAATAACCTAGGGGTAAGACGGGAATAAAGACACAGACCTACTAGAGAATGGACTTGAGGATATGGGGAGGGGGAAGGGTAAGCTGTGACAAAGTGAGAGAGTGGCATGGACATATATACACTACTAAATGTAAAATAGATAACTAGTGGGAAGCAGCCGCATAGCACAGGGAGATTAGCTCGGTGGTTTTTGACCACCTAGAGGGGTGGGATAGGGAGGGTGTGAGGGAGGGAGACACAAGAGGGAAGAGATATAGGGACATATGTATATGTATAACTGATTCACTTTGTTATAAAGCAGAAACTAACACACCATTGTAAAGCAATTATACTCCAATAAAGATGTAAAAAAAAAAAATAGTGCCAATACTAAATGCTGGTGAGGATACAGAGAAAGTAAATCACTCATACATTTTTTATTGGAAAGTAAAATTGAACAATCACTCTAGAAAACAGCTTGGCATTAAAAAACAAAAACAAAAAACAAAAAATGTAAAATTAAACATGCAATTACCATATACCCTAGCAATTATACTCTTGGGCATTTATTCTGTAGAAATGAAAATTTTGATGCTGAAAAACCCTGTACATGAATTTTTATTTTATTTATTTATTTATTTATATTTATTTTTGGCTGTGTTGTGTCTTCGTTTCTGTGCGAAGGCTTTCTCTAGTTGCAGCTAGTGGGGGCCACTCTTCATCGCGGTGCGCGGGCCTCTCACTATCGTAGCCTCTCTTGTTGCAGAGCACAGGCCCCAGACGCGCAGGCTCAGTCGTTGTGGCTCACGGGCCCAGTTGCTCCATGGAATGTGGGATCTTCCCGAACCAGGGCTTGAACCCCCATCCCCTGCACTGGCAGGAAGATTCTCAACCACTGCATCACCAGGGAAGCCCCTTCATGAATGTTTATAGCAGCTTTATTTGTAATAGTATAAAGGTGGAAGCAATCTAGATGTCCTTATAGAAGTAAATGTTTCAACAGTATACCATCCATATCATGGAATACTACTCAGTAATAAAAAGGAAGGAACTATTGATATACTCAACAACTTGGATACGTACCCAGAGAATTATGCTGAGGGGAAAAAAATGAAGATCCCCAAAGACTGCAAACTGTACAATTTCATCTATGTAACATTCTTTAAGTGGCAAAATTATGAAGATGGAGAACAATGTATCAGTTGCCAAAGGTTAAGGAGGGAGTCTGTATAAGAGGGGAGTGGGTGTGGCTCTAAAGGGACAACACATGAGATCCTTGTGGTGATGGATTATTTTATGTATTTTAATTGTATCTATGTTCATATCCTGGCCCTGTAGTGTAGTACAGGTTTGCAAATTGTTACTCTTGGGGGAAATTGGGTGAAAGATATGTGTGATCTCTCTGTGGTTGTATCTTGCAAACTCATGCCAATCTACAATTAAATCAAAATTGAAACATTTTTAAAAAGAAGATAACAATACATATACTTTAGATTTGTTGTCAGAATGAAATCTATTTGAAAGTACCTGTTTAACACCTGCTATTTAGTAACAGTCAGTTTATCTGATTTTTCTTGCCTTTTCTCTTGCTCCTTTGTATGTACCTGTGACTTCTTGCAAACTAAATTCTTTTCCCCCCAATGGTATATACCATGCCTTTCCCGACCACTTGACCTTGACAAACTTGTCAGCCTGAACAGTTGCTCTGTTACATCTCAGTTTGGGGTAAAGATAAGACCCAGGAGTGGAGCTGATATGACACACAGACACAACAGGTAATTCCCTAAAGCTCTCAAAAGTAGAGATAAGATTTCAATGGCATCATTTGGTATCAAAGGGAGGGAAGCAAGAAGGCCTGGATAATACCCTACTTATCACCCCACTATCCTGGGAGATTCATGAAGACAAAATAGCAGACTAAGGAAATAAGTACCATTTTGCTGATTGTTTTAGGACTCCAGGAGATGTGAGCTGGAGCCCAGGTCTCAAGTTCAAGGTCATAGGCAGATCTTGTGCCCATAACCTTCCCTTGCCACTACCAAACCTTAATACCAGAAACTGGTAGTTAGTAATTGAAAGGATAACTGTCTAGTTCCTACCAGGGTCCTAGATACATTTACCTACTCTGTAATGTGACTTTGTAGCTAGAGTTCAACTAAAACTAACTTCTTTATTCCATAATAAGTGATCATTTCCACAGGGAAGCAAAGTGTCTTTGTTCTCCCTAAACTCAGGGGAGAAGCAAGGTCAATGAAGTCAAGGAGAGGAGAAAAGGGCTCAAGGCAGCCAAGGATGTAGAAGAGGGAGTGGGTTTCTTCCTGCAGCCACTGGGCTCTATCTAGTCAGAGAGCAAAAGAAAACAGCACTTAAACCAGGGGATCTCAGCCAGTGTCCTGATGGGGAAGGAGAGACAGCCACCAGAAACTCTCAGGTTTGGGGTCCACGTGGGTAGAATCCAGATGTTTCTGCACTTCTGGCAGGCAGGCAGTCTGTTGTCTGCCTGTCTCAGCAGTGGTAATTCATCGGTCTTCTAAGAAGTCCACCAAGATTTTTCACCTAAATGAGAGACATTGCATTAAAATCAGGTGCTGTCAGATTATGGCTTATTGGCTTGATTTAGGAAATCATATGGGCACCTAACCTGGGTAGCTTCTAGCTTCAGGGGAATAGAAAGACCACTAGAAACGAAAATGAGAATGGCCATCATGTCATTGTCCCTAAAGAGGTGGTAGCGTATTATAAAGGCCAAATCCAGCCAAGCGTACTGCCAGGATATTGCAATGATTCAAAGGTTCTTCCTGACTTGCAGGGTGGATGTTATCTCTCTCACACAATAGGGTTTTTGAGATCCCGGTCTGCATCACATTTTTGTGGTAAATGCTAAGTGGACCTTGTAATAGAGTGACTGGAAGTCTAATCCCAAACCTAAAACCTCCACCAGTTATCGATGCAAATTCCAATGGATACATGAGGGTGTGTGTGCATGTGTGTGTTTAAATAAATACCTGAACAGAATTTTCTGGCTAATGTTTCTTTTGGTGATTGGAGCACACAATCCTTATAGAGTTTCCTTTCTGATCAACTTTTTTTTTTTTTTTTAATTTACTGGAGCATTGTCAAGTTACAATGCTGTGTTAGTTTTAGGTGTACAGCAAAGTGATTCAGTTATACATATACACATATTCATTCTTTTTCAGATTTTTTTTCCCATATAGGTTATTACAGAATACTGAGTAGAGTTCCCTGTACTCTACAGTAGGTCCTTGTTGTTTACCTATTTCATATATAGGAGTGTGTATATGTTAATCCCAAACTCCTAATTCATCCCCCCACCCCAAATTTCTCCTTTGGTACCATAAGTTTGTTTTCAAAATCTGTAAGTCTGTCTTTGTTTCATAAATAAGTTAATTTATATCATTTTTTAATTAGATTCCACATATGAGTGATATCATCTGATCAATATTTTTTGCCTTCATGAGAATCCTGTAGATCCCTTTTATTATTCTCAATAAATAATAATCCTAAACATGAATAGTAATGAAATAATAATGAGAAACAGTTAACATTTTTTCAGTACTTGCATATGTCAGATTATTTTATGCTCACAAACCCCTGTGAATGGAATACTATGTAGGGTTTTTTTTGTTGTTGTTGTTTTTGCATTTTATACATGAAGAAATTGAGTCAGAGAGGTTATGAAAGGTTACCCAAGGTCAATTAGGTCTGACTTAAGAAAATGAGATTTGATTTTTTGCTATCTAGGATACATTTTCTTGCTCCTTTTCTCCAGTGTCAGTTACCTCATCTTGTTCTCCATCACAGTGCCAGAATGAGGTAGGCACACTTGTCCACAAGGAGCTTAGAGCCCTTCTCTGGACATTTCCCTTCTCTCAGTTTATCTCTCCTGTGAACTCCAGGCCTCCTTTCTTTTGTGTCTATTCTAGGGCCCAGAAGCAGGACATCCCAGATCTTTCTCACTAGCCAATCACATAGGAGGGAACAGAAGGAAAAATAAATAAGATGAAAGCTCTAAGCCCGCTCTCCTCTCACCTGAATGAGCTTAATGCCCTTTCCCCACTCCATCCATCCCAAGCTACCTGCACCAGTCTATATCTACCATGTATGGTAGCCTTAGGTCCTCATCTCTGGGGTCAAACAAACAAACAGGGGGTAAAGAGGTCTCCCAAAAGCTTTTCATCTGGCTAAGGGCAAATGCTGAATTCTGCCTTTGTCCCCAAGTCCCGTGGACATAGGTGAAGCCAGTGACACAAAGGAAAAGGATGGACCACACAACCACACCCCTGGGATCCCACTCCAAACACAAGCATCCAAATGGCCTTTTCCAGAAAAAATATGTATCCTTTATATACCATATGAGGTGAGGTCATAGAACTCCCACTTATTAATAGTGGATGGCTTCCTGTGTTCCCCAAGCCTTTAGTATCATCAATGTTTGCTTACATTTCAAAGTAATAGAGTCATTTATTTCCTTTATAGCTGCCCAGGAATTTTAGGTAATGCTTTTTTATCTTCTCTTTTGTGAAGACATTAGTGCTTTTATTCAGCACATACCAAGGCTTGGGAAGGCAGGCATCCCTTCTCACAGCAACTATCAGGGAACTCACTGATTTTGATAGATTCAGGTTCTTTCCTCCATCCTCAGGTCATACTTTCTATTTACAAAGCCTCAATGGGCTTAAAAACTTCTGCTTAGAATACAGAAACCCTAAAGAAAAATGCTAGAAGGACAAGAGGTATAGTCCTCCTCATTTAATTAAAATAGACACTTGAGAAGATATGAAAAATTCAGAAATGGAAGAAATGTTTACCGTAGAATGTAGCCTTTCTACCCTCTGGTTTTTCCCCTGTAGTACATTCGCTATAAGGATTTCTCAGTGAGACTTCTAAAGACAAATTTCACAGGTCAATTTTTAAAATAAAATCCATCGAGGATTGATGTTGAAGTCAAGTAAAACGAGCTGCGTACCTCTTAGCATACATTCAAGGTACGTCATTTCCTGGACCTGGCCATCTTTTTTAGACATTGTTTATGTCTTCAATCTTTACCCCAGTACCCCAAGTATAAATAAACCCTAACTAAGTAGGCTGCGTAGAATTTATATCCATGAAACTTTATTTCCTTTAATGTCTCATCCTTATCTCTGGTCTCCTATCCTGGAGATTGAATCTGACCATCTTTGTGTTTTCCCTTCCATGCCAATGCTTAGGATTAGTGGTCTTCATTTGTGGGGTGTTTGTAGGAACTAATGGGGTATAGATTGAATGGCTGAGCCTAGCCATCTTTTTATGAGTCTCAGCTAAGAGCATTTATTTAGACTTCTCTGTGATGGTGGAGTTTACATCCAGGCTTATATGAATGTGTGACCATTGACCAGCATGTCAGAGGTTCTGATTCTATGAGAAGTGGCAAACACAGTACCTGACTACCAAACATTTATAATACTAAAAGCAGTACACACACATGCACACACACACAAACACGTGTGGTTATGCACACAATACACAAAACTCAGTAGTCTCATTCATTCATTCATTCATTTTTAATGAATATTTATTAAACACCTACTTTGTACTCAATCTTGCTTGGGTATTGTGGATATAAGGTCACTACAGTCCAACAGATTAATGTCTACTCTTGGGAAGGTTTCATTTGACCAGTGAGATGGAAATAAGCAAAAAAAAATACATTTTTATAACATGATCTGATGTAATACATATAAAGCGTAGTGTCCAGGAATGATATGACATAGATGTGAGAAGCTACTGCAGGTTGCACTGATCCCACAGTACCTCCACCAAATGAGAACATAGCTTGTCTTCTAGGGCAGCCTCTAAAGGGGCTCACTAACTTGCTCAGTGCAGACTACAATATTTCCTGTCTTAACCTATCTTCTTTCCACACCAATTTAAATCGTTCCCTTGAGTTCTTCCTTTTAGAACTTGAGTTCTGACACACTCAAGGGGCATAAGAACTCCTTGAAAGTTCAGGAAAAATGCTGAAGAATGGAGCTTGTCCAATTGAAACTGCAGTGTGATTTGGGAGGAAGCAGAAAGAAATTACATTTATAGTTGGCCGGGTACCAGGGTGTTGGGGCCAGGACCCTCACACCACCTCTCCAGCAGCTGCTCCAAACTTTTAATAATGATTGATTATAACACTGTTATTTACAGGTCTAATTTTACCCTTATGGTGTTCCATTTAATAAAAAAAAATTACATTAAGAAAACCTACTAATCAGCTGCTTCAGCTAATTGAAAAGGAAAAAAAAAGGTTTAATAGTACTTTTACATTTTCTAATTAAGTAAGTATTATGAGTTTTAATTAATGTCTTATTTAGATGCCATTATCTACTCCTGACAGTGGTGAATTACTTGAAACCAGGACTTGATTACTATATTGATATGTGTTCTGTTCTTTTTGTTCAACAAACAAGTAGCTGGCTTTATTTTTTCTATTTAGGAAAAGCTTCTCTGCTGTTAAACAGGGTTGTTTCCAGGCCACATTGCCTGGAGTGTGATTTCTTCATCTGGATCCTGCCAGGGCTTTTTTCTCACTTCCTGAAGCTCTGATCCCGGAAGTCTATAGCTGGGATTCCAGGAGCTCCTGCTCTCTTCAGGCGACCCCATGGTGCTGAGCATTCACTCTGTAATTAGGTGTCTCCTCCTTAATGCTCACCAGATGCTGGATTGGCAGTGAGGATGAAGAAAGGGACTAAATACAGAATCTGAACTGGAGAAGGATGAACGCCTACAGTAAACAAATCAATGAACTATAAGATGACACAGTTTCAGAATGACAGATGTAAAAATTCCTGTGTTAAACTTTGAACTACTCTGCAGCATCACTTCCAAACCAACCTTCACGGTGAAAGAATAGTGTACCTGAGAAGTGGGTGCAGGTGCACACTGGGCTAGTTTCCTATCCAGGTAGACATGAGGATGCATTCCTTACGTGAAGCCTGGGAAACAGTGTCTTATTGATTTTGGTGTTTATGTTGTAACTTCTCAACTAAATGGAACAGGAAAAACACTGACCTTCTCCATATTTTGTACAAGTAGTTGGAATAAGAAAAAAAGTATATTTTATGCAATGCAAGTGCCACGTGGTCAGAAGGGATTCAGATTTAGACTTGACAGAGGCAAGGGGGACAAGGAGAAGGATGCAGAGCATACTAAGTTATGAAATATGAAAAGAAAATGTGGTGGTCCCTGTGATGTGGTTGATTGGTGTTTTCCTTCGATTCTATCCTCTTCCTAGTAGGATTCTAGGATTAAAATGGCTGAGAAGCTAAAATTATATTTTGAAGACTTTTCTTAAACTGAAGTATAGTTGATTTACAATGTTGTGTTAATTACTGCTGTACAGCAAAGTGATTCAGTTATACGTAGACATTAATTTTTTTTTTTTTTTTTTTTTTTTTTTTTGCCACACGCATGGCTTGCAGTATCTTAGTTCCCCAACCAGGGACTGAACCCAGGCCCTTGGCAGTGAAAGTGCCTAGTCCTAACAAGGAATTCCCTATATACATTTTTTTTTAATCTTCTTTTCCATTATGGTTTATCTCAAGACATTGAATATAGTTCCCTGTGCTACACAGTAGGAGCTTGCTGTTTATCCATCCTATATATAATAGTTTGCATCTGCAAATCCCAAACTCCCAGTCAATCCTCCATCCTTCCCCCACCCCCTTGCCCTTGGTAACCACAAGTCTGTTCTCTATGTCTGTGAGTCTGTTTCTGTTTTATAGATAGGTTCATTTTGTCATATTTTAGATTCCATATATAAGTGATATCATATGGTATTTGTCTTTCTCTTTCTGACTTACTTCACTTAGTATAATAATCTCTAGTTGAGTCCATGTTGCTGCAAATGGAAGACTTTTTTTATTAGCTAGAATTCCAGATTTAATTAAGGTTAGGCCAATCAGCTGTACTTGCATCTTTTTTGTTTGTTTGTTTGTTTCTGATGCACATTATAATAGGTGTGGCTCATGGTCCTGAAGCTAGTTCCCTAATTGGAGCAACATCCCAAATTGGTGACCTGACTACATAAGTTTTCTTATCATAGAATATACAGCAGCAACCTTGGAAGCTTGTGTCTGTAGAGGGGTTTTGGGAGTAATGCTTAGAAGCTCAACCTAGAATGTATTTTTAACACTCTTAACCCTCTGTAAGCAATGTCACATCCTATAATAAATCCCTTCCAACTTAAACTAGCTAGAAAAAAATCTGTTCTCTGTAACTGAGCTGTTACAACAATGGTTTTAAATCCATTCTCATATCAAAATGTTCTGCTTTTATCTGTTTATTTCCTAGTTAGCTGTTAGAACTGGCAAATTCTGATGGTAGAATTCTCACAAAGTTGGAATGATTATTTCTTTTTTTTTCTTGGGGGAGAATTTTTACTTTAACAATGGACTCCTAGAAAAAAAGCCATAAACATATAGGAAAAATAATGTAGATAGTACATGGCCAGCTGGTTAGGAAATTTTTTCAGTCTGGGAATCATTATTTGAGTTTTCTTCATAACACCTTACAAGTTAATTATTTCATCCATATTTGAGATAGCTCAACGTGCTAAAAAATGATACAATGGTTATTTTTTCTGTTTTATATTATGGAATGTTTAAACATAAGAAATAGCATGAATACTGTAATAAACTCCTAAATACTCATAAATTACACAAAAATTATCAAGTCATGGCCAGTTTTGTTTCACCTATACCATCACCCACTCATCCTAACTTCGGTTATTTTGAAGAAAATCGCATATAACACCATGTCATCTGTAAACATGTCAGCATGTATTCTAAAAGAGAAGGCATTTTTTTTCTTCTAAAATAGCCATATTACTATGTTCAAACCTATAAGTAAATTAGCAGTGACTTTTAATATCATCAGTGATTTAAGTGTTTAAATTTTCCTGTAATTTTTTTTTAAAGTTTGCTTGTTTAAATTTAGATTTCAAATACATGGCAATTGGTTGATATGTCTCAAGTTCTGTTTGAATTATTGATTTATTTTCTATCTCTTTTTCATTTCCCTTGCAACTTTTATTGAAGAAATCAAATATTTGGCATGTGGAATTTTCATAGTCATCTCTCTGATCTCATGTAATGTGTCCTCACTTCCCCAAGTTTCCTGTAAATTGGTTTTTGCATCCTATAGGCCTAATAGAGCTTTTGGTAAAAATCCTTTACACATGGGTGGTATATTTCCATTAGGAAATATGCAAAATTTAGTGAATTGTCTTTGTGGTGATGTTGGCAGCTGTGGATGGTACACTACTTAATTAGGAGTTGCAAATCAAGTATTCTAATTTTGTCAGTTAGTTGGTGATTATTAGTTAAAATATCTCAAGTCCATACTGGTACTCCCAATTCAAGCTCAAGACTGCGTATTCTTTACTGAGCCTCAGTGACCTTACCTCATACCTACTTTGTCCTGATCCTCAATAACAAGAATATTACTCATTACTTCATCTCACAATACATACTCAACACTCTCAGGATAATTTTATCGTCATTGCCTTTGACAATATATCTACTAAACTAGTTAAAGTTTTGTTTTATTTTGTTTTGCAGTTTACATTTTCCTTATGGTATAATCCACTGGGATAACAGTAAAATTATTGTGTTTTATATACTTCGAAATAATTCTTCTTGATTCAATTATGTCACCAACTTGAAACAAGTTTAGGTGGGTTTGCTTCATTTTGCTTTATTTTGGATATTATATTATTTATACTTATGCAAAATAATCACATGCTTACAAAGTCAAATCTAGAAAACATCACATGTTCAGAGAACTCGAGCTTCTATTTCTGTCACCTCCACCCTTTTCCCTTCTTCCCTACAAAATTAACCTTCTGTTTAATTTTATGGTTTATGCTTTCATTGTTTTTCTCATAAATGTAACCATGTTTAGTATCTGTGTTTGTATCTACATACATAAGACACTACACACATTTTCTTAACAATCAATTAGTAAATGATTGTATTTATTTATAGTAAACTATTCAATTTTCTCCACATTGTTTTCCTCCTTCTCCACATTATACTTAGGACATCACTCATAGGATCGTATAAAGGTATTTCTCATTCCTTTATATAGCTGCCTAGTCTCATTTTTATAGATCTACCAGAGTTTATTCAACCTTTCCCTTATAATGGGCTTTTGGGTTATCTCTTTCTTTTGCTGTAAAAAATAAGTTTTCTGTGCATACATGTCTTGCACATATGCCTTGCAATATATTCTCTCTTTTTTTTTTTTTTTTGCCAGATTCACTGGCCAGACCACCGCCTTCCTCCATTGACAGGGGACTGCCGTGGTGCAAGTGGGATCTTTGGTGGGTGTGGAGCTCAGGGCTCTGATGCAGATGTCTTGAGTAGGGACATCCCTTCCAGGTGATGATATGATGTATGGCTGCCTTGCAATATATTCTTAAAGTGGGAATTAGTTGGATCAGAGGGTTAATGCAGGTAAATCTTCTAACAATGCCGCATTCCCCACTATGTGCATTGGATCATTTTGCATTTCCACTGGCACTATTTCCCCATTGTCTCAACACCAAAACATGTGGTCAACTTTTAGACTTTGCCAATGTGTTGGATAAGAAATTATATATCACTGTATTTAAAATTTTTACTTATTTCATTATTACCCAGTTTGAAAATCCTTTTTTTGAAAATCATTTTATATGATTAAGCACACCAACCTTTCTTTTTCTATAAAATATATGCTCATATCTCTAACCCATTTTCTATTGGAGTGTTGACATTTTTACCATATTCTTCTCTCTTTTCAAATATTACTTTTGTATCTTAGACACATTAACTTTTTGTCTGTGATATGTCATAAATCACATTGAAGTTTCATTGCCACATTTACATCTCCATTATTAATGCTGAGAAGTAAAGAAAGGTAAACTTTAAAGAATACCCATTTTCCAGAACATAAGCTAAACTAGAGTACAAAAATGAAGAAGTACAATTATAAATGCTTGGAGTGTATAGTTGCTTAAATTTATAAAACAAGACATGCAGTCTGCCAGATAGAAGAATATAAATTCCGAAGGGAGAGTTCACATACCTGAAGTTTATATTTTTATATGATTCTTGAAAAAGTAAAAATCATGTTATATAGTTTTTTTTTCTCTTTTCTTTAAAAGATATAACTATGGGAGATAGTGAATCAGAGGAGGCAGTAAAGTATTTGTAAGAACAGAGAATAATTGAAATACACAAATGTATCTATAGGTCTGTCAAATGACCTGTATAACAGTGACACGGGAAAAAAACGAACTCCCAAGTAAAGTGCTATTTATTCTCCAGCAAATAGATGTTAAAGTGTCTGAAGTTTCCAACCTCATTAATACAGACAGGCTTTTTAAAAGTTAGCTAGAAATTTTGAATGAAAACTTGGAAGACAAAGCCCCATTAGATTTTTAATCTTGGTTCTGAAAGGAGGTTGCTCTTATTTCATGGGTCTTAATATTTAATAAAAATTTTATTTTTGCTTTATCAAAATCAGAGGGAAAAGCAATCTGGGTTATCTGACAAAATATTACCTTTTTTTAAAGCCTGGATCTGGATAATATTATAGATTTGGGATTGGAAATTATGCTCTTTCCCAGATGGAACATGCTTTTTAATGAAAGTTGATTTCACTATGTGTTGGAGTGGAATGTTAGAATTTCTCAAGAGCTTCAGACAGCATTTTCCTGTAAATGTCATTATGTCACAATATACAAATGCACAGAGGATATAAATTAGAGAATCATGGGATTTTTGTTTAGTTGTTTTTTATCTGAAAGGGAATTTGGAATCTTCTGCTCTAATCTCCTAATTACCAGTGGCAAAATAAATGTCTAGTAGGTTACACTATGGCGCCCTGAGCACAGTGCTATTTCTTGGAAGAGTGAAGACATAATTTAGCTCTCTCAGCTACAGTACCTTGTGATTCTCTTCCACACTAAGCTTCTTGTCCTGAATAATGTCAATTAGCATCAGTAAATATACACATCAGCGTCACCCTTTGCCGCAGATCTAATACATGTCCATAGAATTAACGTATTTAATATGGACCATCAATATGGTCCTTCGAATAACCTTCAAATTTAAATGATACAAGTGTTTGCATCTTACAGGTGGAGCCCAGAGGGATAAAGCATTTATAACTAGTCCATTCTGGAGCTAGAATCAAAAATCCAAGCCTGACCAATTCCAATTCTCCATCCCACCCACAACCTCATCATTATAATTAAGTTGGATATTTCCTTTTAATCTTGGGACCCCAGGACATCAGATGAAAGCACATGCCCCAAAGTGGTACTAAGGCATTTCTGAATAAAGGAACTCTACAGCTAGGCAATCTGATGTAAACCATCACAGTTGTGCCTACAGGGGCTCTTGTATTTATCTGTCTTCATTAGTGGTTCTTAAGACATCAAAAGGATTTTAAGAAACGCCACAGTTAACTTAAAAAACAGAGAACTAAACACAAGCTTTTCACTAGTCAAGGCTTGAAACACATTATTTTGATGGTCTAATAATGCCTCTATGTATGAAGGTGACATAAGTGTCTAAGTTCTTTGCACAGCATTGTAGACGTTTGTAGATCCAACACTACATACCCTGTGCCCCCTTCATGATCAATGGTGAAGGTCTGACCACAGCTCTGAAACAGTACAGAATTCACTGGCTTTCTTGAGCAGTTTATCATCACTGGTGTCTTAACCCCACTACTAACAAACACCTACAAAGTAACTTTTTTAGCTGAAATGGCCTAAAATCAGAAGCTGAATTCTATCCTTAATGCTGTGTGCACCTGCTCCTTCTCTTGTGAAATACGGCAGGCATGGTGAGTAGGAATACATCTATGGCCAAGTGTCTCAAGTTGATATAACTTTGGTGAACTTTTTATAATGGTTTTATGTCCCTGATGCCAGAATGTGAAATCATGATGGGGTTAAATAGAGCACGGGCCTGGAGTCACAGTAAACTGGTTACAAATAGAGACTCCTTATAACTGAAACTGAGCAGGACCCTGCAGGGCCTTCCCAAGTACAGACCCTCCCCAAGTCCCCTGCCTCTTGTTTGTAGGAAATCTTTAGCTTCCTAGGCCTTCCCTGAACTCCAAAGAGCAGAGAAGTGAGAAAATGTAGAAACAAAGGAAAACAATGAAGCAAGACAAAATAATAATAGTTTAGCCATAAAACAAAATCAAGGGCCTTTAGTTCCTCCTAAAGGGCTATATATAATATCCTGAATTATATCCTTGAGCTGCTTTGCAGACACTAAAACCCCCACCAGGTGGAGGAAGTTAAATACATGCTGACGACCAGGACATAGACCCGAGACCAGTTGGAATCAAAAGGTTGATGATGTTGATTCCCGAAGTACCAGCCTGTTACCTCACTACCAACCAATCAGAAAGATATCCACAAGATGATCACACGCCCCTCGACCCTCTCCCTTACCTTGCCTTTATTTTATTTTAATTTTATATTGGAGTATAGTTGCTTAACCATGTTGTGTTAGTTTCAGATGTACCTTGCCTTTAAAAATCCTTCCCTGAAAGCCATGAGGGAGATTAGGTCTTTTGAATATGGGTTGTTCATTCTCCTTGCTTGGTGCTCTACAATAAACACTGTACTTTCCTTCACCACAACCCAGTGTCAGTACGGCGGCTTTGTGAGCATACCTCAGAACATTTACTTCACTTCTTTGAAAATATATATATATATATTTTGTTTCTAAAATGAATTCAATTTCCTCTTTCTGTAACTCTTTTCCTTCTTCTATCCATTTGTTTTACTGTCTCATCTCCCTTAGTTTTTGGCTCACATGTCCCAGTATCAAGCAGGTCTTCCCAAACTTCCTATTCAAAATAGCACTTTGTCCTTATGTGGCATTGTCTAGTCTGATTCGCTGATTTATCTTCAATATTACTTATCATCATCTGACATGCTCTGTATTTCACTCACTTATTGTACATATTCCCGACTGTAATGTAAGTCTTATGGTGGAAGGATGATTGTCTGTTTGATCATTGCTTTATCTTCTGCATTTAAAATAATTCATTCTGTGTAGCAGCCTACTCAAACACTGTAAAATGAATTTAAATATGTGTGTGTGTGTGTGTGTGTGTGTGTGTGTGTAGGAAGACTAATAGCCATCTTAAAGGAATGTTGAGAAGACTAAATGAAATAATTTATTCAACAAATATTATCAAGCACCAATTTTGCATGCATCAGAGTCTTGACAGCTAGTAGGGACACAGGTTAAAATTAGATGGATTTGGTCTTAGCCTTCCTTGACCTTATATTTTAACAGGTATTGTGAAAGATTAAGATACAAATTCTGCCATAAATTAATTATTTTTATATGTCTTACCAGGAGAAAGTAAATGGTGGAATGACAGTGTACAGCAGGGAAACAGGGAAGTCTTCACAGAGAAGAAATGCTTACCTTGAGACATAAGAGATAAGTGAGGCTTCAGGAGTCAAGGGTGGGGGTGGGGAATCCATTCCACCCAGTGAACAGCACGTGTAAATGCATGGAGGTAGAAAGAAATGTGTGTATTCGATGATCTGAAAGAAAACCAGCATGAGTGGAGTGAAGAGAATAAAGACAATTGCCTTTTTTTTAAATTATTGAAGCATAGTTGATTTACAATGTGTTACTTTCTGCTGTACAGCAAAGTGATTCAGTTATACATATATATATTATATATATATAATATATATATATATAATTATATATATATATATATATTATATATATATATATATACACATTCTTTTTCATATTCTTTTCCATTATGGTTTATCACAGGATATTGAATATAGTTCCTTGTGCTATACAGTAGGACCTTTTTGTTTATCCATTCTCTATATAATAGTTTGCATCTGCTAATCCCAAACTCTCACTCCATCCCTCTCCCATGCCCTGTGGGACAATTGTCTCTTGATAATGATGCTAGAGAGACAGGTAGGCTGGCAGACATTCATTACGATGCCTGGTACATTGTGGCTGCCCAATGAATAGTAGTCTTAAAATAACCAACACAAATATCCAGGATACCAGGGATTCACAAATTTAAAAGAAAGTAATGGTGGTTGGATTTCTAGGGCGGCTGTGGAGTGTGGCACAAATGATTGGTGTGTATGTCAGGGTCAGGAAAATAACAACCCCTCTACATACTTCAAACAGAAGAAATTTAACACAGGATACCAGATGGAGACAAGAGACAAAACAGTAAATCAGTGGTGCTAAAAATGGAGGTATCAGGAGAGGAGACAGCTTCATGAAACCTGGCATAAACTGGACTGCAATGTGGCCATCACGTGGCCTGGGAGCCATAGTGGAGGACATGCAGTCTCTTCTACAGAATCGACTCAGACACAGACGTTGCAGACTTCAGATCACCTGCCTGCATTGCCCATTACCTGAACCCCGTGGGAAGCCAGTTGGCAAGGCCTCCAGGGAAATGTGGTTTCTGTGATAGAGAACAGCATAGCCGAAAGTCAGGAATGGAGCTGAAAGCAGCCTGGCAGATAACCCTTACACAATTATTCTTTAAAACAATAAAGATGCTAATTATAGGTCCCTGCTTATTATGTCCTGCAAGTACAATTGACATGCTGCATTCCGTCTCCATAACAGTTATGAAAACACATGCTGTATTACACAGGTAAAATATCTGTTTCTCATGCAATGATATATGTGTTATATACAAAGAAATGATATGTATGTTGACAAACCATGCTGAAGAATCTCCTAGATATCTCCTAATTAAAATGTAAGGCCTTGGGTGGTGGGGGAGGGATAATTAGGAGTTTGGGATTAACATATACATACTACTCTCTATATATAAAATAGGCAACAAACAAGTACCTACTGTAGAGCACAGGGAACTCTACTCAATATTTTGTAATAACCTATAAGGGAAAATAATCTGAAAAAGAATAGATATATACATATGTAAAACTGAATCACTTTGCTGTACACCTGAACCTAACACAACATTTTAAATCAACTATACTTCAATTAAAAAAATAATAATAATGCCTTAGTTTCTTTTAAAAATATTTTTAAAGTGGCTCTACTTATCATCTTACTTATGACAATTTGGAAAACTCAGAAAAGTAGCAGAAAGAAAAGCATAGTATCCATCATTCCACTATTCATAGTTACACATTGATATAGAGAAGATCCTTGAAATTCACAAAGTTACATAATTTTACCTAGTTGGATGTAATAACAAAAGTATCCTGAATTAATAATTGTGATTTCCTTGGGACATGAGTATGAGTTATGCTAGTATGTAAGAAAACACTTTTTTTGTCATTAACACTGGACCAATCTCCAACATGCTTATTTAAATATGGTGATTTAATTTTTGTGTATAACAATGTCAGAAATAGAGTAATTGTAGATACATAAATCTGAAAAAAAAATAAGCCTTATTTCATTGTAGAGAACATAGCATTTTAACATGTGATACAGCATGAATGAAAGCTCATTTGTTCAAGTTTCATGAGGAGAAACAATGAAACAAAAGCTCTCAATGCAATCACATCTTCGGACTAAGCCACAATCTTGTTTAAACTTTTCTTTATAAATTGGAAACTAATTAGAGAATAATCCTGATGAATATGAATTTTGATCCATATTTTCTAATTTTTTACATCATTTTTATTTGCAAATTTTATATAGTTGGGGTAATACTAACCATATTTCTATTTATATTAACATGGTAGGAAAAACGGTGCATTCTTTTCTAAATTAGCATTATTAGCTTTTTTAATAAGTTTTTTTTTTTTTTTCCCACTCAGGTCTCTAGATTTTACAGACTTAAAACTAATGGTTTAAGATCAACTTTGAGAATAACCACCATGATTAACAAATTTTTCTACTTGAAAAGGGGAAAAAAATCTTATTGAAAGCTGAGCTTTATTTTTAGCTAAATGAGAAAACATTTCACAGAGTATTTATGAAAGCAATCAATAAGTCCCTACTAGGTATGACTTGAGGATATATATATAAAGTCAAAAATACACTGTCACTTGGAAGTCAATATGTTTTACCAAACACATGGAGAATTTACATTAAAACAAGCCACTGACATTTCCAATCTATTTTTTGGCAGTATAATGTACAACTCAAGCAAAATTCTGTGTCTCACTAAATCACCCAGTAAAAACTTCATTTAGCCATCTTTTAAGAAAATAATATCTTATTTCATTTGTTCCAAAAAACCTCCTCAGATTAATTTAGGCCACCAGCATACTCTGGAGCATCACTTTCTTCTCCCTTTAAGTTGCAATAAACATAGAGACAGAGATAGAGAAAAGGAATATTCTAGTGGCCGACATTAAGGATATACGTGTGTTATGATGGCTTTGTGGGAGAGGAGGATAGTATCATTTCACTAACCTTGTGTGAGTAAAGGAACAGTAAGACATAAAGCTGGGGAAGCAGCTTTGACAGAAAAAAAAAAAGCTACTAAACTAAAAGGCTCTGATAATGTGTTAGAATTTATTGCAAAAGTGTAGACTCTGAGTTGTTTGTTTGTATGTGCTTGATCTGATATTCAAACCAAATATCATAACCTGCATAATCTGATCATTCTTTGAGGAAGACAACCCTGACAATTGTGTAAAAGACTGTTTAGATAAGGGAGAAGAGAAATAGAGATATTGGTTATGAGCCTGGCAAAATATTTTAGGCTACTATTTCCTAAAAATACATTGAAGGGACTCTAATTTCATAGAATTTTCCTACATGTTGCAAGGGGGAAAATAACGTTTCTGTAGTCATAGGTCTTTTGTGTAAAACCAGACCTAAATAAAGTAAAACAAATTTCCTCACTGCAGGATATCTAATAAGCTAATTGACACTACAAATATCAAGGAAGAGCTAATGACATGTAGCATGATCCAAACTAGTTGGACTGTGGCAATCCCCTGCAGAGAAGCATCTGCAGAATCATTGTTCCCAATCCTATTTTGTAGCAGGTTGATCTCTGCAATCAGCACCTCACTATGCTACTGGTTCCTACAGAAAGTACATTCTGTGTTGTTAACCTTTGTAATCTCAGTTTCTAGAAGTTTGGCATAAGGTGTGCCCTCCAGAAATATTTATTGAATGGAGTTGACAGAAGGACCTGAACCAGAAAGAAATATGTACAGAGAGCAGGACTGGAAACTTGAATTTGCCTAGTTCTCTACATTACATTATTCACAAGTCATTGTTTTTGGGGCTTGGTTATTCAACAATTCATATTTGGAAGCTTATAGGAAAAAGCATAACTAGAGATGCTAAATCTGGGGCTAGAATAATCTCCCCAGGAACTGTCCTGTTTAATCCAGAACCTAAACCAATTTGCCTGTGAAACATCATCATAGGAAATCTGTCAAAAGAGCCTTATTTTACCACATGGGTGAGCTAGAATTTACAGATGCCTTAGATAATGAAGGATGAGTCGTGTGGCAAAGAAAGACAATCTGATTTACTGGAAAAACACAATTTTAGAGTTAGAAAACCTTTATTTGAATACTAGCTTTGCTACACACTGATTGTGATGACAAGTGGAAAGTTACATATTCTTTTTCAACTTTAGTTTCTTTCTATCTGTAAAAATGTGGAATTAAAAATATATAGAGAGTATGATACTTGAGCATATTAAATGAGATGATACACTTGAAGTTCTTAGTGCTGTGTCTTCAATAAATGGATTATAGACAGTTGAGTTTCAATAAATGGAGCTAGAGACATTCTAGAATCAGCTCTGCCCTGGAAAAGTAACAAAGTTATAATTGTCCTCTCAACAGGGCAGTTAGATGCTGAATGTCATTAACGTGAAAAACAAAACCAAACATTTTAGGCTCAGGAAAATGTTTAGTCTGAATTCTCTGGTCATTTTCAATACACAGTCTGTGTTGACAAAATCATTTAACTATTATGAATAACCAGCCACCCCTTGTTGACTAGGCAGTTAATTAAACACACCTTCTCAGACAATCTTTAGAACAATCCTATGAATTATTGTGTCCACCATTGTTCCAGCCCACTGTGATGCTTTGGAGAAACAAAATGGGTATTTTTTTGCGACAAGAACAATGCCAATTCTGGCAGTGGACAAGCTCCCAAACAAAGTTCGTTTGGGAGAGTAGTAATTCACTGTGGCTGGAGCAGAGATTTTGAGGGAGAGTATAGGAAGAGATATGAATGTAAGGGGATCACAAATGATTGAATCTGGATAGATTGTAACAAGACTCTGAAGGCAATACAAGCCAGGTTCACGGGTGTGTGCTTCCTCTTTCAGAGAAGGAACAGCTGTTAAGGGATTCTGAACTGGACAAAAACAATATGGGAGTGATTTTCTTTAGAAGACTGAATCTGATCATGGTTGTTTGTCCGCAGTGATTTGATCAGATTAACTAGATGTGCTTCCCAGCTTCATATAGAAATTGTAACATCAAGTTCAGGAGCTTTTCTTCTCCTAGCATTTGTCACATTTTGCAATTAATTTTGAGAAACAAACTAATCCAAGTTAGTGTTCACAGCAGACAACCTGGAGCTAGGCTACCAATCCAACACTCACTAAATATGTGGTTTTATTTAAGTTATTCAACACTCAACACAAAAATTTTCTCATCAGTAAAATGTGTAAGTTAATATTTCTTTCCTTTTAAGGGAAGGTAAAATTAGCTAACAGAGGCAGAGTGCCTAGCACACAGTAAATGCTCAAAATGGTTAGCTGGAGTGTGTGTAACTATTATTGCAATGCTGCAAATTTTCTAGTAAACTGACGACATTTTCACAAGACTTCCTCTTGGGAAGATTTACCTTCCAAATATAGTTGGTCCTCAGTATCCTATGGCAGTGGTTCCAAGACCCCTTCCTCACCCTCTCACCCCACACATATACCAAAATCCGTAGATGCTCAAATTCCTTATATGAATTGGGGCAGTACAGGATTCTCTGTATCTGTGGGTTCCACATCTGCAGACTCAACTAACTGGAGATCTATTCCCATGGATACAAAGGGCTTACTATAGTGTCTTGGATTTGAAATTTACCTCTACACCATTGCTTTCATAAGTAGGGTTTTAAAAAGAGATACATTCCCAGAAAGATCACAATTCCTAAGCTTTAGAAATTTTTAAATTGTAATTTAAATATTTTTGTAGCATTTTGCCCTCCTTTTCCTCAATATGTCTCCCTTCCACTATGGGTACACATTTTACCAAATTATCACCACCTCTCTATCAGAGCTTCAGAAATCTGCTAATTTAGGAAACAAACTCAGCAGTAATACCCCCCGCCCCCACCCCCAGGCTTGTGAGAAAGCACAAAAGCTATGTAACCAGTCTTTATTTTCTAACCCTAAAGCCAAGAAGCTGCAACTTGACTATTTCCCTTTATCAGAGGCACAGTATTTTCAACAGCCCTCTTTGCTTTGTTCACCCTGGCATTCCTGATTACTGTAATCAGAAATCACAGCAGGTTGTACTGGGGTAATATTGCTTCTGTGCTGACATCTCAACCTGCACTTGCTTTGCTTTTACCTCAGAGTACTACAGTGAGCAGAGTACTCTGGGTAATTGGCTTCCAAATACTATGTTCTTTTCCAGAATTAGGGTCACCAACTAAAGGATGTTGCTTGCCACCCAGCTCTACAAGGAGATGAAGTCACCAGCCACTGCAGTCCTTCAACGTACCCTGAAAGGAACTCAGGGTGGAGATCAGGAAGGAGGCCCTCTGTGCTCTGGGAAAAACTGGCAGAACAGGCCTTCAGATAGTCAGACATTTTCAGGAGAAGATTGTATGAACCCAATTTCTTGCCTCTTCTCATTCTTAGAAAAGCACATGAATGGTGACATCTGCTTCTAGTGACTAGTAGCAACATTCTACCTAGATGTGTGTTGACTGCACGTACACCCCTTCATCAGAATTATATATACACTGACCTGCCCCCACACCTCTTTGGAGCAGCTCTTCAGCACTATATGAGAGGCTGTCTCCTGGACTATTGTCCTCAGTAAGTCCCCAAATAAAGCTGAACTCACAGATTGCATGTCTTTGCAGTTGACAAGGTCAAAGGGAAGGGAAGTGGGCCAGGGCTCAGTGGTCTGCAGAGCTGCAGGGCTTTCCATGTGTACCCAGAAGTGCCCAAATGAGCTTTCTTTTGAATGTTTTTGAATGGAAATGTGCTTAAATTAAATAAGGGCTCCACCCACGCCCACCTTCATGAACATATTTTGCTCTTTTCCTGAAGAGACTTGTGGTCCTCAGGAGTATCTCTTTCTCTTGTCTGTCCATGTCTGTTGATGGACTGAGCTACCTGGGGATGTTTGCCTAAGACTAAATGCTACACTGCTGATTTCGAGTCCCTGGGTCTGCTTTTTATTTGTTTATTTAATCTCTCTCCTTATTAGATTTTCTCTTAACTTTCCCCTCTTCCTTTTTTTTAAAAATTAATTTATTAATTAATTTATTTTTGGCTGTGCTGGGTCTTCATTTTTGTGCACCGGCTTTCTCTAGTTGCAGTGAGAGGGGGCTACTCTTCGTTGAGGTGCACAGGCTTCTCATTGCGTGGCTTCTCTTGTTGCGGGGCATGAGCTGTAGGTGGGTGGGCTTCAGTAGTTGTGGAATGCAGGCTCAGTAGTTGTGGTGCAGGGGCTTATTTGTTCTGCAGCATGTGGGATCTTCCCAGACCAGGGGTCGAACCCCTGTCCCCTGCATTTGCAGGCGGATTCTTAACCATTGCACCACGAGGGAAGTCCCACCCCTCTTCCTTTTTTATCTGGACTGCTGATAAGCAGTTCTGTTTACCCCATACCCATTCCCATTGCATTTTAACTTGTGCTTTTAATAAAATATTCCATAAGGTGGGGAATTCAGCAACCAGCTTCCTATGAATTACATCAGACAAAGGAAAAAAAGTCTCTGTCTAAAGGCTTTCAGAATTCTTTTTTGAGTAATATCTGTTTCCTTCTTATACTCATATCCAGGTTTCAATTCCCACCGTCTCCCACCTGGACAGTTGAGACCGCCTCCCATCCGATCTCTACATCTTACCTGTTCCTCTGCAATTCTTTCCTAACAAGGCTGAGCATTCAAATATGATCATGGGGCTTTCCTATCTAAAATCCTTTGGAGGTTTTCCACTGACAAACAGTAAAATCCAAGCTCTCTGCATGGCGTTTAAGGTCCTACATATTCTGGCTCCTTCCTACCTTGCAGATTTATATCTGCCTCACTAGAAACTCATACACACTAGAAACATTGAAAAGTGCTTGCTTTTCCTTAAAAAAAAAAAGTAGCCTTACCTCATCTCTAAGCCTTCAAGTGTGGTGGAATCTCTGCCTAGAATATATCTCCTTTTTCCTCCACCTTCTTTTTTTTTATTTTTTAACATTTCTTTACTACAAACCTTTACTATGCTAATATGTGTTGTGAATGATCATAAGATACATTTAACATATAGTGTTTCCCATATTTAGTTTTCCCCAGGGCTCTTCCTGTGGGAAGCGTCTCCTGGAAGTATGGTTGCTCATAACACACATTTGGAAAAGCAAAATTCATCTTGCTGTCAGGGCAGGTGTTTCAACTGATTGTTTTTATCTAAATGAAAGCTGTAGATTTTCCCCTGATGAGGTTATTTAGTTAGCCTTTACCAACCTGCCATAACGACTTTTTTTAATATGTATATATGTCAATCCCAATCTCCCAAATCATCCCAGCACAATCCCCGTCCCCTTGGCGTCCATACATTTGTTCTCTACATCTGCATCTCTATTTCTGACTTGCAAACTAGTTCATCTGTACCATTTTTCTAGATTCCATATATATGTGTTAATATATGATATTTGTTTTTCTCTTTCTGACTTACTTCACTCTGTATGACAGTCTCCAGGTCCACCCACATCTGTACAAATGACCCAGTTTTGTCCCTTTTTATGGCTGAGTAATATTCCATTGTATGTATGTACCACATCTTCTTTATCCTTTCATCTGTTGATGGGCATTTAGGTTGCTTCCATGACCTGCCTATTGTAAATAGAGTTGCATGAACATTTCCTCCACCTTCTTGACATCTAGGTACCCTTTAGAACACAGCCAAGTGTCTCAAGTCTGTGCATCTTTTATTCTATGGTTTAATTGTTCTTTCACTTAGTCTCCTCTACCGGGCTTTGGGCTTCCTGAGGGCAGAGGCTATACCTGGCAGAGGAAAAACTCTGCCCTGAGTCATAGGATTCCAGGCTCACAGCTGCCTCCCACTAGATCTGGGTTGAAGATTTTCAATCCTGCCAGTCTGCTTTGGATCTCCCACACCTCTGCCTGATATATGAACACCTTCTTAGAGATAAAGATTTGTCACCAAGTTCATTTACCTAAGGGCTTTCATAAGGTTCCAAGTAGAAATTATTTCCTTTGCTTTTGTCAAGCTTCCATACATATGTGAGGTGTTGTCAACTGTTGGTGTCTATCTCCCAAGTATAGACCTAAATCCTCTCAAGAGGAGGAAATGTGTTTGATTTTGTTTTATATTCTCTGAGCCTACAGTGTTGCCTAATTAGAGCAGGCGCTTAATGTGAATGCTGTGTTTTTTTTTTTTTTTACCAATGTTTTTTCAGCATTTAGTTGTGATTTTGGTGTCCTCATGGGAGGAGGTGAGTTAAAGTTCCTTCTACTCCCTCTACCATCTTGTCTCTGTCCCACAAACTCTGTGTGAAAGGAATAAATGCATTGTAATGTCTGCTCTGCTTAGGGATGGGAAGCGAGTGGTGATTTTTGTTTTTACTTACATTGATTTAGTCATATTCCTGATTGGTGGTCCTCAAAGAGGGCTGCTGGTTGAAACACCTGGAGATTATTTAGTAAACAACTTTGACCAATGTTTCTCAGATGTTGATATGCATAGGAGTCACATAGGAATCTAATTATTATAATGCAGACTCTAATTCAGTAGATCTAAGGTGGGGTTTGAAATCTTGTTTCTCCAGTAAGCTCCCAGGAGATAGGCATGTTGCTGAGTTAGAATCACACTGAATAGTGAGCCCTGAACTCCTGAATCAGAATCTGCTCCAGGATTTACACATTTCTAGGAATTTTCCAAGTGATTCTGTTAATCCAAAATTTCCATCTATATTAAGGAGTGACTGTGTGTTTCCCTCTTGTATCCGTCATTTATATACTCTGCCACATATTGAAAGACAGACCATATATTGTAGCAAAGGCTGTGACTATATGGGTGAAGGAGACAGAAATGTTCCTGACCTCATAACGCTCCCAGTCTAAACAGATAAACCTATGTTAAACTCATTCTTACACATTGAGGTAAATGCCAAGCAAAGCATAACTGAGGCACTGATTTGGCAATAATAAGTGAAGATCTACGTGTAAGCTAAGATTTAAATGACATAATTGCACCAACCATAAGATTAGCAGGACAGTGTTTTTTTAAACAAAGTTAAGAGCATATGCATATGTTATTACCAAATTTCCTAATTTATCCCTCTCTCCAACCTTTCTACTTGGGTAACCATAAGTTTGTTTTCTATGTCTGTGAGTTTGTTTCTGTTTTGTATATAAGTTCACTTGTATCATTTTTCTAGATTCCACATTAAGTGATGTCATATGATATTTGTCTTTTTCTGTCTGACTTACTTCACTTAGTATGATAATCTTTAGGTCCATTCATGTTGCTGCAAATGGCATTTTACACACTACTACATGTAAAATATATAATCAACAAGGATCTACTATATAGCACAGGGAACTATACTCAATAATCTGTAATAATGTATATGGGAAAACAATCTGAAAAAGAATATATATATATATATATATATATATATATATATATATATATATATGAACCACTTTGCTGTATACCTGAAATTAACACAACATTATAAATCAACTATTCTTCAAAAAAGTCATTTAAAACATATGAGCATATGCAACTCTCTGAGTCAGGAAAGAGCCTGACAAATTCTTGGATCCTTCCAAAGACTCTTGTGGCTAGAAGAGAAAGTACAAATGGGAGAGTGTCACGTGGTTAGGTGAGCAGGGAAAAGACAAGCACACACAAGTTGGTCATCTAACCCAGCATCACAATGAGAGGAACTTCTTATAATCAACATCTGGACAGGGGTGCTGTGGAGATTGACCCACTCTGTCTTGGCCCCTTTAAGAAATTGCTCAGCTCAGAATAGCAGTGATAATTCTTGGAACCCATCTGCAAATACTTTCATTTCTGAGTTTCTAGAAATGTTATTTATGCATGAAAAGGATGATGTGGACGATAACTGTTTTTACTTTTCAATGACTTTATCTTTTGTTTTCCATTTATCTAAATTAGCAATCAAGAAAGGCTCCTGTTAATTTATAACTGGGATTAGTATATTGAAGAGTCACTGCCTCCTGACAATTCCTACTCTTTCGTTCCATTATAGGAGTAAAGCATGGAATGGCATTTTCCTTGATTAGTCGTTTTCAAGGTACTTCAAATATACCTGAGTCTCCATCATATGTCAAATTCTAAATCCCTTGACGTACTATCAAAACACTTAAACAAGCCAGGATAGATGTATCTTCTACCATCTCCTGTACCCCAAATTCTACATTTTGGGAAATTACTAGGGTTGATTCTTTCAATTATGTCTGTGCCTCCTAGTATTTTCAGTGTCCTCATTTTTTTAAAAGCTCAGGACACCCTAGTCTTTTTTCAAAAATAAAACCCAAATTTATATTTCAGTGGTTATTTTATCAACCAATACAATTTTCAACTTACCTCTTATAAAGGCATCCAGAGCTCTCAAAATGTGTTTATTCTAAAAACGATTTTCTAAACAGTCCAGTGTTTGCAATACAAATATTTTTAACTGACATTACAACAAAAGTACCTCAATGTGCATTGAAATAGCTAGTCAAACTGGTTTCACAAGTAGCAATAAAATAATCTAAGATAATAGTTTTGTTTATTTGTTTTCTCTATTGCATCAATATTTTATTTCTGAGTAAGCATTGTACATTTTACATTGTTACTCATCATATCATACATTTTAACAATGCAAATATTACTCTAAATTCTTTAGATTTGTCTTCAAGTCTTTTAAAATTAAATAGGATAATTAGAATAGCAGCTCAATGTTTGCATATAGTGAGGTCTTAATAAATAGTTGCTATTTTAATTAATATCATTCCTCAAATACCATTATATGACAATGTTCTCAAAGCAACCTTGAGAGTCTTATTACCTGTTGCATGAAAGGGGCAGGGAAGTTTAGGGGGTAAGCCCCAAACTGAGGAGATTCATATATAGGAGAAAATAATTTTAAATAAAATAAGTATCGTAATTAAAACAAGTGTTCACCATTAACACTTGAAGATCTAATAAGAAGGAAATGAAAGTAAGAAAGAAAGCCATGGATAGGCATTTTTCTGGGGGTTTTGTCATTTCATGCAATCATTGAATTGGTAAAAATTTGTCCTATTTTTATAGATGATAAAACTGAGACTCAGATATATTAGGGAAGTCACATAGTAAGAAACTGAACTAAGACTCGAATAGATATGTCTTATGCCCAAATCCAAAATCATAACTTAGTCCTGAAGTCAGAGTCCACATTTAGATTGACAGGGTGAAATATCTGTGCAAACACCTAGTCAGATCAGCTCTGGGGTGCTACTCTGTCTTCTCCATGCCTCATCCCCACCTCTCCATGATCCAACACACAGGATGCTGCTAACTGGAGCTTGGGGAAGAGTTTGTTGAATCTGCAATGGCATCAAATGGGCAGTGATTGGGTACAAATCATCAAGAGTGGTAATACCTTTCTAATATAAATTTCTAATTGGATACAAGGGCAATCACACTTTCAACTAAACAAAGATCATTTACATTGAACAGTGAAACACTCACCCTGGAAAAAAACTTTGGGACTATAGATCATTAAGCTGAATGATTAAAATATTATCATAACAACACATGCTAAAGTCTCTTATCTCTTGGTTAGTTAATTATCTCCAATATCCTAAACTGTGTAGGGTCCTATGGGTTTTGTATTCAAGTGGCACATGCTCAGTGTTTCTTTACAATAAGAATAACACTTTAGTAAGTGAATATGCATGATATGCAGCGATTTTCAAACTTTTTATGGCAGGAACCCTATTAACCATCATTAAGGAATTTATATTCTATTTTCAGGGAAAGGGAAACCCTCCTTCTACATTATTTTCCTTTTTATTCTTCAAATAAATTTGATTTCATTTTTCTGATTTTTTTCCGAATTTTTTTTTTTACAGTAGGTCCTTTTTGGTTATATATTTTATATATGGTAGTATGCATATGTTAGTTCCAAACTCATAATTTATCCCTCCTCCTGCCTTTCCCCTTCTTTAACCATAAGATTGTTTTCTATGTCTGTGAGTCTGTTTTTGTTTTGTAAATAAGTTCATTTGTATCATTTTTTAGGTTCTGCATATAAGTGATACCATATATTTGTATTTCTCTGACTTACTTCACTTAGTATGACAATATCCAGGTCCATCCATGTTGCTGAAAATGGCATTATTTCATTATTTTTAATGTTCAAATAGTATTCCATTGTATATATGTACCATATCTTCTTTATTCATTCATCTGTCGATGGACATTTAGGTTGTTTCCATGTCTTGGCTGTTATAGTAAACAGCGCTACAATGAACATTGGGGTGTATGTATCCTTTCAAACCATGTTTTTCTCTAGATATATGGGATTGCTGGATCATACAGTAACTCTATTTGACCTAAGTGATTTGATATTTAAATCCTTTATTCTTATTACAACTCTGCTGTGTTTGGGTCCTGTCTATGAGTGTATACTAGTAACAGGTTTGAACCTATCCTGGAGGTGTTAGTCTGGAAAACTTTAGACTATTTCAGATCAAAAAGGAAAGACACAAATGCAGCCAAAGTAACTGAAATTATCAAAGTTGCAAACCTAAGAGGGATTGAGCTGAAGTTGGATTGAGAACATAAAGGTAGAATAAACAATCACAGCTACAGTCACGGAAGGCAGACAAATGATCACTGAATCTTTCTGATGGCACATCTCATCAGAAAGACAAATGCAAGCATCTCCAACAAACATGTACTACTGTCAAGTTACACTATCTGTATTATAAAACAAATAACATCAGCAGGGTTTAAATTTGAGCTAAAGGTGAAATAAACAATGCATATTTTAATGTTTTGCCACTCATTTTTTTTACTTTCTACTAACATTAGCTAGTTGCTTAAGGCACAGAATATACTCAAAGCAAAGTTTGTCCTTCATAATAGTGAATGCAAACTTATATTTCAAGCAGTCTTCTAGATAAATTTAACACTTGGTCCTCAAGTAGCAGTCAATGAGATTATATTAAGAACTGCAGGGCCATATTCTTCTCCAAAGCCTCTGTAGAGAGAGCAGCCCTGGCAACACCTTGATTCCTGATTTCTGGCCTCCTGAACTGTGAGAGAATAAATGTGCATTTTGTTCAGCCACTAAATTTGAGGTAGTTTTTTGTGGCAGCTACAGGAAATTAATATTGGTATCAAGTGTAAAATGAGAGCCTGCAGGTTTAGAAATCAGAACGAGTAAATATGAGAAGTGATAGGTGTGGTTGAATGACTTTTCAGTGGGCAAGACTTTTTGGAGGGTCGGACAAAATGGGCTGGTTCCTGAGAGGTTCAATGAATAGGCTTTTGCATCCTGGGATGAAGTAGACACAAAGGTCCCTTATATATGCTGAAGACCATAACAGAGATGTTCACATTCTTGTCATTTTATTTCCTTCTCACAAAAGGTGTCTGAGGTTTAATATACACTTCCCTTCTTACAGGGAGGAAGTTGAGGTTCAAATATACTAAAAAACTTGTCTATGATCAAAGAGATTGTGAATTGCAGAGTTAGAATTATGTCCTAGGTCTTCTCATTCCAGGTCCATGTTTATATGACCTGAGCTCAGTAGCCCTTGATTTCCTCTTCTGTAGAGAAGCAGCATGAATTACATGTCTTTGCAGGCCCACTGCAGATTCATTCTGTTACTGACCTGGGTTCTTGGCCTTCCTTAATAGAAATTGATAAGAGGCCAGACAAGAAATTCAGGCAAGACGTTATTGGGGTTCCTGCTGCAGCAGGGGGGAACAAAAGCCAGTAACAGTTTCCCTTGTTTGCTTGGTGGGGTGTGTGTGGGGGCAGCTGGTTCCTTATATGGGGTGAGGGTAGGGGTGGGTCCAGGGGTCAGGCCGGAGGGGTGGCTTAGGTGTTTCCCCCCAACACTTTTGGCGATGTTGAGTACAGGGGGCATGCACAATACCCTGCTTTTGCTCCCAACCCCTTTTTTTTCCTTCCAGCTCTTCAGAAGTGGCAGTTGGGTTTTGGGGCTTTTTGTATCTTGTTGTCCAGAATTTGCCCCAACTGTGTATGCACGCAGTTATTTTTAGTCCCATATAGTTTCTTTGTATTTTGTTGCTCAGGGAGACATTTGCCCGGGCAAAAGAACTGCAGCAATGTCCCCAGTTCCCAGATCCCAGCCTGTTTCAATTCTATGAATGAGTGTATAAATTTGGTGGTAAATGGGAAGATTTTCATCCATCCTGAGTGTCAGTTTCCCCTGTATTTATAGAAAGTAAGTGTGATTGGCATTAATTCTTATAAATACCTAAACTAAAATGATTCAAGCATGTGCCACTAATACATTCTCCATTCACAAAAAATTAGTACAATTCCTTTAAAAAATGTAAACAAAGATCTTTCAGGTTTACACTGCAATATATAAAATTAAAAAATGCCCTTTAACATTCCCAGAAGGCAACAATCTTTCTCCAAATCTTAAAGATTTCAAATACTGTTTTCACCTTTGATATTCTTTTCAGGGATGGATTTGTGTGACCCCATTTGCCAGCTAGAAAATATATATTTTGAAATACTCAAAAATAGTTTCTACTGTCATTCACTTATGACATCAGCTATAGTATTCAGAAAAGTTAACCATTGAAGGCATGTTATATTGCATTTCACATAGAGAAACGACTGTAGTAATATTATAACAGATTCAAAACCCATCACACTTTGATGAATATAGATTTTGCAAAGGCCTTTGAGCAGGTAAAAAGAAGACTTATTCCCTCAATAACAGGATTTTAGGACTGAATCCTGTCTGTAAGTTAGTCCAACCTACCCCGACCCAACACTTTCCCCAAGCAACAGGGATATGCACCAACACACGAGGGGTGTGTGCTCTGGTATTTCCTGTCCTGAGTCCCCTCTGCTTGACCCAGTTCTTTTCTACACTTGCTCCCATCTGGCCTAGTCCCTTGGTTTTCTCTCCTAATTAAGGGCCCACAGGTGTCTTCATAGTTGGTGGCCATTTTCAGTTTCTATCTCTTATGCTTCTCACTTCTCTCTGAAGACTTTAGCTCATAATCACATCACCAGTCTTTCATGCTTCAAACTGGCTTGCCGTCCCAGAAGACCTGATTTCTTGCTCCAGGACACTGGTGGGTGCTCTCACCGGCTAATTGACCTCACTGTGCCCAGAGATTTGTAGTCCCAGGCAATTTTAAAGTCTTAAAGAGGCTTCCAAGCTCAAAGATTCTTTACAGCCAGTCCAAATAATGCACTAAATAATAGTACATCTCATGCTCTAGGTGGTTAACAACCTAGAAGGAGAGACAGATATTTATATATGAATTCATTACCAATTATAAATATGATAACAGAAAGAAACACAAGGCCCAAAATTTGTAGAGAGTGACTAACTGCAATGAAGGAGCACGGGAGTCTTGTTGAAGAAATGGAAATTGATTTGGTCTTTAATCAATGACTTGGATTTTCACAGACAGGAAAAGAGAAGGCTACGTCATCTGAAGGAAAAAGAGAATCACAGGCCAGAATGTGAAGCAGTGTGCCCTTTGGGCAACTATAAAGCATTTGACATGACTAGACTAGCAGCATGCAAGGAGCCCAGAAAGATAGACTGGTAGTCTTAAGGGCCTCTTGGTCCAGGAATCATGAAAGTCTTCAAAACATCAAAAATTGGGTTTAAAGCCACAACAATGGCTTGAGGAAATCCACATTCATAAGATGCAGCTTTCAAAAAAATTTTAATAGCTCCACTTTTTCTGAGACATTCAATAAATTGACAGGAAAATGTGTAAACCCATCTTATAGGCTTGGTGCCATAACTTCCATTTCTTTGCTCTCTGGTAAATCTTGACTGCAGAATCCTACAAAGCCGCCCTTAGAAAATGGGGTTCCTACATTGTGCATCAGTAAGCCATATTCTTTTTTGATAGCTCTGATATTTAGAGATCAGAGACTGGGAGTAGTCTATCTCTCTGTCTATCAAGCACCTGGCTTAGGGTGAGAGCTAAGTGCTTTTAAACATTTACTTGAAAGATAAATACCATTAAGGAAGAATCCAATAAATACCAAACATGATTTTCAAAGTTATGGGACCACAACAGGTGATATATTTGGATTTTAAAGGAAAATACATGTTATTTGGTGTTAGTTAGACCCAGATTCAAACCCCAATTCTGCTATTTACTGGATGTGTGGCTATGAGAAGTTTGTTCAATTTCTCTGAGTTGTCATGTCTTCAACTTTATAATTGGGACAGAAACTCACATACAGATATTTAAAAATAAGAATAAAATATCATAATACATATAAGGGTAGCATAGTCCAATGATGAAGAACATAGAGCCTTGAGACTCATTACCAAGGTCCAAATTTCAGTACTGCCACTTACTAGCTGTGTGACTTTAGGCAGATTAATTACCCTTGCTATACCTCATGATCATCATCTTCAGAAAATGTGAATAATCATGACATCTTTCTTGTAGATATTGTGTAAGTGTACCATGAGTCAGTATATGTAAATCACAGTCGTGTGTGGATCATAGCAAATTGCTTAATAAGTAGTAGGCACTTGGAATGTAATAACTGGTCAATTAAATATAGTTTGATGAGAATTTAGCTTGAAGTGCTTGAAGAGAAGTTTCTGGGGCTCTGAAGTACACTTTTATCCTAGGATTTTTCAGTTGACATAGAACTGAGTGGGGCAGCTGTAGAGGAAGTGCAAAGCTGAACTGGATTCCTGGTCTACTAGAAAGCAAGAGCCAACTGAAACACCAAGCTGAACACCATGGGCAAAAACTGCAGTGAAAATTAAGAGCCTGCTGTGGAAGTCAGCTAAAAGGAAGAGCAGGATGCATTGCCTACATAGATTCTCTGAGGCAATGGAGAGGAGGAGAGCCCAAGCCTGGGTATGTATCTTATTTATAAGAGAATAAAATCAGACTAGAAAGGTGACTTGAGCCAGTTACTGAATTTCAGTGGGCATCAAACAGGTTTTTTTTTTTTTAAAGATGATAGTCTATCAATGGCAAAAATACAAAGGGTTCTGCTACAGAAACATAGTTTAATTTCTTAACAAAGTTAAGACAATAATAACAAAAACAATGTTGTTCTTAATAACAAAGAAGACAATGTTGGTATCGAGGGCTATAACTGACAAGAATCATTTTCCTAACCATGAATTCAGTTTTACTGGACTCTATCATCAGAAAGTCACACTGACAGGCCTTTTCTAATGGCTTTTGTTATAATGATTTTCTTCTCTCATGCAGAGGAGGGTTAGAGGTGCACCATTTCAAGTACAAACTCTTCTTCCCCTCCAGATTGGCACCCACGCAATAGGAATATATGACTAGAAAGCTACCATAGGCCATTTCCACCAGGGTTTAAAAAGTAAGATAGCTTTCATCAGAATTTTTTTTTCTTTAAGAAGTTATTTCCCTCTATCTTCTGAGCAGAAGCATGAGATAACAAGTGCACAGCTAAGAGCTCCTCAGCAGATATTCTACACGTGCATTTACATCACCTATTTGACTCACATGTGGATGATCCAATGTTGAATGATGTGGTCTATTCCTAAGTAGAGGATAGAGCAAACCACGAGAGCTTAATGTTAACTGTCATCTTTATTCAAGTAACTGATCTGTTGCAATTCAATCTGTTACAAAGGATTCTACCAAGAATGGCGAAGGCTTTCTTGGATTAATTTCCCAGAACCTTATGCACTGAGGTGTTCTTGGAGATGATTTCTCTTCAATTTATCTTATACCCAATTTTGAACAATGTCAACATATATGAAAATATAAGAATTGTAACATTCCATCACTCTGTTATGATCCTAGAAATACAAGCTAATGAAGATGAACCTCAAAGGGATCCAGTGGGGAAGGAAATGGGACTCATGTGGACTTAGTTGTGGGTATATCATTTAATATCTCTAGATATTATTGTTTATTTGTATCAAAAATGTACCATTAGTCTAGATAATTTAAGTCCAAATACTTTCTTAGAGACCTTTTTCATCCACTAAAATTCTCCCTCTTAGGTTTCAGTTTTCTCATTTTTAAAAGGGTAATAATTGTCTTCTTTTAAAAAAAAATAATTAACAATCTTGTCATGATTCTACATAGTCATAGATGTGAAAAATTATTTAAAAAGAGACAAATACTAATTAGATGATCAGATCTTCAGTAAGCTCTAATAGACTAAAGATAATGAAACAATACAGATCTGGCCACAAACTGAAAGTGTCATGTAATGCAACTTATTTCCATATCTTCTGAAAACCCTGTGGAATATCACTGGAAACTCAGTCCTGGGTCATAGTCAAGGAAAAGCCTGAGGTCAAGTCATGTAGGAGCCACTTCCATTCCACACAGGCTCCAACTGAGATATCAGACCCTTGAGTAACCAGTTGAAAGAGCATCAAAATATACCAGTTGGTAAGTACGTAGGCTCAGGCATTAGATTGCTCCACTACTTAACCAGCTGGAGAATTTGACCAGCATACTTAACTTCTTTAATCCTATGTTTCTTCATGTGGTGAATAGGGATGGCATTATTACTAATGTTAGGGTTTTAGGAAAGAATGAATAAGATACTAGGTGTAAAATCCTTACAGTAATTGCTGCAAAATTGTAAGTTCTTGGTGAATATTAGCTCTTAATATTATCACTATTATCATCATCATCTTGATCATTGTTGACCCAATTCCCTACCACATTCATGGAAAGCTGAAAATTATAGGAGAAGAGAACACGTCAAGGCTGGTACACCACCATTCTTGTAAGTGGACCTTAATTTAGGGTGACCAGCTGTCCCAGTATCTAAGGACCCAGGAATTTCTCAGAATAGACACTTTCAATGCTAAAATCAGGGCAATATCAGGAAAACCTTAAGAGAAGCAGCTGGATCGACTAAACAGAATCTCATTATCCTATGTAACCATAGGCAGAGAAAATGGAGAAAGGCAGGCTACCACACAGAAAGAATATTTCCTTCTGATAAGGAGAGAAAAGCAAGTCTGCTGCTCTGGGCAGGCCTGAGCAGTGACTTCCCTAACACTGTCAAGTAGGGAAACCTAGCACAGGGACACTGCTAGACTCTCAGCACTCAGATATGTTACTCCTTCTCTCAAGGTCCAGAAAAGGTTGGAGAGGAAGTCCAGATAACTTAGGTTTTTAAGGGAGGCTCTTCTGGGCACCAGTCCTGACTAATATAGTCAGGTAGGGATCACTCAATCCAGACATGACTTGAAGCATTCTTCAATTCATCACTTTGGTAGTCTACCAATGTATCGTTAGTTCTGGAATTGCATAATAAGCTGTATTATATGACCAACAAAAGGATAAAGAAACAGGTGTTCTCTTATTAGGAGAAGGGTAAGGAATGAAGGGAGAGTGTTCTCTTTATTTGAAGTGATAGGTAATTACATGTTCTGCTTTAACTTTAGGCAAGATAAAAAAAACTCATATAAGTGTCAATTTCCTTGTCTGTCAATTAGTTATATAATCTGCCATCCAAGTGTGCTGGACAATGAAAGAGGGTGTGTAAAAGTTACTAGGAAATGGCCAGTAAATTGTAGAATTCAATGAAAATAAATCCCAACCACTACATGGTAACAAATGCACACCAAGATTGCAATGCTTTAACAAAGTAACAATCATTTCTTGCTCAATGAATGTGTTTCCCTTTTATCTATAAGGATAACTTCCATCTTTTGGTTCCACCATCTTTATTGCTGTGGAGCCATTAACATCCAGCTGGTGGAAGGAGAAGATAGTAGTAAATAAGACACACACACTTTCTTTCACTACTTTCAACTAATTTCCCAGGGTCAGGACAGAAGTGTCAGCTGTGCTGAATTGTATAGATAGACTGCAGCACAACAACTCAACAGAGATAGCAAAACAAGACTGGAAAAACAAGCTGGAGGCAATGAATAAAAGTAGTCTGTACACAGTAATCAACCGAGCTGGGATAGAGCCAAGAAATAACTACCAGAAACCCAGGAAGTGCCACAACTTTGATCAGAGAGGGTAGTCTCTCAGAAATCAGAAAGATACACAAGTTGTATCAGGCATGTTGGAAAGCCACCCAATGGGAGCACTAGGCTTGTAGGGAACAGTCAGAAGAGGCTTAGTGGATATCCAGGAAAACTGTGAGTCAGTGTAATGAGACCACAACCTCAGGATCTATGGGCTGCCCATGTAGAGCACGATGACCTCAGAAAAGAGTAGAAGTCCCAGCAAAGATTCAAGAAGGTTCTGAGACAGCAATGACTGCTCAGCTCTGGGGTGTAGTGTTCAGGATTAGGACTTTGAACCCCCCAAGAAACCTTTTAGGAATAACCCAGAGCCTCTGCCATAGCTGATCTAGGGCACTGGGTGGGGAGATGAACTCTAAAATACCCCTTGTGGGCTTGGTGACATTGAAAAGCACAAACAAACAAACAAAAAAAAACCCCAAAAAACAAAGATGGTGTTAAAAGACAGAACTAGCAAACCCAGTGGACAGCAAGGAAGAGAGTGATGAAATTCCAAGTTGCTGGACTGAGATCCTTTCCTTTGCTTGTGTCTTGCACAGGCTGGACAGAGCTCCATCCACTAGGAGGACAATGAATACTCCTGCTCAGGAGAATGAGTGGGACTCAAGGGCAGGGAGAAAGGGTGGATGTCATAAAAGCAATCACAAGTGAGAAAGCACCAGAGCAGATTCCAACATGACAGCGTCAGGAGCAAGGCAAGCAACCACACAGGGCAGCACTGAGCAGGATATCGAGGGCTGAGGCCTTGGGGGCACATCCAGTGTTAGGTATGAGCTAACACCTAAAAATAGGATTGGTGAGCTGATTCACAGAGAATGCATGTCTTAACAGGACTGGAATATGCAAGCACAGAGGCAGAGCTCAGAGCATGGACAATAATTTCCCTGATTTTAGTTTCACAGGCATTTGGAATGGCGTTGCCACTCAGAGTGCACATCTCCATCCTGCTGTTACAGTTGAATAGAGCATAATCTTCTGTCTCTCCCTGCCTTTCTTGTTCAGTCTTAGCGCATTAACAGAGGGAGGAAAGTCTGAATGCCTCCTTTAACCAGTGACTCAGGAATGTGTCTTTGTAACCTCACCCCTTTCTGTTTTTAATAAGGCCATTTGTTCAGGTCAGAAGATTCAATATTGTTGGTCTCTATGGATTCTTTTCGACTTAAACTTTATATTTTTAAAAAGCTTATTTGTGATCTTTTGAAGTGCCCAATTAAAGATTTAAGGAAATAATGAATATCTTGAGGTGTCTGTCTGCCCCAGATTTCTTTGCAAATGAGAGCACAGTGAGGCTTTTCTTCTCAACCATGGGGAATAACTGTAAAGCTGATTTTGCTTTTATTCCCTGCTCTTCTTCCTCTCCAGTAGCTTCTGTTTACCTTCTTCCTCATCCCCTGTCCTTTCACTCTCCAGCTCTAAAGCCCACCCTGACCAAGACCTGACCTCTTGCTTTCTTCATCTTTTGTTCAGTAAGAGAGCACTGACCCTTTGCAGTAGAAGCAAATAAAATTCCACAGTCCATAGATGTCCAAGCCCTGCAGAGAAGGTGCATGTGGTTGACATTGAACTGACTTGGGAGCCCTTTAAGAGAAAGAGTTGAAGCAGTCATCCTCTTTGAAGTGATTCACCTTAAGTGTCACCTTTCCAAAGCAAAATTTCCATCCAGAGGGATTGTAGGGACTAAAATTCATGTCTGTGTGACATCTTGATTCTAGCCGTTCTCTCAGTACAGAGGGGGTTCACTGTGCCAAGACTGGTTTGGTGTCCCTTCTTTGCCCACAGACAGAGAAAACAATGGTGTTTCATCATCAGATCTGTTCACTATTTCCGGCCATAAGACAAATCTTTTAAGATCAGGGCTGAGGCTTCCCTGGTGGCGCAGTGGTTGGGAGTCCGCCTGACGATGCAGGGGACACGGGTTCGTGCCCTGGTCCGGGAGGATGCCACATGCTGCAGAGCGGCTGGCCCCGTGAGCCATGGGCGCTGAGCCTGTGCGTCCGGAGCCTGTGCTCCGCAACGGGAGAGGCAACAACAGTGAGAGGCCCGCATACCGCAAAATAAATAAATAAATAAATAAACATAAAAATTAAAAATTAAAAAATTAAAAAAAAATTAAAAGATCAGGGCTGTGTCGTTCATGCATTCATTCATTTGCACATTCAACAAGGACTCACTAAGTGTCTCCAAGTGCCTGGTACCCTGTCAGTTGCTGGGGATACTGTCGTTACCAAACCAGAGGCAGTTCTTGTCCACTTGAAGCTGGACATACTTCCGGGGAAGACATAATGATCACACGAATAAATATTTAACTATAAAACAGTGAGCACACAGGGCTATGAGTATAATGTGATGTCTCAGTATTTAGAGAGGTTGAGACTTTCCTGTGAAGTAGCACTTATCCAAGATATAAAGGTTAAGTAGAAATTACCTTGGTAAAAAGAGAGAGAAGGAAAGAGTATCGGAGGGAGAAGGCCTGAGGTGATAGGGCTCATGCATTCCAAATCTCTTGACCAACAGAGCTTCTATCGGGTGGAACTGTTGCCTGCAATGAGCGATATTTGGCATCTCTGGTCTTCATCCATGGAAGGACAGGACCCAAGTCTCAAACCCATGCTGCCTCCTATGACAACCAAATGCTCCTCCACACTTTGAATCATCTCCAAGGCAGTCCAACGTCTCCAGCTAAAACTACACAGAGCTTTAAAAATCCTCCTCTGTTTACATGTAATTGACAGACCAGTGGAGGAGACATTGGTATGAAATGAGCTTGAAACCCACAGAAATACCCATGTCTTTCAGAGCTTTGGGGGACAGAGGGAAGAAGACAGCTTCTAGAAATTGATTCCCAGAGTCAACTCTCCTAAATCAACGGGTTAAATGACCATTCACCTGTGGAATGTTTAGTCTTGCCCCATCTCCGTGTTTGTCCTTCCTTGTGGGTTTACTCTGCTTCTCTAGGTTTTCCTGGAGCAGTTATTTTGTGGCCATAAACAAGAGGTTACAAAAGGGTAGGGACAGATTCAAGGTCAGATACAAGGGCAGGAGCAAGGGGTAAAAGAAAAGTACAAAAAATGCTCATAATTCAGCAAATGGCTTTTTGGTGAACTGATTTTCCAGCCAATTGGCTAGAACTGTCTTGTACACCATCGTCAGTGTTATCACTCTGATAGATCAACGGAAGGGTGGAATGAAGGGTGTTAATTGGGTAAGTGAGTTGTGGGAAGGAGAATGGACTGAAAATTAAGAGCAAGGAACACCAGTTAGAAGGTTACTGTAATATCGATAGTATGGATGAGAAACAAGGTTAGCTTAGACCAACTTGGAAGAAATGGAGAGAAGTGAATGGATTCAACAGACAATCAGGACACAAAATTGACAGGACTTGACCATGTATGAGATGTGAAAGTAACACAGATGTGTAAAGCTTGGATGTAGCTAGATGGATGGAAAGAGAGAATACTGGAAATATGAACTTCTTTGGAAGGGAGAGAGCATTAGTTTGGTTTTGCAGAAGTGGTTTCAAAACATCCAAGAAGAGATATCTTGCAGTTGTATAACTAGATCAAGAGCTCAGGGAAGTGCTCTTGTTTAGAAACGTACATTTGGGTATCATCCACATATAAGTAGTATACTAGTCTGCTAGGGCTGCCATAACAAACTACCATAGACTAGGTGACCTAAACTACAGAATTTTATTTCTTCATAATTGTAGAGACTAGAGGTTCAAGATTAATGTGCCAGCAGAGTTGGTTATTCCTGAGGACTCTCTGCCTCTCTCCCTGGCTTGTAGCTGACCATCTTCTGCTGTCTTCACATGATCTTTTCCTCTATGTGTGTTTGTGTCCTAATCCCGTATTATTTGATGGATACTAGTCATATTGAATTAGGGCCCACCCATATGACTTTATTTTATCTTAATTTGTTCTTTTAAGAACTAATTAGCTCTATTAGCTAACTAATTAGCTCTATTTAGAAATACAGCCACATTCTGAGGTACAGGGTGTGGTTTAGAATTTCAAAATATGAATTTTGGGGGAACACAATTCAGTCCACAATAGGTGGTAACTGAAGCTGTGGGTATGGTATGATATTGCCTAGGTGAAGAATATATAAGAAGAGAGGAACATTGCAACATGAGGAAGCCAACATTTAATATCCAAAGAGAGGAGGGTGAAAAACCAGAATCTCAGAGAGGAATCAGGGGAGAGGTAGGTAATAAAAGCCAAGGAAATTTAATGTCTTGATAAGGAGGCAGTTGTGAAAAGTGTAGAAGATTAAAGAAAGACCAAGTAGAATGGAAACTGTAAAAAGAATCTTTTCTTCCATTTTATCTACACAAAAATCTCTAATCTAGTGACTGGTGTCTAGTAGTCATTAAGTAATGACTTAATTATTTATTTCCATACTTAAGTCTTGAGAGAGGAGAAAGAAGACAAAGCAAGAACAGGTGGAATATTATAGAACTGGCTGAACATATCTGTGTAAACTTGAAGAGGTTAATATCTCAGCATTTCAGTTTCAAATTATGTAAAGTAAATTTTTAATTTCTATTTCACAGGGTTGATTGAGATTATATGCCTGGCACACATATCAAAGAAACATGGTGGGTATTATTCTAGCTACACATTGAACTACTTTAAGCATTATACTCAAGTTGGTTATAAGTAGAAAGAAATAGAAAGTGAATCCATATTAAGCCAACTCTTTGCTAGAGAACAATATAGATTAAGTCTAGAGAGGCTGTTTTCAGATGTGAATTTCAAAGGGAATTTAAGATGAGAAGACTGCAGCAGTGAAGAGAAATAATACAAGGCAATGGAGCAGGGGCAAAGAAAAACTGGAGCAAAGTATGGGTCCCTCAATGTGGACAGCTCACTACTACTAATGTCTGAGTGGGGCAGTCTTATTTTAAAAGCAAGTGGAGCCTATTTCTCTTTTGTAAATATGTTCATTTGTATCATATATTTTTAGATTCCACAAATAAATGATATCATAGAAAACAAACTTATGGTTACCAAAGGGGATAGTGGGGGCAGGGGGGGGGATAAATTAGGAGTTTGGGATTAACATATGCACACTACTATACATAAAATACATAAACAAAAATGACCTACTGTATAGCCCAGGGAACTATATTCAATATCTTGTAATAACCTATAATGGAAAAGAATCCAAAAAAGAATATATATATATATATATATATATATATATATATATATATATATATATACATACATATATATACACACATATCTATAACTGAATCACTTTGCTGTGCACCTGAAACTAACATAACATTGTAAATTACCTATACTTCAATAAAAATAGTTATTAAAAAAAGCAAGCAGAAAATAAGCTCCCAAATAAAATATTTGCATTAATGTATGTAATTTTTTTCAAGTCAATTAACAAATCATTCAAAGGTATAGGTTATGGACTTAAAATATGTAAGTCTTTAAGAAAGAAAACTATGCATGGTCTTTACCCTGAGACAATACTCTAGCGTCTTGATAGGTGAAACATTCACATGTAAAGACCCATCAAACAAAAGGGTTGCTGGGGTGTTTTATGTTCAAATACAAATTGGAGTTAACCAGGTGAATTAGTTAACTGAGTGTGAGTCCTTGGAAGTCTGTGACCCTTTTCTGGTATTGCTCTTGCCTTGGCAATACCTCCGCTGGGTTCTCCTCTGGGTCTTCAGAGTACTCGTGAGAACATTTCAACAACAGGAGAAAAGGGAGAAACTAATATTTTTGAATCTATTGATATGCAAAATGCCATGTTGGGACTTTTATTTATTATCTCATTTAGCCTTTCTGTAAATAATTGAGGTAGATTTCATTGTCTCCACCTTATGGGTAAGGAGGCTGAGGATTAAAAATATTAACTTACCAAGTTCAGAGGGACAGTCAGTGTGATGTTGACCCAGTGATGTGCTGGAGCTGGTTCCCACTGGTTATACAGGGCAGATTGGGTGCTTTCCTTCCTAAACCCACACTGAGTGGCCTCACACTGATAGTTCAAAATGGGCCTTAGTGGAATGATTTACACTATTAAAATCAGAACATGAAGTAAATCAGTGTTTTATTGATTTTCAGAGAACTGGTTTATAAACATGTATCAGAATATACTGGTTTAGATTAAAGCCAATTGTATGCTTTCTCCAATTTATGATCCTTGGGAGCTGTGGGAATATGAGATGGTTGTCTTCTCACTTCAAATCTTCTCTGATGTAGCACAGACTACAGCACCACCACCCCCTTCATTATGTAAGAACTGAATTATCTTATTTTTCAGAATGTCCATGTTTGAATAAACTGTCACCTCCTATAGGAAACCTTGCAAATCCTTGCCACATCCCAACTCTATATGGAATTGCCAACTACAAATTGACACTTGCCATCTACCTCTATAAGGATTAAATCATGAGCTGCTCACTTTCAACACACCCCAAAAGGAGTTCAGGGTGGAGATCAGGAATGAGAGCACTCTGTGCTCTGGGAAAAACTGGCAGAGCAGGCCTTCAGATAGTTAGATGTTTTCAGGAGAAGATTTTATGGGCCCAATTCTTGCATCTTGCATCTGCATACCTAGAAAAGCACTAAAATCCTTCATGGTAACATCTGCTCCACATGACTTTCAGTAAACTTCATGAGATTAGCAGCAACCTTCTGCAAAAAATATGTACTTGATTACATGTACTCTCCCTTTACCAAAATCACATATATACTGACCTACCTCTTTGGAGCAGTTTCTCAGAGCTCTCTGAGATGCTGTCTCTTGGGCTGTGTCCTTATTCTGCTCCAAATAAAACTTAACTCACAACTCTCATGTGCATTTTTTTTCAGTCGACAGAATCCATCATATTCATTACCTTCAACAGAGCATTTGTTAACATAACCAGACATTCTTCCCAACTCAGGATCTGGGATGTACAGCTGGGTGAAGACTCATGAACATGGCCATTGGAAGAGGACCCATTGGAACAAAGCTAGATGGTAACAAATTACAAAAATGCCCTTAAAGAAAGTAGATCAGAATGTTAGCATGTTTAATCCTCATGACTCCATGGGAGAAACATGGTTAACTCTATTTTACAGATTCAGTGCTTGAAGCTCCCAAACTTACACAGCTGGCAATGAGCAGAACCATGATTTGTGCTCTAGCAGAGTTCCTGGCACATAGTGGGCCCCCGTTAATATTTATTGAAGTGAATACAAAGCCAGATGTGCAGCACAGATCCCCTTGACTTTTCTTCTTTGTGTCAGTCTTTGGAGTACATTTTCCATAAATGCTTTTCATAAATCGAGCCTAAATCTTTTTGTCACTCTATCCTGACCCATTCTGAGATGGCTTTGAGAGATTGGAAGAGGAAAGACAGGATGAAGTGTGTATTGCTGTTTGTAATGAAAGAAAAAAGAAACCAAAAATGTTTAAACAGATGTAAAGAGGGAGACCAGGAGACACTTCTCAGATATTTGCTTATTTATCCCATCTTGCCTCACACTGTCTGCTATTCCTCTTAAAGATAGACCTTTGCTAAGGTAAAAATCCAGTGCATTGACTGTGATAAATGTTATGATGTAGAGCCAGTCCTCAGGGAATAGGAGGTAACTGCCCATCAGGAGATGCATCCTTGGGTGCACCATACAGACATGAACTACTGATTTGCAGGGGGATCATGAAACATAAAAAGAAAAAAAAAAACATTTTTATGCACTCTGCTGGTCTACCTCCATGAAGCTCAGCCTCAATGCCAGAAAGCTTCTCAGTCTATGTCTCCTTTGTATTTCTCTTTTAAGTCAGTCTGAAAGCCAGGGGCATGAAGGTTGGGAGATAGAAATAGTCCTAGTCCTGTCACCAAATTCCTGGGACTGGGGATAACTATCTCCCTTGCACTGGTTCTCTATTTCCCCATCTTTAATGGATTATAAGGAGAGATGATGAGATAATCTCTAAAATCCCCTCCAAAACTAAGATTTTATGACCCATACATGCTCCAAGGCTGCCCATGCTGAAACATTTAGCTGGTTGTCTGTAAGCAATTTTGCTGCGGTGACCAAAAAGTTCCTGGAAATAATGCCAGGAATATCCTTACCATGACAACCATTGATTGCAATGTGGTTGATGAGCTGATTTCCTAGACAAGTGAACTTAGGACACTTGAGAAATTAGGTGATAAGCCAAGGTAGACATTGACATCGACCACTTCTCTTTGTTCTCAGGACACCTGGTGGTTTTGGCATTTTTTTAGTCTCCTTGTTGTCTTTACACAAAAAAGTGAATCCCTCTTTCTTCTAGCCCTACTCTTACTTTTCCCAAACTAAGAAAAACAGCTCTAGCATCTAAAGTTACCTTGGGTCTAATGCCATTTTTGCTGATAATAAAACTTCTCTTATTTAATTAGGACAGCCTGAAGTCTATGTTAAGAAAAACACAAAATAACCAAGATTTTCAAGAAATAGAGAGCCGCCTAAATAGCTGAACACTGTTTCCTCTTGAACGTAAATTGATTATACACAGGCTAAAATGCTCAGAGGGCCATGGAAATATAGCTCCCTTTTTGCCTCTAACCATTTTCTCTCATTTTAGTTATAAATGTGCTATTTTAGTAAATTAGCCAAAAAATGATGTACGTGCAGTTTCTTCAAACCTGTTTCATAGCATTTCTTTTCCAAGTTTGGTTGGAAGATATCCAAGTGGTCAGGGAAAAACAACAACAACCACAAAAACACAAACTAACAAGCTAGAAATAGGAGATAATTTCTCAATACCCACATAGTTATGTATACCCCTTACCTTTGCGTTTACTCTGACTTAACATTTCTTTGATTGTTTTCTAGGTTCTTTTATTTTTTGCAGTACGCGGGCCTCTCACTGTTGTGGCCTCTCCTGCTGCGGAGCACAGGCTCTGGACATGCAGGCTCAGCGGCCATGGCTCACGGGCCCAGCCACTCCGCGGCATGTGGGATCTTCCCAGACCGGGGCACGAACCCGTGTCCCCTGCATCGGCAGGCGGACTCTCAACCTCTGCGCCACCAGGGAAGCCCTAGGTCCTGTTTTGATATCTATGAGAAATCCCATTATCCATGTATTTCATAGAATCCAAGGATGCTCTTGAGTTTGGAAGTACTCCTCTTCCTCTCACCAGGAATGCCCCTCCTCCCTCTTTTTTAACCCTGTACGTCTTACCCAGCTTTATTTTCTCTCTCATGTCTCTCCGTCTTTCCTCGCTCTGCTCCTCTCACTCCTACTCTGCTTTTCCCAACTCCTATTGATCTCTTTCTACTCTCCACTCTTTCTTTCTCCTTTTTCTATTTACTGATTCCTTTTTTATCACTTTTCATCCCTTATCTTTTTGCCAACTCACAGTTAACAAGAATAACCCATGCTGCATGGCATTCTTTACAAGCGAAATCATTCACAAAGCGTTCTCTTAGGTGTAGCTTGTTATTTTGGGAAATAATGTTGATAACTTTTGTTAAGAAAATAAATAACAAAATGGAGTCATGTACCCCTGATGAAAGCAAACCAAAACTTGACAGTTTTGAACTTCAGCAGAAATATGATCTTAATATGATCTTAATCAACCAGTTTGGAAATTTCTGGTGAGCACCCATGAGGTAATCTGTCATGCTGGCCCTCTCCATCTCCCAGAGGAAGAGGGAATCTGTGTGATAAAACAGCAGTCCCTTCTTCCTAAAATGATGTCCTGACCTAAAAATAAACCTTTCTATACTTTCACTAATAACTCCCTTGCTTCATCCTTCTTCCTATAAAAGCCTCTAATTTTGTACAACCCCTTGGAGCACCTTTCTATTTACTAGAAGGTATGTTGCCAGATTCATGAATTGTTCAATAAAGCCAATTATATCTTCAGATTTACTCAGTTGACTTTTGTTTTTTAATGCTTTCAATTCAGTAAGTGTTGAGTTTGTACAGTGAGGGGCTATGCTCAGCACTGAAGCTATGAACATAAATAATATACACACCCTATATTAGGAATCCAGGAGGAAGAAGACATGTGTAAGTGTTTTGATTGAGGCATCACACTGTATAAAGAATAATTAGAAAATGGTTTTATTTCTTCAATAACTTCCAGTTATTGCTCTGCCAGTTCCCCTTTGCTGCTGAAGACTTGGACTCATTGAGTGTCATTATCTTCCCTAGGAATTTAGTTGACATTTATTGCTTTATATTTTCCAGGGATGAGCCTCTGTACTAAATTGTTTTTCAACAGCTGCAGATTCATTTACCATGACAGTGCCTTTTCTATCATGATAGAGGTATTTCTAATTCCAATTCCTTTTGGAATAAGACCAAAACTTTCCAACCAAATGTGAGAAAAATTATTTGCAAAAGTCCAACATTTTCTTCCATTTAACTGCTCCTGGTTGAAAGAGAGGTATCACCTTACATGTCTATGGACATAGAAATGAATTCACAGATTTATAGGCAAAATAAACTGAAATTCTTATTTTCCTTCTCTGTCTTTAGATTGCTTTTTCTGCCTTGGATATTCCCTCTTATGGCAAATCCCAAGCATCAAGAAATGAACCAAGAGGGTGGGTTAGATTTCAACATAGGTCAGCTACTTGTTTCATAAGCACATGCTTTACAAACACTTTATCTTTAAACAATTATCTGGCAGATATATGCAATGTCCAACTCAGTATCCTATAGTTATCTATGAAGACAGGCTGGGGCCATGTTTGTATCTGACCCATGCAGTCATTATCAATCATGTCACCTATACCTGTAATGTGCTTCCTGAAATTGCTCCAACCTGAACATTCAGCACCTTTCATGTGATGCTTCATAAATGACAGACACTTGGTTACTTGGATCTCATTCAATGTATAAAAATCTGACTGTCCAGGGCTAGGGTGTTGATGGATTGACTGGTGGTCTTAAAATAAGTGATTTGAAGTACACTGATTCTTAGAACTGTGTTCCTGCTAGATTCCAGGCTAATAGATGAAGATAGATAAATGAACAGGACATGATCTGCCTAAACAGCCTGACAGAAATGCATTGTAGGAACTGAAGCAAATATGAAAACGGAGGAAGAGAGGGGCAGATACTCATTTTTGAGTTTGACATAAATTGATCCTGATATGGAGACTCAGAGTTAGACTATTTTCCTCCATGGTGGTTATGGATAGAAATAGAGATTATACATTCCTTAATTAGTCAAGAGAATGGTAGTCAATTATGTGTCATTCTCCAGTCACTGACAAAGATCAGAGAAAAACAAAAGCAACTCTTCTAGAGGTTATTCTGTAAAACAACCATCCAGCTCATATTCCACTAGACATGAGTAGTTCCCTAAGTATCCTCAAGCCCCATTTAGGGCTGTTACCCAAGGCACTAAAAGAGAAAAAAAACTTGTACTTCTGATGAGATCCTCAGGGCATACCAGTCTCATCAAATTTGAACTTCCTTGTGGAGCTTTTTTGGAGGTTCCTGAAGACAGCCATACACAATTTAATGAACCAAATGTGTCCTTCAAGTACCTCACTTGAAAGCTAGTATTAGGTCCCTTGCCTCTGATAAGATCTCCTTCCTTTTGTCATGACCAGTTAATTTCAGGGAGGAAATCCTTCCTTGTACTGAATAGCAGCATGTGATGCCTGTCATCATTCAAACGTTATTTTTTATGAATGAGATCAATAATCACAGCAGGAAAGGGAGTGTTAGGGCAGCTGCTTTGAGGGGGAGGGGGAGTAAAGAGCTGGGAGAAGGAGACCAGAAACTCTTCGTTTCTTCTTTTCTGCTGCTTACCTGACAGGTGGCTGCAGGGATAGATGCTGAATCCCAGTTGCCTTTAAGTAACTCTTGAAGAGTCACAGATAATGAAGTATGTTCTTTACCACTGTTTTTTTTATTTTAATTTCTGAATTTTATTTTATTTATTTTTCTATACAGCAGGTTCTTATTAGTCATCAATTTTATACACATCAGTGTATACATGTCAATCCCAATCACCTAATTCAGCACACCACCATTCCCACCCACCCCCACTGCTTTCCCCACTTGGTGTCCATACTTTTGTTCTCTACTTCTGTGTCTCAATTTCTGCCTTTACCATGGTTTTATCACTATACTTTTTAAACATGTTAAACATGTTTAAACTTGTTAAACATCCAGAATGGACTTCTGGATACATAGTATATAGGATATATATATTTCTCCTATTTTTGTGGAACATGAGGCATGGGGGACTCCAACATACCAAATCCAGAGCTGATATCTTTAAGGCAAACATAAACCAAAGTTTCCTAAGGACAAGACACTTCTTATTTCCTGGAAAATTTGAAATAAAGGTTCAATCCATTTAAAGGGAGAGATACTGCTGTTTGTGTGTATGGATATTCTCAGTAGAGGAAGAATTGAATATCCTCACCTTTTGGTCTGACCTCAGGGACAAAGAAATGTTATAAAATAGAATTGATTTAGCCTCAGGGCAATGGATGCAATAGTAGGTGTGGGAAACAAAGACCTAATAAATTGGGCAAATCTTTCCTGGAAAGCCATTATGCAATATGCACAAAAAAATTTTCAAATAGTTTGGAGATTTCATTCAGTAATAAGAACTTATTCCTCAAGAAATTATTATATACGAAAATTTTAATAACTAGCGCATAAGTTCATCATGACATTATTTTAAAGAGAAAAATCGAAAATAACATAGATACCAGGTAATATTAAACCTTTAAGTGAATAGTGTCACATCACTAGAGTAGACTATTCTGCATCCATTTAAAATTATGTTTGTAAATTCTTTAATGATTTGAGGAGATTTTTAGTTTTTTTTATTTTTTTGTTATTTATTTATTTAATTTAACATCTTTATTGGAATATAATTGCTTTACAATGGTGTGTTAGTTGCTGCTGTATAACAAAGTGAATCAGCTATATGTATACATATATCCCCATATCTCCTCCTTATTGTGTCTCTCTCCCACTCTCCCTATACCACCCCTCTAGGTGGACACAAAGCACTCAGCTGATCTCCCTGTGCTATCCAGCTGCTTCCCACTAGCTATCTATTTTACATCTGATAGTGTATATATGTCCATGCCATTCTCTCTGAGGAGATTTTAAAAATATAATCTTGCATGTAGAGTTAGATATAAATTTGTGTGTACAACTTGACCCTTTGTAAATCTGAATGTGTGTGTGAGTGAATATATATAAGTGGAGATAGAGAATTAAAGGAAATGAATCAACATTCTACTAGCAACAATGTTCCATGAATGCTTAAGATTCTTGTGTTTTTTGTTTTCCCCTTTAAATTTTTTCCCAATTTTCAAATCATCTGCTGTAAGTATTTTTGATATTTACATTTATGAAAATTCAATAGTGTGGCAATTTGTGTCCCCAGTTATTTGCTGGCTGTGTACACTTGCTTTGACTAATGGAATGAGAGCAGAAGTGGCATGTGTCCTGCCAAGAAGAATGTCTGAGAGCCTCTATGAGGTTCCACCGTGTTTCCATCCCCTCAGCCCTGAGAACTGCAATGTCCCTGACAGATCCTTCTCCTTTAACCTGATCTCCTTTAACCTGATCTTAAAATGAACAAGACATGTGGAGCACAGCCAAAGTGACCCACAATGGCAGGCATATGGTATGAATGAGAATCTAGCCTTTTTATGGTAAGCAACTGAGAATTGGAAATTGTTGTTACTGTAAAATAACAAAAAGAAAACTTGACTAATATGGCCTATTCCATTAAATTTTCTCATTTAGAAACTAGCTAAATGACTACTTAGCAGGTTATCTTAGGGAAATAATTTATTGTTAATCTCACAGACCCACATAGAAACAAGACAGGTTCAAGTGTCCCAAGAGTGACAATATAAAGACAAACCAAACAAAATTCCTCTTACCTTGCCACTTTGGTCCAATTACATTTTTCAGTTTTGCTGATCAGACACATGAATGAGTAAAATTTCTTCTCTATCTTCATTTCTTTACCTTCACTCCTAGATATTTTGAAATCTGATTTCTACCTATGTCAATATAGTAGATGTATTTTATCATTATTTTGATATATTGAACTGTACTCTCCAATTATTTTCTAAAATATCCTTGTATTACTTTAATGTCTGATGTTTTCCCTTGATTATATTTGTTTATGTAGTTATAGTAGGCATTCCAAAAATTAATGTTATTTTCTTCATGAGGAGACACACAATGTCATTTGGCTCCATTACTGGTGATGTTAATTTTAATCTCTTAGTTATGATGGTGTTTACCAGGGAACTTCCCTGGTGATGCAGTGGATAAGACTCTGCACTCCCAATGCAGGGGGCCTGGGTTCTATCCCTGGCCAGGGAATTAGATCCCCCATTGCCACAGCTAAGAGTTCTCATGCCACAGCTGGGGAGCCCATGTGCCACAACCAAGGAGCCCACCTGCTGCAACTAAGGAGGCCACAACTAAGGAGCCCTGGAGCCACAACTAAGGATTCTGCCTGCTGCAACTAAGACCTGGCACAACCAAATAAATAAATAAATAAATATAAAAAAATTAGAAAAAAAAAAAAAAGATGGTGTTTACCAGGATACTCCCTTTGTAATTACTTGGCACCTTACAGGAAGATACTTTGAGACCATGGAAATATCCTGTTCTTTTTGAAACACCCATTAGTTTTAGTACGTATTGATGGTTTTGTCTGAAATGATTCCCTGTTTATATTAAATGAACACACATATTTGCATCATATAGAATGAGTTATAATCTGTGACTATCATTATCTATTTTGATAATCAAATTGCCCACATTTGGGGATTGAGAACTATCTTGTTGATGTGTCCCACCACTCTTGAGATACTCCATATTTCTGGCCTAACAAGATATCTTGGGCTTTTCCTGTCCTGTACCTGAAATCAGCCATTTTCCCAAGGAACTCTGGTTCCTTTTGATAAAGAAGAGTATTTAGAAACTGAGAGGTGAGCTTCTGGTGTGTTCATTAGTAGTAGTGTACCACTCTTCTAGACTCAGTTGAGCTAGGAAATATTGATTGATAGATAGAAATATGTTTATATCTTCATGTCCTTATCTTTCTCTATCTAAAACCTTGACTTCATACTGTTATTTCCAATTCTAATCCAACTTCCCATAATTCAGCTTACTCTTCCCCCTCTTCTAAGTTTCTTTAATAGTGAGAAATCCAGGACACAGTCCACTCATGTTTAATTTGTCCTCAGGCCTATCATACACAGAAGGTAGTTTCAGAACTGCTTACTCACAGCACTTGAAAAAGAAGTCTCCTAACTAGATTTCACCACTTGTTCACAGTTGTTTTTTCTTAATTTGTTTGCAGCTGTATAGTCAAAACATTGCATTCAAAAGCTTATTTGATTTATATCTCCTTTCATTCAGGGTAGTTATAATGCTTGTTTGAAACACAGTTATGTCATTTGGTTTTGTTTGAATTCAATTTTATTTAGTTTTTTTTTTTCTCCCCAATCTTTATTGATTGTATCTTATATTTTAAAATACGGGAAACAGTAACCTGGTTTCACAAGTCAAAACTATACAAGTGCATATAATCAAAGAGGTGACTTTTCTCCACCCCTGACATTTCTACCCCATTCATACCCACCCTTCATAAGTAATCAAACGCACAAATGTGTAGCTTATTTTTACAGTGTATTTTTTTAGTAAAAATAAGTTCAACACACATGTTCACTTCCAATATTCTCTTACACTAAATACAATATTTTTTAATTTGCATTTTTTCCTTAGCAATATTTCCTGAAATTTATTTCATAACAGGTGGATGAGTTTATTCAACCAATCTCTTACAAACGACTTTTAAAGTCATTTCCAATATTTTGTTATGACAGAAAGTGCAGCAGTGAATAATCTTATGTGTATGTGTGTTTATACTTTTGGTGATGTATCTTCAGAGATACAGAACAAAAGTTAATATTTTTTTTTCATTTTCTTAAGTTTTTCCAGATTCTCCTTCATAAAGGTTATGCCAGTTTATATACTTACCATACAACTTGTTTTAGAGTATGTTTCCCCACGTTACTGAAAGCAATCTAGGTGTTAGGGTTGATTCTCTATTTAAAATATTTTCTAAATTTTCTATTACTGAAGTGGAAGAAGGGAGATACCAGATGAGCTCATTTCACTGAATTAATCAGAAGTTTTTATACAGAATAGAGTCCTGGGCCCCTTTCATAACTTTGACTTTTTTATAGCCATATCTATACATCCTCCTCAGTAGATCTTAAGCTCATCAAAAGAAGAAAAGCAGAAGCTGTTTGAATTTCACTTAGTGTCTACATTTAGTTCTCAAACAGTATTTATTTAACTACTTCATTTTAAAGAGATGGGTAGTAAATGAGATACTAAGGCAAAATGAAAAGACATATAAAGTCATATTTTTCCCCCTTCAGTACTGTAGTTACACTTATTCTAATTGCACCACGACTTTCTTTGTTGTTTTATCTGGAAAAGCAAATTGAAATTGAAACCTAAGTAAGGGGTCACTTAGTGAAGGACACTGCAAGACCCCATGAGAAATTACCAGGCCACCAATGAGAGATTTGGATTGGAAAATGATTCCTTGATGAGTCTGAAATACAGTATGTCTCTTTTTCTGTGCTCTCTATTTCTTGCCACCATCTCTTACAACAAGTCCTATCACAGGAGAGTTTCTTGGGGAATTTAAACTGACAGCTTCATGCTGATTAGAAGCCTGAGGACAAGACATCTCTGAAATGAGATCAATGTCAGTGCTTTTTCCCACAGCAGCCACAGGAGGAGGAAAAAATAAAATCAACAAATACTTCACAACATTCTTTATTAGAAGAAAATATGACTCAGAATCATGGAGAAGGAAAAGGAAAATGTTTTACATTGTGTCCTTAAAAGACTTTCAGCAATGCCAATGAGAGACAAATTTTCTTTCCTCTAAAGAGTATGAATAAAGACCTAGACAGACATAAAATGTGCCACAACTAAATTTATTGAAAGATAATCTGCACACCAATGATATCTGAATCATATCTGTTTCCTATATATCTATAACCAAGACACTGGGCTGGGTGCTATGGGTGATGAAATAACCTTTAAGGCACAGTTCTTCACTTAAAGATGGTAATTAATACTAATCTAGGAGCAAAGCACTAAGTCACTAAAATGAACAAGGCAAAGCATAATCTCAGAGAACAGAAACCACTTGCAGGAATGAGGGAGATGGTCAAAGAAGCAGAACATGTCAAAGTGGGTGAGGTTTGGAGAACCCAGAAGAGGTCTACCTAAGCAACCTGGCCTTTGGCTTTGGGACTCAGGAAAGATGTGTTCATTGCATTCTTCAGCTTATTCTAGAATTTCCCTACACTCTTATCCTCTCCAAAAGATTTGTAAAAGTCCCATGCTAATATTTGTAACTCGAGAAAAAAACATTGATAGGAGTTGCAGGGATTGATTGTGCCTGAATGGAACCCAGCTCATCGAGGTGTGGGGAGATTGGATTATTAACCTCTAGTAGTCATATAGGAGGCCCAGGAATATGTAGTCTTTCGTTTTCCAGGCCAATGCTCTGGGAGTAGGTGGAGCTGGTATTGCTGTCTATGTACCTGAGCCCCAGAATGCAAGGACTTTGGCCAAGTCCACATGGCTAATAGACCTAGCAACTAGAACCACATGTTGTTGGCTGCCATTCAAGGTTCTTTTCAGTAAACCAAGCAGCTCCTGGATGCTGAAGTTATTTTGAAGACTGACAGAAGTTGAGCAGTAAATCTGGAATTCCATCACTATGAACTAATGATGGTGACTTTTAGGTAACAGTGTTCCACAATGTCTTTCAGAATTAAGTTATTTGTACATAACACATGCTCATACTTCTTTTTACCAATTCTAAAATGGACAGTACCTGCTCTAGTAGGAATGTGGTCAGTAATGCTTAAGAATGAGTGAGAATACATACATGAATATTTGAATATTTGAACTCTATGATCAAAAAAAAAATCCCTTCCAAATGCTGCAATCCTAGAGTCCTCGAGAGTTGTAATTACTCTTGGTAGTGTTCTAACTCCGATTTTTCCTCTTTCAGCAAAAATCAAGAAGCCAGCCAACAGTAATGAACAGAAGGCCTCAAATGTGACTGTTATGTTGGTTATTTCTTGGCAAATGGTGTGTTAGAAACTCATTAGCAGCATGTTTTCTCAAAGAAATAAGAGAGTTTCACAGTCCCTTTCTTCTCTATTATCTTGTGATATTTCTATTTCATTTTGCTGATACCTCAGTGAATAAATTTAACCCTGGTCTTCATTTTATCTCCTCACTTCTGTGTAAACCAACTGATGGGTAAGTAATTATGAATTATGGGTCAAACAGGAGGTTATGAATATGACTTTTATCTGTGATTGACACACATGTCATTTTGTTATAAGAAGTTTATTGTTCCACCATTTTTTCTAATGTGGAATTTACTATTTTTTTAATGGTCTTGGTGATGAGTACCAAACTGCTTTACAAGGAGTAAATGAAGTGTCTATGCCTTCCTCTATAAAGTTCTCAGAAAGTATTGCTTCTTATCAATGGCGTAGAGAAGTTATATTTTAGGTTCTTCAGTTTGAACGCTGAGGAAACCTTGTGGTTCGATTATAGGGAAAAATCTGTCAGATGTGGTAGACACAACTGTGGAAACCTGTGGACAATACCAATTGTCACTATTTTGTTCATGAAAAGAAATGAGTTTTTTGTTGTTGCTTTGTTTTGTTTCATTTTACCTCCACTCAGAGTCCTGGACTATATTCAGGAGACAATGAAGATTAAAGCAGCTTCTGTTGCCTCTCAAATTTGCTGTCCATGCTGTGCTCCCTTCTTTGTCTTAGATTCATCCCATTAAGTGTCAGCATTCTTGTGTTTTGTCTTCACTGGAAACACTGTTAACTCTATGTATATTTTTTTCTCATTTAATAGCCAAGACATAGAAGCAACCTAAATGTCCATTGACAGATGAATGGACAAAGAAGATGTGGTATGTGTATATATATATATATATATATATATATATATATATATATATATATATACACACAATGAAATACTACTCAGCCATAAAAAAGAATTAAATAATGCCATTTTCAGCAACATGGAGATGATCATACTAAGTGAAGTAAGTCAGGCAGAGAAAGACAAATATCCTGTGATATCACTTATATGTAGAATCTAAAGAAAAAATGATACAAGTGAGCTTCTTTATGAAACAGAAAGAGTCTCACAGACATAGAAAACAAGTTTAAGGTTACCAAAGGGGAAAGGGTGGGAAGAGGGATAAATTAGGAGTCTGGGATTAACATATACACACTACTATATATAAAATAGATAACCAGCAAGGACCTATTGTATAACACAGCAAACTATACCCAATATCCTGTAATAACCTAAAATGGAAAAGAATCTAAAAAAATTATATATAAATATGTATATATGTGTGTGTATATATATATATATATATACGCATATATATATATATATATATATATATATACACACACATACATATATAACTGAATCAATTTGCTATACCCCTGAAACAGTACATTGTAAACCAACTATAGTTACATTTTAAAAAACAATAAAATAAATGAATCATTGTAGCACATGTACACACTATAAGTTCACAGGTCTTCTTATGCTCCTGTGTGTGAGATGCCAGACTGGGAAATGGAGCTGCAGAGGTAGAAGGCATGGCATCTGCCCTTGAGGTAGGAGGTGCACAGGTAAGCAGTGACTGCACAGTGATAATAACCATGGAGAGCTACGTGAGCTCAACAGAGAAGTTTGGGTGCAAACAGGTGCTGAACGGAGGCTTCCCTGATAAGTGGAGCAGCTGGTGCCATGGGGTTGGGAGAAGAGAGGTAATCAAAGGATTCTTGTGAAAGGATATGATGTCTTAGCTGAGTCTCAAGTCATAATAGGCATAGCCAAGAAAACATGTCAAGAGTATGCAAAGGCTTCAAAAGGTGTTTTTCCTATTTGGGAAACTTGTTGTCTTGAGAGGGTTAGAGCGCCAGGTGTGCACAGTGAGAGGCAGGAGATGAGTCATGGGAGCTCAGTGAGGGATACAAGTCAACACAGCTAACCTTTCAATTCTCGGTCTTCAGGGTGGGAGACTATTCTTCTTAGGCAAACACATGGCATCTGCCCTTGGAGAAGCCTCTGAGCTTCTTTGTGAGAAAGGTAGGTATGAAGAAGAAGGGGTGAAAAGGTAGGGAAGCAATGAGAGGGGAAAGCTGGTCTCAGTGGAGCAGACACATCAGAAATGACTTTAGGAGAAAGAGGATACTTTTGAAAGTTTGTACATAAAAGCTTACAGTAGCTTCATAATGGGTCCAAATTTACTTCTTTCTATTTTTTTTTTATTGAAGTATTGTTGATTTACAATCTTGTTAGTTTCAGGTGTACAACCAAGTGATTCAGTTATACATATGTATATCTATTCTTTTTCAGATTCTTTTCCATTACAGTTTATTACAAGATACTGAGTATAGCTCCCTGGGCTATACAGGAGGTCCTTGTTGGTTATCTATTTTATATGTAATAATATATATATGTTAATCCCAAACACCTAATTTATTCCCTCCCTCTCCCTTTTGGTAACCATAAGTTTGTTTTCTATGTCTGTGAGTCAGTTTCTGCTTTGTAAATAAGTTCGTTTGTATTATTTTTTTAGATTCCACATAAAAGTGATATCATATGATATTCGTCTTTCTCTGTCTGACTTACTTCTCTTAGTATGATAATCTCTAGGTCCATGCATGTTGCTACAAATGACATTATTTCATTCTTTTTTATTTCTGAGTAATATTCCATTGTATATATGCATCATATCTTTATCCATTCATCTGTCAATGGACATTTAGGCTGCTTCTATGTCTTGGCTATCAATTGTTACTGCTAATTGTACTGAGCAAGATAAACCTCATGAGGGAGACTGGAACCACAAGACTAAGTGCTCCAGAGTGATTTTCTCCAACAGCCTTGTCTTCCTTGGCCTTCTGATCTTCTCTGGACCCCACTATGCTAGCCCTGTGTCTGGACACGATTTTCTCCCGCTCTCTTCTGAGCTCCTGGAGGTCAGGGTTCATCTGTTCAGTCACTAGTACCTAGCACAGCCCTGGCACACAGAGGTTGCTCAGAAAATGCACAAAAAAATTAAAAGGGCAACAGGGGTTTGGAAACTGAGAAATCAATTTTGCCTACAGGGTATTTTTCTTACAACGTAATGTACATAATTGTTCATGAAGGCAGCAGTGAAGCAAAAAGCACGGATAAGTTGTAACAAAGAGAAGAAACAAACTGAATTTTAAAAACGGAAGCAAGGCAGAGTGGATAATCATTTGACACCTGGAATAATACATGTGGAAAACGGGGTGGGGTGGAGGAAATATTTCTATGGGACATGGAATGAGCTGAATGTATTCGAGAATGAAGAGAGACAAAGAAAGGCAGGAGAGATTTCTTTCAGGGGTGGAGGGGAAGAAGCACATGGAGATCTAGGGGCAGAATGAAGAAAACTGCCAGCCCTCTCTACCCACCTCACCCCACCAAGGCTACAACGTAAGGTTCTGTATCAACTTCTACAATCCACATTTCCCTGGGTTTTGAATAATCGGGAGCTCTGCAGTCAACCTCTGGGAAGGCATTTATAGAAAGCCCAGGCATTAAAATGAGGGTGTCTATTGAATGAAGTATTTTGCTAACTGAAGCCACTGCCCCACACTTCTCTGTCCTGCCTGGAGAGGTCGCTATGACATATTCTTCTTATGGTAGCAATAGTTAAAATAGAGGCAGAATATTTGAGTTCTTTCTCTGGTTTCTCTATCCACTGTAGGTATGAATAGAGCTTTATAATATGAACTCATAAATCCCGTGAGCAAATTTAAAAATATTTGTTCTTCACAGGCACTAAGTGAGCAGAAGCTCTAAAAAAATCATATCATAAACTCCATGCTTTTAAACGTGGTTAATTTTTAAGAAGGGTTATATATCAAGCTGCTTAAAACATTTATCTTATGTCCCAAACTTTTATTTTTGTTGCCCTGAGTTTTGTGCAAAATATGACAGAATGGATCATCAAACTCTCAAAAGCATCATTAAGTAAAACATAAAAGATGAAGTTTGGGCTTCCCTGGTGGCACAGTGGTTGAGAGTCCACCTGCCGATGCAGGGGACGTGGGTTAGTGCCCTGGTCTGGGAAGATCCCACATGCCGCGGAGCGGCTGGGCCCGTGGGCCATGGCCGCTGAGCCTGCGCGTCCGGAGCCTGTGCTCCGCAACGGGAGAGGCCGCAACAGTGAGAGGCCCGCGTATCGCAAAAAAAAAAAAAAGATGAAGTTTATCAGATTTAGTACTGAAAAAATACATATATTTATATAAATATATTCACTGTCCAAAAAGAATCTATCTTGCATACATCTATCTTGGGTAGATTACCATTCTACATTTATTGACTGTCCCTTCATACCTCTGGTTAAATCATTTATTGACTTTGACATCACTGATAAGGCTACCAGAACCATAAACTTTAATTGAAGAAGAACCTAGTACTTTTTTGATGAACCACCAAAAAGAATAATAAAAGGTGTACACTTTAATAACAAGTCTGATTATCTCACCTTGCAGTTGAGGAGTAGGGAGTGTCCAATCATCCTCCAAATGCTACTGCAAAGAAATAAATGACCAGATCTATGCAACAACACCGCTGTGCAAAGAGATGAAGTAAACATGATTGCAAAAGCATTCACCTTTATCAAGGCACTGAGTTTCTGTTTGAGAGTTTCTACTTCAAACTGGAAAATATAAATGAAGCAAGCATAGCATAGAAAAGATAAATAAAAAGCTTATTGTTGAGGTATACTTAGCTAGTCCATAGAAAATTCTACATTTCAGATTTATTATGACTTGATGGCCATGAGGAGGGCTGTGTCAGCAGAGGGCAGAGCATCAGTGCCTAGAAGATATTTCCTGAATACACTTCTCCTCTCCACTTTCATTGAAGGAAGGGAAAACAAAATAAAAATAATCCACCAAAATTAACTGGACATCTGTTGTTTTTAGATAAAAGAGCAAGCGGTGATATTTGGTTTTAGAACATATGTGCATATTTTTGTGTTCTACTAAATAGAAAAAAAGCATTAAATATATTGTAAGATAATTTAGTAATCTACAAAGATCTGGTGGCCCTGTGTGTCAAGCATTACAATAAAAGCTGTAGATCATTCATTCAAGAATAAGTAAGGCAGAGACCCTTCCCTTGAAGTAAGATAAGATGATGATATATTACTTGTATGCAACCTGTACATCTAAAGCAGTGGTTTATGCTTTAATGTGCATAAACACAACTTAGGTGTCTGGATACATGGAGATCACTCACAACCAACACCCTTCAGGTAATCTGATTCAGTACATCTTAGGTTAGCCCCAGGAATCTACATTTATAACAAATGCTCTAAATAAAGGTGAAATAAAAGTTTATAACTTGGGCAGCATTTCTTAAACCTAACTGCATATTAAAATTCCTTTATGATCTTTATAAAAATTCCAATGCTTTTTCCCCACTCCCAAAATTCTAATTGAATTGTTTTTCGTGTAGTATTTTTGAAAGATCATCAGGTTATTCTAAGGCACACTCAGGACTGAGGAACACTGCCTTAAGAGAACCAGAACAATGAGGTTAAGAACTCCTGGCAGATATCTTACATTGTGTGGGTCCTACATTTTCAGATGCGACCCCACTTCCTAGAACCTAATTAGCTATCGTATCATCATCATCATAGAAATCATTGGCAGTAGAATAGTTACTTTTTATTTTACTTTTGCTTTTTATATTTCACTCATTCTTGTGCTTTACATAGGGATGATTGTGTTTAATCTTCCCAGTCATAGTCTCTGGAGACGGACAAAGAAATCTGCACTTTAAACACACATTCCAGATAATTGTTATATATATTAACTTTGAGAGCCACTACCTCTCATTACTTTCTCTTCAAAATTTCAGTGTAATCCTTTATTTTTTTCCCCCAGTATGATTTTTTTTTGTTTTTAAGTCAGAGGATACATTACCTTGCTTGAAGCTCTCAGAGGCTCCACATTACCCCGAGGTAGACTGTGAAGATTAAAAGAGAACAGCGGTATGTAAAGCAACTTGAGCGTCTAGAATCCAGTAAGTATAAAATCTGACCTCCAGTTATACATATATATACACATATATGTATGTATGTATGTATGTATATATATATATATATATATATATATATATATATATATATATATATATATATACTTTTACAGATTCTTTTCCCTTATAAGTTATTACAAAATACTGAGTATAGTTCCCTGTGCTATACAGTAGTAAGTCCTCTTTGGTTATCTATTTTATATATAGTAGTGTGTATATGTTAATCCCAAATTCCTAATTTATCCCTCCCCCCCTTCCCATTTGGTGACCATACATTTGTTTTCTATATCTGTGGGCCTATTTCTGTGTTTTAAATAAGTTCACTTGTGTCATATTTTAGATTCCACATATAAGTGATATCATATGATGTTTGTCTTTCTCTGACTTACTTCACTCAATATGATAATCTCTAGGTCCATCCATGTTGCTGCAAAGATCACTTTGTTGTACACCTGAAGCTAACACAACATTGTAAATCAATTATACTTCAATTAAAAAAAAACCTTAGAAAAAAACAAGCAAAAAAAAAAAATCTGACCTCCAAAAGCCAGTTTGTCTCTCAAGTAAAATATAATGGCTTCACCATCACCACCACCCCGCCGCCCACAAACACATACACACAAACTCTAAACCCTTTGCAGAACCACACATACCCTCTGAGGCTTCCGATCTTACCAGTTGTTTCTCCATCTGCTTTAAAGTCTTTCTCACTCTGCCACCCACTTGCTCTCTGTTCTCAGTTTAGTTGTCTGCCAGCCTTGATATTTTTAATGTGCAATGGACAACCTGGCCAGTTCTGGATCCTGGAAAAAGGGGTCCTGGATGTTCTAAGTGGATAGCAGCATATGAACGTATAAACAGGAAGTTAAAGGTGGAGGTGCATGCGAGTGTGTGTGTGTGTGTGTGTGAGAGAGAGAGAGAGAGAGAGAGAGAGAGAGAGAGGTCAGTGAAGGGCACTGATTGATGAAAGTAGAAAGCCTGTCTTGGGAGAAGATTGATTTCCATCAATCAGTCTAATGGTAATGACATATTTCACTGGGTAAACAAATTCTTTAACCAGACAATTGCTCTTTTCAAAGTCTGTAGGTTAGTTGAGGACTCAGGTAATGCAGCTTCTCACTGGCTTAGTGGTGTTTTTTATTTTCCAGGGAAAAGTTCTACTCCTGATTCTGCAGTGATAGTGAATTGCGAATTCCCAATGCTCATGGACTGTGAATGCTATTCTCTCCCATGTTAGTGCTTAGATAAAAACTGAGCAACATGGTCAATGTAGAGTCACATAATTAGAGACAGCAAGTTGAAAGCAATCTTTGGAACCATCAAATCAACCCCCTTCTTGTACAGATGAAGAACCAGGTCCATGGTACTAATCTTCTCTTGGAACTAGGTCACCAGCCAGCTGTACTCTGTTGTGAATAGGAAACAACTTTGTCCAGAAAGAAATCTTTATTGAAGAAGAAAGATGAAAAAGTTGCATTTGATCATGGGCTAATAATGTCAGCATAAAGCCAAAAAGTGTTACTAAATTCAAAAACATCCTACGGATCTAGAATGGTCAAGGGAGGCTAGAAGATAAAAGCTGATTTTGACTTGTTCAGATTGTGCCCTACTTTTGTCAGCCATGGTCTCCTGTACATCTCCCTCTGGTTATCATTGTTCTGCCAAGTTATGATATTGATACTTACTTGGTGGGTCAAATATTAAAAGAGAGCTGGCTCTCTTCTCTCTGCAATTCTGACATGTTTTCTCTAATAGTCAGAGAAACTACATCTTCTTTCACCCTTTTCTTTTTGGCTAACTGAGCTAGACTACCATTATTTTATAAAGCTGGCTTTACTCCTTGAAATCCTCTGGAAGAGAAAAAAAGTATATAGTTAAGAAAGTAGATAAGAATTATAAAAGCTACAGGAGTTAAATAATTTTAATTTGTGACACAGGTTGTCAAACTGTTCAGTAATCAGAGGTCTGAGTTTTCACTCTTTGAGGGAATGTTAAATATCATAAAGTCTTGGGACTCCCCCAAAACACAAGATGGGGCCATCTAGACCTGGGGAAGGTGGGAGTGGGGAGAAATGGGAATGATTGCTAATGGGTATGGGGGTTCTTCTTTGGGGTGAAAGTGTTCTAAAATTATAATATTATAGTGATGTTTGCACAACTCTCTGAGTGTACTGAAAGCTCTTGATTTGCACACTTTAAATGCATAAATTGTACAGTAGGTGAATTATATCCCAATAAAGCTATTATTTTTTAAAGGGTACTTTTCAAGTCCATGTGCACAGAAGCCAAAAGGGTTAGATAGAAACAGGTACTGTTCATGTTTCTGATCATCTCCAGCAATGTTTTCAACACAGTCATTGTCGTTTCAGTAACTATTAATTACTATAGACCGTAGCTCATCTGAGAAGCTGCCTCCAGCAAGCAATTGACTTTATTTAGTTGTGATTCTTTGCTATGGAATGTAATTACATATTATAAGCATTCCCTCATCTCCAAGTCACCCAAGAGTTGAAGCCAATAGAAAGAAGTGATTGCATTTAACGGGAGTAGCTATTTCTAAAAGTTGATGTACAGCCTCTCATTTAATAGGGGAGAGAGTTCTCTCTACTTCCACACATGAATGGTATCTTTAACCAAATTTATACTGTGGTTGCAATAATACCAGTTACTATTATTTCAAAATTATAGATTGATTATAAAAACCAGCAGCTTTTAATGAGCCCACATGAATAATAGCTAGCATTGTCATTAATTAAATGTTACTAAATTCTTTCCTTTCTTTGTGTATGCTTGCCTTATCATGCCAAGACATGGTAATCTGCTGTTTATTAAATGACAGTAAATGCATAAAAGGGATGGAGATAAATAGTTTCCTAGATATTTTCAATATTGTGCTGTCATTCCTATGTGACACGTGATTTTGTATGAATAATGAATATGGTGAAATGGGATTTGTTTCTGCACATTTTAATTAAACATAAGATGAAGGACCACAGAGAAGGGAGTCTGATCATTTGAACTACTGGCCCTTTATACCACGTGATTTGAGAGGCGGGATAGTCTGATTTTGTTTTAGTGTCTGACATGTGTTAGTGTAAAGCCCAGTATTACCCAAGCTGCTTGATCAAAGGCAACTTAATTAACCTCTCTGAGACAGTTTCCAAATATGCAATAATATGGATAAGGCACTAAACTGCTGGAGTTTTTGTGAAGATTACATATAAAAAACCTTTTCCAGGGCTTCCCTGTTGGTGCAGTGGTTGAGATTCCACCTGCCAATGCAGGGGACACGGGTTTGTGCCCCGGTCTGGGAAGATCTCACATGCCGCGTAGCGGCTAGGCCCATGAGCCATGGCTGTTGAGCCTGAGCGTCCAGAGCCTGTGCTCCACAACGGGAGAAGCCACAACAGTGAGAGACCCACATACTGCAAAAAAAAAAAAAAAAAAAAAAAAAAAAAAAAACCTTTTCCAAATCACCTAATACAATAAATCGGAAGTATCAAAATGTTAGTTTCACTTAATTTCATTTGAAAGATGCTCCTAAGAGTGTTGTATGCAGTCTCTTTTATAACCCATCGTGTTCTTGAAAGTTCACCATTAAACCTTATTTCTTTTAGAGTCTTTAAGTCATTTTAGTTATGAAGAATAACTAAATTTTGAGGAAGTACACACATTAATACACTGCTGGTGTATACATTGCTGGTGACTGTGTAAATTGAAATGTATTTTCTGGAGAGTGATTTAGACATAAATATGTTCAGATCTCTTAAATTAGATGCTCACTTTTAAATACCTATCCTAGGTTGTTACAAGACATGTGGGCCAAGCTTTAGGCACAGATACATTAACCACAGCATTATTTATAATATAAAAAATAGGAGTATCTGAATTTCCAACTTTAGGTGAATTAAATAAGTTTTGGTAGATCTCTAGCAGCCATGCTGCTCTCTAGTTCTATGCCCCCTCTTCACACTCTGAGCCAAAGCCAAAAGAGGGGATGTATGTAGGAAGCCATACCTGCCATTTATTGGAACAAGCAGATCACCACAAATCAACAAGTTCTTAGCACCAGGAAGAAAATCCTTATTAAAATTATTTCCTAGAATATTTAAATACTTTCTCTACTGTAGAGCTCCAAAAACACACACACACACACTTTCTCTCTCTGAAAAGAAAAAAAAATATATATATATATATATTCTCTTTTGATGGGAAAATTTAAACCATTTACATTTGAAGTAATTATGAATAAGTGAGGAACACAGCAAGAGAGGAAAAATGGAACAAGAGAACTACAAAACAGTCAGAAAACAATCAGCTGACATTTGTAAGTCTCTCTTGAAAGATAAGTGATAGATAGATGATAGATAGATGCAACTACATCTAAATAGATATATAAAACTTTTCATTAAATTATATACTATAAAAATATCATGAATTTTTTATTTACAAACTTCTTTCCAGGGACTCTAGGAGAAAATTGCTCTGAACTTTAAAACAGCCTTTCATACTGAGATCTAATTTGTTGATATTTTTGCAGACAGCAGAGAAGACCTATAAGGTGGGCTTCTCAGAAGAGGACCATCTATACGTTGTCCATCCTAGAGGTGGGATTATTGCTCCAAAGCTGCTAGTAAACAGTTACCCTGTGCACAGGAAATTTGCTTGAGCTCCACTATGATGAGAACCTGCCATCCTAAGTCCAACAAAAATACACTTTTTCCCGTGGATTTCTGCTCCACAATAGATATTTACTCCATTAGGTTTAATTGTACCTAAATATCAGTTTACAAATGGAAAGAAAGAGAGGTGGAATCAAGAGTTATTCTCTCCTCTGGCATTTTCATTCACATATCAACTTTAAATATAAATATAAATACTTTATATAAATATAAATACTTATATATATATATATATATATATATATATATATATATATATATACTTTATGTATATACTATAGTTTGACCTCATCCCTTCTACTTTGTGCTGATATGGATGAAGAAGAGGGAAGAGGGTTTTTATATTTCAAAGAAAAATTCGGGTATTTAAGTTAGTGGATCCCAGCACAAACATTACATTCCTATCATAAATATTGATATATCTTTATGAGTGTGTGGGTGTGCCTTCATAGTTCTTTGTCTATTGCTTTATCTCTATCTACTTTGCTTTCTGAAATAATTCCACACCTAAATCTACGGTCAGAAGGTCAACTGATGTGATTAAGGCTCTGAAGCCAAATTGCATGAGTTTCAATCCCAGATCCACTTACAAGCTATATGCTTAAAACAGTGTCTATAACACAGCAGTTGGGTGGTAGATACTATTATTATCATTGTTGTTGTTAATTTTGTTATTATTGTTTATAATTTTCTATGTTAGCAGACATTACTTGTAGAATCCTTAAATATTTTTAAATACACACATCTCTGCTTATACCCATCTTAGAGTAAGAGCCACCATTGCTCATGTGAAAATCAGTTGGTTTTGTGAGTTGGAGACTCTATTTTTCTGAATAAAAAACTAGGGAGCATGTTTGAATCTACTGTTTGTTTCCTCCTCTCATTGTATCTTATTAGTATGCCAAATATATCTCAATTTCAACTGTTCTGAAAGTCAGCTACCTGTCTATGAGCAACTTTTCAGGGGTACCAGAGGTGGATGTCATATATGTGATCACCAACTAAAAATTGACACTTCCATATGCCTCTACAAGGATTAAATTAAAGCTGTTGCAGCCACTGACCTTCAACACCCCCTGAAAGGAGTTCGGGGTGGAGATCAGGAATGAGGCCCTCTGTGCTCTGGGAAAAACTGCCTGAACAGGGCTTCAACAGTTAGATATTTTCAGGAGAGGATTTTTTGAGGCCAATTCTTGCATCTCCTTGTGTCTCGAAAAGCACTAAAATTATTCATGGTGACATCTACTCCTTGTGACTAGCAGTAAGCCTCTGTCAAAATGTGTGCTTGACTGCACATACCCCCTTCACTAAAATCACATATATACTGACCTCCCCCTTACCTCTTCGGAGCAAGTTCTCAGAGCTATCTGAGATGCTGTCTCCCAGGCTATAGTCCTTATTTTGCCCCAGATAAAACTTAACTCACAACTCTCACGTTGTGTATATTTTTTTCAGTCAACATGATGTACCCTATCCCTCTAGTCAGGTCAACCAAACACACTTTCCACATCTGTTGAAATCTATTCTTTAATCAGATGACTACTCAAAACTCAGAGGGGTGTCCTCCAAAATGCCATGAAATATACCTGAATACTGCCCCCAAATTTCTATAGAGATCCTTTATAACACAATGGCTCTAATGTATTACTTCCATACACAAATTAAATGCTAACAAAGAAAAGATGAAGTAATAAGTAAAAATATGTTCACTAAAATAAAACAAAATCAAAACAGTCAAATGATACACAAGTAGTCAAAGCAAGGAATATCCTTCATTCCTCTCTTCCTGTTCTAATTAAATTATCCTCAGTTAAACACTATTTACCCCCTCCTTATTTAGTTTATTGTTTTTTTTTCTCTTTATATTTTACCTACTATACACTCATTTGGAATTTGTCCCTTCTTTCCTCTTAAATGTGTTTTGTTTGTTTGTTTTGTTTTCATTTTGTTTTCAGTTTTTTTAAGCTTAATTTAATTTTTATTTTATATTGGAGTATAGTAGATTTACAATGTTGTGTTAATTTCAGGTGTACAGTAAAATGATTCAGTTATACATATACATATATCTATTCTTTTTCAGTGTGTTTTCCCACATAGGTTATTACAGAATATTAGGTACAGTTCCCTGTGCTATAAAGTAAGTTCCTGTTGATTATCTATTTTATATATAGTAGTGTGTATCTGTTAATCCAAAACTCCTAATTTATCCTACCCCCTGCACCTTTCCCCTTTGGTAATCATAAGTTTGTTTTCTACATCTGTGGGTCTATTCTGTTTTGTAAATACGTTCATTTATATCATGTTTTTAGATTTTACATATAAGTGATATCATATAATATTTGTCTTTGTCTGACTTACTTCACTTAGTATGATAACCTCTAAGTCCGTCCATGTTTCAGCAAATGGAATTATTTCATTATTTTTTATGGCTGAGTAATATTCCATTGTATAAATGTACCACATCTTTTTTTTTTTTTTCACATCTTTTTTATTATAAATAAGTGTGTATTTTTATGATGTCTATCACACATACTAAAGAATATATATAAATATATATGTAAAATATATGATAAAATTAATAACATCAATATGATTGCATGGTTATTATTGCTGCATAGCTAATTACCCCAAGACCCTGTAGCAGGAAATGGACCATTTTATTCTGCTCATGATTGTGTGAGCAGGAATTTGGACCCCAGCGTGGATGGCTTGTCTTTCTGGGGCAATTTTTGGAGCCTCTGCTGGGAAGATTCAAAGACTGGCAGTGATTACACAGCTTGGGTCTAGACTCATCAGAATGATCAGTAATTCTCAAGACAACGCTTAGGCTTTGAAGCCTCCAAAACTGGAATTCCTTAGTTCAGCACCTACATATGTCTTGGCTTCCTGACATCATGGCAGCCTCAGGGTACTCAGACTTCAGGGCCCCAAGAACAAGTTTTCTAGTGAATAAGAAAGAGGCTGCAGTACATTTTCCAACTTAGTCTTGAAACTTTCAAGACATTTATTGGTCAAAGTCATGACAAGCCCACCAAGTTTCAAGGGTAGGAGACCTAGAGCTCACTTCTTTACATGAAGAGTGGCAAAGTGAGAAGTATTTGTCAGATGGGAGACATTGTTGCAGACGTCTTTGGAAAATAGCCACCATCCAGTCTCAAAGCAGACCATTACTACTACCTCTGAATCTTGCCATGATTACTTTCTCTTGCCTTAGACCAGCGGTCTCCAAGTTTTTGGTACCAGGGACTGGTTTTGTGGAAGGCAATTTTTCCATGGACCAGGGGTGGGGGGTTGGGGGGTAGGGTTTGTTCAGGTGGTAATGTGAGTGATGGTTCAGGCAGTAATGTGAGAGATGAGGAGTGATGGGGAGTGGCAGATGAAGCTTCACTCACTCCCCCACCGTTCACCTCCTGCTGTGTGGCTAGGTTCCTAACAGGCCACAGACCGCTACCAGTCCACAGACCAGGGGCTGGGGACCCCTGACCTATACAAGTAACAATTTTTGTGAATCTCCTCAGCTATTTGTTATCCTTAAATCATATATTACTTTACTTCATCAGTTATTAATCTCTGTCAACTCTGTAAACATGATGGATGTAGTAGTTCTAAAACATAACTGCAAATTATTTGCTATTTGCATAGAAATAAAGAGCTAGATTCTAATCCCTGCCCTTCAAATATAAGCTTGTTTAGTGATTGATTCTAACGAACAGAATGTAGCAGAATGGGCAGTGTGATTTCTGAGGCAGCTTCATAAAAGACTATGCAACTTCTACCTGGCTTTCTCTTGAAACGTGTTTTGAAGTCCAAAACTGTCATGTAAGAAGTCCAGTTCTGAACCAACATGTTGTGGGTATCATGTAGAGAGGCCACATGGAATGAAGAGAGAGATGTCTGAGGAAAACAGCTCTTTATGTCTCAGATGTTTGAGTTTTCCTAGTTCAGGCACCAGATATGGGAGTAAGGAAGATTTTGCGATGACTCAAGATCCTCTAGTCATTTATTACTGCCACATTATCCTTTGAGCAAGAACCTCTAAACTAGACCCAAGCAACAATTAACACTGCAAGAAATAATATTAATCAATTATTATTTTATGGATGGTTAATGTAATGTTTGGTTAAATTCTCCTGTAAAAAATAATTTGGACCGATGAAATAGATATCAATCTATCTATCTATCTATATATTGATAAATTGATATCTATCTATCTATCCATCTATCTATTTGAAGATGGGAGATTTTTAATTATGTTCTGTATTCTTTTATGTTAATTTATCTTTTCATTTTTCTTTCATTCCTAGGGTTAATTCTGTAAGATACTTTTTCTATGTATTTTTCCTTTTCATATAGGTTTTTTAATTTATTTACAAAGAGTTCTTTAAATTAAATTTATTCTGTTTTGATCATTGTCTGTGCTTTGTCTTCTCACGATGTTGTTTATTAGTATTTTCTTCCTTTTTTTATTATGTAGCTGGCAATTTGGCTTTTACAAAATATTTTGAAGTGCTTTACTAAGATTTATTTATGTTTTATGTATTTTTGTATTCTTTCTCATTCGTACTTCCTTAAATATTTGTAATTTATATCTTCTAATTTCATAGGTTTAGTTTCATTATTTTCTAAGTTTTAGTGTTTCATACACATTTTCATCCTTATTGAATTAGCTATACCATACTAAAATATTTCTACTAGTGATAGCTTTAGCTCTGTTCCACAGATTGTATTCTGTGTAATCATTTTCATAAGTTTTAAATTTTATGTATTTTCATTCTGTAGTTTAATTTTCACCTATAGACTTTTAGTGTTATCTTGTATTATTTCAAGGTATATGGTCTTTTAGAAAACAACATTTTATTCTAGTTTATTGCCTTTTTGTCAATAGTAGTACTATTTTCTAGTAGCACAGTTGGCTTGTAGTACTGTTGTTTAGCAGTCAGATAATTTTATTTGCGTTATTTTTATTTTTTGGAATATATAGAAGTTTTCTCTATCATCTTATAATCATCAGTTTTCATAAATGTTTCTTTTGCCCTCGAAAAATGATATATTATTTATAATTGGGATTCAGATTTTGATATATGTCTCAAAGAGCTAAATCTTTTTGTCCATTGGAACTACCTTTATTAAGAGAAGTATATTAAATTCTAGTATTAATATGCTTCTGTGTTTTTACTTTTGTGTCATGTGATTTCTACTTTGTGAAAATTATTTTTATATCTTTGAAAAAATAAATATTAATGAACATTAAACATATTCATTGTGACACTTTATCATTTCAAAGTGTCCTTCTTTGCCTCTGCTAATACTTTTGTTTGAATTCTCTTGTCACACATCAAGACTGAAATACTGCTTTCTTCTTGTTTTCTTTGCCTGATGTAGTTGTTTTATTTTTAACCATTCTCAATCTCTTTGCTTTACATGCATTTCTTATAGAGTGTTTGATTATACTTTCTAAGCAAATCTGAAAAATTTTTAATTTTTGATTATTGATATTGAGCCATTTAAATTTACTAGTGTGATTGATATATCATCTTCCAGTTATTTTCATATTTTATATCAGTCACTCTACAAAAATATGTGTATAAACTAATAAGCAGACATACAGAGATACACATATTATATACACATTCATTCCTTTACTATGTAATCTACATTGTTCACTCTTTGGCATTTATTTTTACGTTTACAAAGTTAGAACTATAGCTATATACATATGTAATTTTCCTACTGATTGTCTTTATACTAATATCTTCAGATCTTGCTTTCTGTAACTGGAGTCAAATGATTTCCTATTGCGACTAGTATTGAAATGAATATTGAAATTTCCTTACTGTCCTTCTCTCCTAGTATCCTGTATGAAAAACTACATTTCTACTCCAGTAAATATCTATAAGGAAATTACATAGCTTATTTTACTTTCAAGATGGCATTAGATTTCTATGAGTATTTGATCCTTCATATTTTCTCAGTAAGTATTTTTGTCAGTTTTGAAATGAGTTCTCCCTTCCATGTTCCAGCTTTTTAAGTCAGTTATAGTGAAAGGCATATAACAGGGCGTGCAAGAAGTTATGCCACACAGGGTTGGAATGTAGCACTAACGAAAGCATTTCAGGTTTGTTGGCAAGTCTTTTTCACTGGTTCTTCATCCATTCCCTCCACAATGCAAATTAAGAACACTAGCAATCTCCATTAGTATTACCCGCATTTGTTTCTGTAGTCTGCTGCTCCACATTATTTTAATTAGTGTGTTGTGAAAAATATACTCTATGTTAAAACCCCAGGAAAGATAAATGAGTGTCTTTATGTTAAGACCCTTCAGAGTCTCAAATAGGCTAAAGTGCATAGCGAATCTCCAGGAGGAGGATTTAGCATCCAGTATACCTCAAAGTTATGTGACTATGAAATCCCCTTTTCTCAGAGTACTCACTAAACTCTCCTGAACTAACCTTTTGTGAACATAGTTTTAAAGATGCTGATCTCCATCAAGAGATTTAAGAGGTAGTATGAGCAAGCCACTATTCTGTATCCCAGCTGAGAAACTGCAGGAATAAGCCACTCTATTGAAAGATATTAAACAGTGTTCTTATCTGAAACATTCATTTGCCTCTGTTGATTTATACTTGGTTGACTAGCTTCCTGGAAATAAAATGTTTAAACCTTGTTTACCTTTAAAGTAATACTGTATCAGTCAAGATGTTGGGTTCCAGGCAAGGTAAACAGACCCTGATTACATTAAAACCAAGAGATCTGTTTTAAAATATCATAGAGACGTAGTGAATGGACTTGAGGACATGAGGCAGGGAGAAGCTGGAGTGAAATGAGAGTAGCATCGACATGTATACACCACCAAATTAAAATATTTAGCTAGTGGGAAGCAGCAACAAAGAACAGGGAGATTGGCTTGATGCTTTGTGATGACCTAGAGGGGTGGGAGAGGGAGGATGGAAGGGAGGCTCAGGAGGGAGGGTATATGGGAACATATGTATGCTTATGGCTGATCCACTTTGTGGTACAACAGAAAGTAACAGAGTATTGTGAAGCAATTATACTCCCATAAAGATCTATTAAAAATATATCATAGGGCTTCCCTGGTGGCGCAGTGGTTGAGAGTCCGCCTGCCGATGCAGGGGACGCGGGTTCGTGCCCCGATCCCGGAGGATCCCGCGTGCCGCGGAGCGGCTGGGCCCGCGAGCCATGGCCGCGGAGCCTGTGTGTCCGGAGCCTGTGCTCCGCGACGGGAGAGGCCACAGCAGTGAGAGGCCCGCGTACAGCAAAAAAAAAAAAAAAAAAAAAAAAAAATATATCATAGCTCAACGTATTGATGGGAATGTGGAAAATAATCTTGGTTTGCAGGCAGGCACTGTGGAGGACCTGGATGGTTAGAAAGAAGGTAACACAACACCCAGCTTTTATTAGATAGTGTCTAAACAGTTGCTGCCACAACTGACATCAATGTCCCTGCACACTGATGCCACGATGAGTTGTTGAATGGATTCTAACCAACCCTAACCTCACTTACTCCAGATTTAACATTTCATGAGGACTCTACAATGGACTCCCCATTTCATGGGGATAAGCCTTAAAAAGACAGCCTTATCTGTCTTTTTTCCTTAGCAACAAGAATAAGAGAGATGATCTGGTTCCCAGAGTTCCTTGGTGGTCGTGGTGAACACCTGTCTCCCATCAAGACTACACACTTGTGGATGGATTTCCTCAAAATCTTCCATTTGAAGACTTGAATGCCAAGCAGCTAAAAAAAAAAATAAATGAGTCAGATTTTCCTGTGGGTTATTATAACTGTATCTGAAGGACTTGGATAGACCTGAGAGAGGGCTTAGAATAAAAAGGGCAAGAAAAACCCACAGAGAAACTTCACCACGAGGTAATAGATGTCATCAAATGAACTAAATACTGAAACTATGCATTGGAGAGTCTCTTGAAAATATGTGGTTTGGAGGTGCCATGAAAAATTAGACTACATAGTCAAGCAAGTGGTAGTGCAGAGTCATTGAGATTTGGACAAGCATGTTAATATAATCATTTATGTATCCAAGGCTGTGAAATATAAAACACAGTTTTCAGTATATTTATCTAGTCATTAATTCCCTCATTTACTTATTGAATTTGCAACCCAATTATTCAATGTGGGGATATTGTCATGAAGATAAAAGACTCTCTTTGAGGAGTTTGAGAGAGTCAACATGAAAGCACGTCATTACAGCACAGGATGATACATGAAATGATGTATTCAACAAACATTTATTGAACACTGATTATGTGCTATTCATCTGGGGGATACAAATATTCAATACTTTGTGATGACTTTCAAAGAACTCCAGTTAATGATGAAAATAAATGCATAAATAAGTGCAGTAATTACAGTCCTGTGTAAGTGCAATAATAGGAATACAGACAACGGCAACACAGAGATGATTTAATAGACTGTAATGCACATTAGAGCAAGTATGTGGCAATTATTAAGTGCACTGGGTGAAAAATAGTAATAATCTTTTCTAATTTGTCAGGTTAAAAAGTTTGCTGATTCTAATTTTCCTCTCACAGCAAATTGTCCCTTTATTGAAAAGTCTCCCTGGCTTCAGTCCCCATGTTATAAAACACTTTAGCATTAAATAGCCTTTAGTCAGCAACATAAGATAACTCCAAGTTACCCTGGGAGAGGGAATTCCATTTGAGATTTGGCATTTATACTTGCACTGAATGGAAGAGGGGTCAATGAAACTATTTAGATGAAAAATATGCTGTGTTATATTATTCTCATTATTCATATTATCAGCTTTAGAGATAAAAGCCTAATTATGTCCCAGTCTCAACTGGCGAATCTTATTTTTGCCTAGATGGATTCATTTGTTTATCCAAATAAATACTTTTTGAACAACATCTCCGTACCAGGCCTGCACTGGACACCTATACCACACAGAAGAATTAAACACAGACATGGCTTTTTTTTTTTTTTTTTTTTTTTATAACAAATTTAATCAGTTATACATATACATATGTTTCCATAACCCCTCCCTTTTGCGTCTCCCTCCCACCCTCCCTATCCCACCCCTCCAGGCGGTCACAAAGTACCGAGCTGACCTCCCTGTGCTATGCGGCTGCTTCCCACTAGCTATCTACCTCACGTTTGGTAGTGTATATATGTCCATGCCGCTCTTTCACTTTGTCACAGCTTACCCTTCCCCCTCCCCATATCCTCAAGTCCATTCTCTAGTAGGTCTGTGTCTTTATTCCTGTCTTACCCCTATGTTCTTCATGACATTTTTTTTCTTAAATTCCATATATATGTGTTAGCATACAGTATTTGTCTTTCTCTTTCTGACTTACTTCACTCTGTATGACAGACTCTAGGTCTATCCACCTCATTACAAATAGCTCAATTTCATTTCTTTTTATGGCTGAGTAATATTCCATTGTATATATGTGCCACATCTTCTTTATCCATTCATCCAATGATGGACACTTAGGTTGTTTCCATCTCCGGGCTATTGTAAATAGGGCTGCTATGAACATTTTGGTACATGTCTCTTTTTGAATTATGGTTTTCTCAGGGTATATGCCCAGTAGTGGGATTGCTGGGTCATATGGTAGTTCTATTTGTAGTTTTTTAAGGAACCTCCATACCGTTCTCCATAGCGGCTGTACCAATTCACATTCCCACCAGCAGTGCAAGAGTGTTCCCTTTTTTCCACACCCTCTCCAGCATTTATTGTTTCTAGATTTTTTGATGATGGCCATTCTGACTGGTGTGAGGTGATATCTCATTGTAGTTTTGATTTGCATTTCTCTAATGAGTAAAGATGTTGAGCATCCTTTCATGTGTTTGTTGGCAGTCTGTATATCTTCTGTGGAGAAATGTCTATTTAGGTCTTCTGCCCATTTTTGGATTGGGTTGTTTGTTTTTTTGTTATTGAGCTGCATGAGCTGCTTATAAATTTTGGAGATCAGACATGGCTTTGAGGTTCTAAGGAAATTACTGAAATATTATTAGGTGATTAAGTACAAGAACAATTGTTTGTTCTAAGAATGTGCAGAAGAGAGTACAGTTCTGCCTGGAAGACCAGAGGAGCTCACATTTTATTTGTGGGTTTACATCAGCAGAGCAATGCCATAATGACTTCTTATGGGAGAAATCAGGAAAAAAAGAAAAGGTTAAGAAACTATACACAGGGACAGTGGGTGAGGAGCTCGTTGTATGCTTTTCCTAATGAAACAATCACTGAACTGCTGAAAAATATTTCAAAAACTAACAAACAAAACAAAAACAACTATTCAGTGTCTGGAAATTTTCCTAAGGGCATACAGAAAATGGAGACATATATTTAAGAAAATCTATTAAATCTCGGTAAGAACTGTGAGTCTGTGGTATGATGACTTCTATTTCTTCCCAGCTCAGTGTAAAGGGACCTCTAAATTGGATGAGTGTGACCAAGAACATGGGGTTCCCATTCACACCAGCTGCCTTTCTAGGGATACAGTTTCACCCCAGGAAGGACAGGTCACTTGTATCTCTCACCTTCTCCCCAGGTCTGTCTTGTGAGTCCTTTATTATTCCAGAGAGATATGGCCATGAAGACTAGGGTTCCTTAAATATTCTTAACATGACAATGCTCCTTAAATTGATTTAAGGATTCAACATGGTCCCTGTCAAAATCCCAGCTTCCTCATTTGCATAAATTGTCCAACTGATTCTAAAATTTATGTGGAAATTCAAAGGATGCATAATAGCCAAAACAATCTTGAAGGGGAAAATCAAGTTCAGGAGACTCACAATACCTAATTTCTTTTTTCCGCCCCTGGTTTACTGAGGTATAATTGACAAATAAAATTGTAATATATTTTAAAAGTACAACATGATGGATTGATATTCCTACATATCATGAAAGGATTTCTACAACCATTTAATTAATATACCAATCAGCTCACAGAGTTATTTTTCCCTTATCTTTCTTTTCTTGTGTGTGTGAGACTACTTAAGATCTACTCTGTTGACAAATTTCAGTTGCACAGTGCAGTATTACTAACTATAGTCACCATGCTATGCATTAGATCCTCAGAACTTATTCACCATATAGCTGGAAGTTTGTACCATTTTACCAACCTCATTTCCCCTAAACCATAGGCCTTGACAACCATCATTCTACTCTCTGTTTCTATGAGTTTGACCTTTAAATATATGTGTATATATATATATATATGTATGTATGTATTTCACACGTAAGTGAAGCCATGCCATATCTGTCTTTCTCTCTCTGCCTTATTTAACTTATGCCCTCCAAGTTCATCAAGGTCACACATGCAGAACTTCTTTCTTTTTTTTAAATTAATTAATTTATTTTTGGCTGTGTTGGGTCTTCATTGCTGCGCATGGGCTTTTCTCTAGTTGCGGTGAGCTACTCTTCATTGTGGTATGTGGGCTTCTCATTGTGGCAGCTTCTCTTGTTGCAGAGTACGGACTCTAGGTGCACAGGCTTCAGTAGTTGTGCCATGTGGGTTCAGTAGTTGTGGCACACAGGCTTAGTTGCTCCATGGCATGTGGGATCTTCCCAGACCACAGCTCAAACCCATGTCCCCTATATTGGCAGGTGTATTCTTAACCACTGCACCACCATGGAAGTCCCAGGACTTCTTTCTTTTTAAGGCTGAATCATAGTCTGTTATATCTGTATGTATATATATATATATATATATATATATATATATATATATATATATATACACATATATTTTTTTCCTTATTTCAAGACCGCCTACAAATGTACAGTAACCAAAATAGTATGCTCTAGCATATGGATAGGCATATAGATCATTGGAATAGAATTTAAAGTCCAGAAACAAAGAATCCATTAATGGTCAATTGATTTTTGACAAGCTTGCATGCCAAAACCATTCAAAGCAGGTATGAACATGCTCCTCAGCAAATGGTGCTGAAACCCCTGGATAATCATATGCAAGAAAATTAAGGTAAGTCCTTCCTCACCCCATGCACAAAAATTAACTCCAAATAGATTATAAACCAAAATATAAAGGCTAAAAAATGTCATTAAAAAAATAGAAGTACATCTTTATGACATTGGGCTAGGCTTTATTCATTTATTTATTTTGATATGACACCAGAATCAAAAACAACAAAGAAGAAAAGAGATGAATTGGACCACATCAAAATAAAGAAGTTTTGTGCTGAAAACAATACTATCAAGAATGTGAAAAGGTAAACCACAGAATTGCAGAAGACATTTGCAAAACATCCATCTGATAAGGGAATTATATGCAAAATAAATGAAAATCACTTAGAACTCAATAATAAAATGATGAATAATCCAGTTAAAATTAGGCAAAGCATCTGAGTAGACATTTCTCTGAAGAAGGTATACAAACATTCAATAAGCACATGAAAAAATGCTCAACATCATTGTCATCAGGGAATGTAAATTAAAACCACAATGATATACCACACCACTCTCACTAGAGTGGCTATAATAAATGAAAGACATTAGCAAGTGTTGGCGAGAATGCAGAAGGCTCATACAATGTTTCTAGAAATGTAAAATGATGCAATCACTTTGGAAAATAGTTTGGTAATTCCTCAAAATATTAAAAATTGGCCCAGTAATTTCATTCCCAGGTAAAGATTTTAGAGAAAGAAGAACATACATCTACACAAAAATGTGCACATAAATGTTCATAGCAGCATAATTCATAGTATCCCAAAAAGTGAAAACAACACAAATCCCAATCAGCTAATGAATAGATAGGAAAAATATTGTAAATCCTTATAATGCTGTATTATTGAGCACCAAAAATGGACTGTGGCATGCTACAATATGAATTACCCTTGAAAATATTACCCTACGAGCAGAGTCAGTGACAAAAGAGTATGTATTGCATGATTCTATTTATCTGAAATGTCAAGAATAGACAAATCTACACAGACAGAAAGTAGAGCAGTGGTTTCTAGGAGATAGGAAGCCAAAGGCGTGGGTGAATGTGGGTGTGACTGCTAATATGTAGAGGGATTCTTTTTCATAGTATGAAAATATTCTGAAATTGGATTGTGATGATGATTGTATAACTCTGTGTACATGCTAAAAACCTTTGGATTGTGCAATTGAAGTAGGTGAGTTGTATGGTGTATGAATTATAGCTCAATAAAGCAGTTTTTTAAGAAAAGGACAAAATTAATTAGCATGCATTATACATTGTGTTAGACATGTACTGCCTAAATTTCCTGTACCCTCTAAGATGGGTACAGATGTGGGGCACATCAACGGCAACAACCTAGGTCTTTATGGCTTTAGTTCTCACTTGTTCAAGTTGGGCCACGTAACTCCAGAGTCACCTTCCTGGGTAGCATTTCTGTGTTTCTTCCACATGTGCATTAATAGCTTTCTCCTTATAAGCATCTTTGCTGCAGTGCCTTGAGAATGGTGTTTCCCATTTACTACTGCCCCTCCTCAGAGCTCCATTGGTACTGTAGTCTGATGCTGGCTCCACCTTGAGGGTAGCAGCTGGCTGTGCCACACTCTCTGGGGTGCCTCTGATGCTCTTTCTTTCTGGCCCTGCTGGATGCTGCAAACCATGCTTGTGACCACTGCTGGGATGCCAGAACCACCCTAGGCTCCCTGGGCACACGTAGATTCTAAGCCCCATCATAGTGTGTTGTGTCATTGAGCACTGAGGTTTAAGACAAAGGCTAGAGAATGATCCTCTCCCTTTCAAATTCTATTCCATTAGGGTAATCATCACTGATTGCTCACTGGTATTTTGTACTTTAGTGTAAGAGCTCTCTAAATTTTTACAGCCATCCCTCTTCCTGTACACATATCCAGAAAGCTGGGCAGAACAAGTAATAGCCACCACACTGCAGAACTCACAGGCCTCCACAAGGCTATGCCTATGCATTATTCTAAAGACTAAACTTTGTTCCTGATCCTTCTTTTAGTAGCTGCCTCCTTCTTTTTAATTTGAGCTCTTTTGTTAAAGCTAGTATCTAGACTTTGTCTGTCTACCTCACTTGTTCATGTTCAGCCTATAGCTGAATTGCAACAGTAAATCAGATGTGAGTTTTCCAAAAGGCAGCTCAGTCCTCCTACAAATAGAGCCTCACCTCTCTGCTCCTGTATCATTTTTTATGCACTCTTACCTTAGCATGGACCACAGCACACTGCAATTATTAATCTACTTCCATGTCTTAGTCTTCTGTACCCCTCTGTAGATCCTTAAGGGCAGGGGCAATGCATTATCAACTTTTGTTTTTAACCCTAACATCTATCCTGTGTTAGGTACTGAACAAACACTCTGCAAATGTGTTCTGAATTAATGAATCAAGTCGTACTCCATTTATTTGTTTGCCTGCCAGTCTTGCTTACTATGCTCCTTGAATTAAAGTATCTAATTTATCACATTGCCCCAACAAACTACAATAGTTGAGTCCATTCTAGATATTCATTAAAGATTTGTTGAATTTTGTGGCATTAGTAAATAGAATGACTCATCAAACTATTGATAATGATTATCAATGAAGTACTAATTGATTATGATACAACCCTTCTAGACCATTTTTACAGGTCCTATCACATGTCAGGCAACATTTTACTGTTTAAATAAATATTAAAAAATACTATTTGATTACTCTGAGAATATACCTCTCACCAAAGGCAGTTAGACATAAGCTGGAAGGAAATAGACAGATGCCATTCATGTACAGTGTAAGATAAAACTGCTGTTTGATATTTGGTTTTCTATGTGGGCTTTTCTGAATTCCAGTAATTGTCTTGTTTGTAGTCCCTTGATGCAGACCTTTTCCTCCTGCCAACTGCTTGCCAGACGTGGTCTCAATGCTAAGGAAAAGAGAGGTTCCCAGAAAGCATAAGATATATATTGAAATCAAACACTCTTCAAAAACTATTGTTTTCCAATTTCCACTAATTCATCCTTCTGGTGACCCTTCCTACTCAGTGGATTTCAAAACATTTAGTGAAAGAATAACTAAAATAAAAAGTCATTATTCATAGATATTCTGCACACCTGTAGGGTAAAGTTAGTTTCCTTTTTTGTGTGTTATTTATATCAAAAATGCACTACTTTTTTTTTTTCCTTTCTGGCTCTACTTTGATTTCTCCTGCTTATCTATGGTATAGCAGTTGAATTTAAGTACCTGTGTATCACTTCCTCTGAGATGTCTAAACTTAGGGTCAGAATAAAAGATTAAAAAACAGAATGGAGACATCAAGCCTTCTTCTGTACTTTAGAATAAGTATCTCTAGCTTATAATATAGTATCTCCATCATATAATCTCTATCTTAGAATGGAAACATAAAGGTTCCTTCTCTATCTTAGAATAAAAACAAGCCCAGTGAATTCTTGAAGTTATGGTCATATTTTAAAACCCACCTCTACTGGTTACTCTCTGTGTGACTTTGGCAAAGTTACTTAGTCTCTATATATTATAGTTCTCTTATCTGCAAAAAATGATCATTAGGTATAATACCTATGCTACAGTCTTATTTTAAGAATAAATTTGGGAGTGATATCAGCAAGATGGTAGACTAGAAAACTCCACTTCCTCATTCCCCAATGGAAACATTAAATAAAGAGCTATATGCTGGTGAAAATAACTTTACAGAAGCTCTGTAAATCAGTCAACCATCTACAGCAACCAAGTAAAAGACCAATCAAGAAAAGAAACACATTCAAACAGTAATTTTTTTTCCTTGATTTTGCCCACACCTTCTCCAGTGTGATGTGCCTTGGTTTGAGAGAAGGAGCAGCCTGTTCCCCAGTTCCCTTCCATGAACTAGAAAAAGCAGAACAGACTTAATTGGAAACATTCTAACCTGCCTGGGGACTGTTTGAGGAATTGGTCTCTGTGTCACCTAACTTAGAGCTCAGAAGGCCAAAAACAACATCATTTGGACCTCAGCCTAGTAAAAGTCATGAGAAGCAGCAGGCAAGGTTCATGGACCCCAAAAGTAGACTGGAGACCTACTCATGCCTGGGTCACATGGTTAGTGATCAGAACACATAGCACATTGAAGGGCCAGAGAAGAAGCAGGAGTGAGAGTCTTAGTGAAAATAAGACATTAAAGCAAAATAAAAAAAGCTGTGTATAGGCTGAATCAAAAAATAAAGAGCATGTGTGTGCATGCAGCCCTCCACCCCCAACACACACACAGGCCCAGGAAAGACACATGCCCTCCAAAATGCTGATAAGACCTTAAGCCTTCACACTGGGTTGACTCGAAGACTCAGAACATGCCCTGCTAGAAGTCTTCCATTTCATAGCACAAATGAGATGAACAAATTACTGGAAATACACAACCTACAAAGACTGAATCATGAATAAAGAGAAAACCTGAATAGAATTGTAACTGTTATGGAGATTGAATCAAGACACAAAATACCTACCCAAAAAGAAAAGTGCAGGACCAGATTGCTTCACTGGTGAATTCTACCAAACATTTAAAGAGTACTAAGTGCCAGTCCTTTTCAATCTCTCGCAAAATGTTGAAGAGGACAGAATACTTCCAAACTCATTCTGAGGCCAGTGTTATCCCTATACCAAAGGTGAACAAAGACTTTAAACAATAAGAAAATTTAGACCAATATCCCTTAAGAATATTGATGCATAAATCCTCAACAAAACACCAGTCAACAAAGTTCAGTCATTCAACAACATATTAAATGATTATATACCATGACTAAGTGGGATTTATACCTGAAATTCAAGGATAATTCAACATTTGAAAATCAATCATTGTAACATATTAACATTAACAGAATGAAGGAAAAGCACACATACATAAACTCCACTGATGTAAAAAAATAAAAGTTTGAAAAAAATTCAACACACTTTCATGATGAAAAAAATAAACTAGGAATAAAGTACCTCAACATAATAAAGTCCATATATGAAAAACAGCTAGCATCATACTCAATGGTGAAAGACTGAAAGCTTTTCCCCTAAGATTAAGAACAAGACAAGGATACTGCTTTTACCACTCCTATTCAACACAGTCCTAGCCAGAGCAATTAGGTAAGGACAAAACACATCCAAATTGTAATGGAAGAAGTAAAATCATTGCTATTCACAGACAACATGATCCTATGTATGGAAAACCTAGTGATTCAAAAAAAAAGTCTTAGAAATAATAAACCAATTCAGTCAAGTTTGGGGATACAATATTAACACAAATAAATTAGTTATTTTTCTGTATACTGACAATGAATAATCTGAAAGGAAATTAAGAGTATAATTCCATGTTTTTATATAGTCAAATAAAAAATAATAATTCTTTGGAAAAAACTTAACTAAGGAACCAAAAGACTTGTACAATGAAAAGTACAAAACGTTCCTAAAAGAAATTACAGACACAAATAAATAGGAAGACATCTGTATTCATAAGCCAGAAGACTTATTGCTAAAGATATCAGTAAAACACAAGATGATCTACAGATTTGTTTCAGTCCCTACAGAAAAAAAACAAAACAAAACAAAACAATGTTTTCTTGGCAGTAGTAGAAAATTCAGTCCTTAAATTTATATGAAATCTCAATGAATCCTGAGTGGTCAAAATGATATTGAAAAAGAAGAACTAAGTAGGATGTCTCACACTACCTGATTTAAATTCTTACTGCAAAGCAGCAGTAATCAAAACTGTTTGGTACTGACATAAAGAAAAAACATATATACCAATGGAAAAGAGTAGATAGCCCAGAAATAAAACCTTTCATGTATGGTCAAATGAACTAGTACAATGACTATTCAATAGGAAAAAAAGATAGTCATTTCAACAAATAGTGTTGGAAAAACTGGATATTCACATGCAAAAGAATGAAGTTGGGTCCTTACCTTATACCACATAAAAAAAAAAAATTAACTCAAAATGGATGAAAGACATAAATGGAAGAGCCATAAACAAAAAAATTCTTGGAAAAATGTTAAGGAAAAAGCTTCATTTTTTGGCAATTTTTTTTAAAAATATGACACCAAAAGTATAGGCAAAAAAAGAAAAAAATAAATTGGACTACATCAAAATTAAAAACTTTTGTGTATCAAAGGACATTATCAACACAGTGAAAAATCAGTCCATGAAATGAGAGAAACATCTGCAAATTACATATCTGATAAGGGGTTAAATTCAGAATCTATATGGAATTACAACTCAAAAACAAACAAACAGACACAAAGTACAATTCAAAAGTGGGCAAATAACTTGAATAGACATTTCACCAAAGAAGATATACAAATGCCAATAAGCACGTGATAAAATGCTCAACATCACTAATCATTAGGGCAGTGCAAATCAAAATTATGAGGTAGGTTAATATCAAAACAGAAAATGCCAAGTTTTGGTGAGGATGTGGAGAAACTGGAATCCTTATTCATTGCTGGTAAAAATGTAAAATGGTGTAGGAACTATGGAAAACAGCATAGTGGTTACTCAAAAAAGTAAATGTACAATTGCCATATTAATAAATGTCAAGAGAATTACAAGAAATTCCATTTTGGGTTATATATTCAAAAGAATTGAAAGAAGACTTAAGCAGATATTTGTATACTCATGTTCATAACAGCACAGTTCACAACATCCAAAAGGTTGAAGTAACCCAAGTGCCTATCAATAGATTAATGAATAAACAAAATGTGATAAATACATACAGTGGAGTATTATTCAGCCTTATAAAGAAGGGAAATTGTGACGCATGCTGCAACTCAGATAAACCTTGATGATGTTATGCTAAGTGAAGTAATTCAGTCAGAAAAGGATAAATACTGTGTAATTTTACTTATGTGATGAACACACAGAAGCCAAATTCATAAACAGGAAATATGATGGTGGTTGGGGGCAGTGGGGAATGAGGACTTGTTTTTTACTTTTTAAGTTTCAGTTTGGGAAGATGAAAAATGTTCTGAAGATGAATGTCAGTGATGGTTGAGCAACAATGCGAATGTCCTTAATGTCATTGAATTGTCCACTTAAAAATGGTTAAGAATATCACAAAAAGAAATTAGATAAACATTAGAAAAGAAGCTGAAATATAAAAACTACCTTATTAAGCATTTATTCTTCTTCTTTGATTTCTAAAATTTCTAAATAAATATAAAACTTGTAATCCCCCAACAAAATTAAGAACAAAAATTAGCAAAGTTATGACCATACAATTGCAAAAAGAGAGTCAAAAAAGGGAAAAAAGAGAAGAAAAGGAGGGAAGGAAGGAAGGGAGGGAGGGAGGGAAGGAAATAGGAAAGCAGGCACCGGGAGGGAGGGGAGAAAGCAAAGAAAAATAAAACAAAATAGAATAAAAAGTACTAGGATAATAATGAAATGAGGTGAGAGTCAGGTCATGCTAAGGAGCTTGGAGAACCATTTAAATAAATGATATCTAGTGAACAGAATTTTAGAAGGAGTAAGTGTTAAGCAAAGTTATCATTTTAGGAATGTTCTGTGGGTTTTAAGAACAAAGGAGTGGGGATATGTCAGCCCTCGGTGACCTCTGTATTAGAGCTTTCTCAGGAGAGGCAGAGTAAGAGGGGAGTAAAAAAGTGAATAAAGAAAATACAAGCTTTGTTTTTCCTTTAGGAGTTTGGAAAAAATGAAACAGAATAATAACTGGGATCGATCTAACCAATGCTCAGTTCTTCCTTACTTCTGGATACATGACTATGTGACTAGTTTTGGATAAAGAGATCTGAGAAAAAATAATACATATCACTTCCAGTTAATAGCCTGTGCTTGACTCTCCAGCCATCTCTGTGAAGTTGTAATAAATCCTGACCCTTGTATTGAGAAAATGACTTGATAAGATGGTGGTGTCCTGGTCCACCTGTATATCTGATGGCTTTTGGTAAGCAGAGCTCCCCTTGCCAACCCTCGTTGGACACCTCACATGAATAGGAATAATCCTTTGATTTGTTAAACTACTAAAATGTGGAGGTTTTATTTTACTACAGTATAACTTAGACTAACCTGAATAATATATTATCCACCCTCACCTTTTCATCATCAAAGGAGAAATTCACAGCAGTGCCCGGTCTGAGGTGAAGATTCTTTTCAGTTAGATAATTTGTACTGTGCAATAAATTTCCTTTTCAAGTTTAGAGAAAAGAGATGAAGGAGCGAGACCACCAATGGCTTCATGGAGATACAGCTAATGACCACTGTGGAGCCCTTGAGTTTGTAAAATGCCTCCTGTGGAATGCTCAGAGAGCTTTAACTCTTTACATTCTCAGAGATAAATTAATTTGTTGGTTTGGTTTGTTATGTAACTGCTAGTAGATTTCTACAATAGAAATGCAGCTCCTCCTATTTTAAGTAGAAGTAAAGGAAGAAATATCAAATATGCCTTGGGTGGGAGGGGATAGATTGTTAGTTCTATTTGTAACCTTATATAAAGCACAAAAATACGGAAGATATTCTACATGTAATTTTCATGTAGAATAACAGCCTCTCCTACATGAAGAATGATTTATTCTTCCCCTGAAGTTTTGTAAATTTGCCAAGGTTTTCTAGTGTAAAACTAATTACTCTGTCATTAAGGTTTACCTTAATGTTTACAGTTTAAATGATGACAAAAGAGTAATATCCTTGATAAATAAAGACCACCTACCAATCCACGAGAAAGCTATTAAGAATTCAGTGTATGCACATTGGAAAGCTAAAAACTCACTTTGCCAAACTCCCATGGATCGATAGCTAATGAGAAGTAAGCAGAAGGCAGTGTTTAGAACATGGCGATTTTTATAATGCTGGCTAACTGACCTGTATAGAGGTTCTTTGTTCTCCAAATCCCACCCTTCCCATTCTCTTTTCTGAAATCCAGGTCTGATGTTTAGAGGAGGAGAGACACCAAGTTATGACCAGTGGAGAGATTGTCATATGATAAGCATGGCAGATCAGGAAGAGAACAACAGCCTGAGTCCTTGAAGGACTCTGCCACGTCCATTTCAGCCCTGACGTGTCTATACCCAGATTTCTAAATTAGTGAAGCAAATCAACACATACTTAAGTTATTCTGAGTTATATTTTTTGTTACCTGCAGACAAACACTATACTAGCTGACCAAAACGTACCATGTAACAGACACTATTTAAAACTCTTTAACATATTTTTCACTTTTAACTTTTTTTTTTTTTTTTTTTTTTCAGTACACGGGCCTCTCACTGTTGTGGCCTCTCCCGTTGCGGAGCACAGGCTCCGGATGCGCAGGCTCAGTGGCCGTGGCTCACGGGCCCAGCTGCTCCGCGGCATGTGGGATCTTCCCGGACCGGGGCACGAACCCGCGTCCCCTGCATCGGCAGGCGGACTCTCAACCACTGCGCCACCAGGGAAGCCCCACTTTTAACTTTTAAGGCCATCTAACAGGTGGGGTTGTTATTCCCTACTATATAGATGGGAAACTGAGGCCCAGGGTGCAGCCAGTTATCTACCAGCTCTATCAACTCAGCTGTATTACTCATTCTTTCCTCCTCATCACTCCCCAAGGAATCTGGTTCATAGGTTTCCATCTTCTCTTTCAGCAATGGGCATCATACTCTTCAAACTATAAATCTACTGCCACACAGTAGATTCCTTCTGGCTAATTGCTACTTGTGTAATTTGGGGAAAGCGAGTGAATGCCTCCAAGCTTCTGTTTCCTTGCAGAGTTGTAAGAAGGATTAAATCCAATACTTCACTTATAGGTCCTGGCACTTCATAACAGCTAACACTTATAGAGCACACTTACCTATATGTCAGACACTGCTTTCAACACTTTCCAAGCACTGACTCATTTAATCCTCACATCAACCCCATGGGGTAAGTAGTATTGTTTTTCAAATTTTACAGATAGAAAACAGAGACAGGGAGAACGTAAGTGACTTGCCTGAGGTTGTCTTGGTAGAGATGAGATAGAGATTCTAGCCTGGGCAGTGTGGCATCAGAGTCCATGCTCAACCCTCTATGCCACACAGGTAAATCTATTCCGATAGCCTCATCCTAATGAATGACCACACACTATTAAAAGATCACTTCACCCTTGTATCCCAAGGAAATGGTCCCGCATGCCTCATTTCCCTCTCAGTATGTGCATAATCACAGTCCCCATGCATTTCCCACAAGGCTTGCCTGAACATCTTTTTGCCGTCCAGCTGTACATAGCATTACTTTCTCTCAACACTCAAACTAATTATGCTCCTAGTCACACCCCTGATTACATACACCAAGTCAAGTGTCTAATTATATGCTCCCAGCAAGGCATCTTATTAGAGCTCCAGCCAAGCATCTCATTATAAAGAATGGACACATCTGATTTCCCATAGAGCCACCCATTTTATTACACATTGTAAAGAAACACACACATGAACCTAGGGCTGTGGACATTCATATCATTAAACTTGCTCTATCATATCCCACTTCACACCAATTCTTGATAACACATTCATGTACGTTTCAGAGAGGTAGTCCTTGTACAGTGTCAGGATGCCTAGGGAATAGAATTAGAACAGCAGTCAGAAAGCATGCTTTTCGATCCAAACTACAAATTCAGCAATGCTGTATCCATGGACAATAGTCAGGGCTGAATAATCTTCATCTATTCAACATAGATAACCCGTACATTTTTTTCCCTGAAAAAAACACACACAAGCAACATATTCACTTAGTTGAGAAACAAAATTAGTAGACACAAAAATATAGTCACCAATAATACCATCATTCTAATATAATCATAAATGTCAGACTATATATTGTTTTAGCTATATATGGTAACATGCGTGTGGCAGGCAGAATTGTGGCCACCAAGAAGATTCTAGTCCCTGTGAAAAAATATGTTGCTCTATGGCAAAAGGTACTTTGCAAATGTAATTAAGGATGCTAATCAGTTGACTTTAAGATAGGAAGATTATCCTGAATTATCTGGGTGACCCTAACGTAACTCACATAAACCTTTAAAAGCAGCAGCAGAAGGCAAAATGGTGAATTCAGAGATGAGAATCATGAATAACATTCAACTGGCCATTGCTGGCTTAAAGATGAAGAGAGCCATGTACCAAGACAATGGAGAACTCAGTCCTACCACCACAAACAACTGAATTCTGCCCACAATGTAAATGACTTCAGAAATGAATTCTTTTGCAGAACCTTCAAAAAGAAATGCACCCATGCTAAATCTTGACTTTGGACTTGTAAGACCCTGAGCAGAGAATCAGATCACCTTCTGGTAGACTTATGATCCACAAAACTATGATATAGCAAGTAGGTATTATTTTAATCTAATAAACTGTGAAATGTCATGCATCCATAGAAAACTAATACCATGTGCATATATTTGCAAAATTAAATTATGCATCATATTTTCAAGCTCCTTTATGTAAGAAGGTATTGCAAATATTTTTCATATAAAAAATGCATGTTGATTACACAGAGAATGGATAAACAACAAGTTCCTACTGTATAGAACAGGAAACTAACTCAATATCCTGTGATAAACCATAATGGAAAGAATATGAAAAAGAATGTACCATTTTGCTATACAGTAGAAATTAACACAACATTATAAATCAACTATATTTCAATAAAATAAATTTTAAAAATGCATGCTGACAAAATATTTAATGTCTGTATATTTCCTTTATTATCTGGATCATAATTTATATAAATAATCATGTATTTATGGACGTATAGATGATTTCCATTTTTGCTATCAAGAATCAATGTTATGATGAAATGACCATCTTTGTATGCATGTCTTTGTAAAATAAATAGAATATATGTGGAATCACTTTTTAAATTTCACATGAATATATAAATGCAATAGATAACTAACACAAGCAACCAAGTCTTTGCTGTATACATAGTCCATAGTTTGTATATGTTACCAACATAAATTCTTGAATCTTCTTATACAGTCAGGTACATTTTTGCAGAATCTATTTCTTTCCTTTATTCTGATCCCTAAATCCGTAACACTTTGTATTTAATAACTGATGCTTTCAGTGGGTTACATACTCTAAATAACTTAAATAATGTGTTAAAAGAAAGCATGCTTTTGAGACTAATTATGTGGTATTAGGTTGAAAGGAGAAACATTATAAATGTTTATAGTGGAAGAGATGGCTATGTGACCACTAAGAGACAAAGTGCTGTCTAGGGCCCGCAAATTAAGAGGGGGAAAGAGACAAAGATCAAATACTAATAACTCAAGAATGTAATGGTTATGATTCAAAAAGAAGACTTTATATCTCAGTTTACTAGTTCAATTTTTTTTTCTGAAACATACACATTTGGTATGAGACTCAAAATAAAAATGGATTTCAAATACATAAATGAGGCTGGAAGGGAAAACCAAACTGAACACTAACGAAGCTTTATAAACAAAGCTTAGGAATGTGAATGAGTATTTTGTTATTGGAGGAAATCTGCCTCATTTTAGGGGGGTATATTGAGGAAAAATGGTCTAAAAATGCAATATACTGGGACTATTCTTAGTGGTAAAGTAAATCTGATATCAAAAGGCCCAGGTTTTCCAGACCAAAACCAGCATATCACCTAATGGGAAAATAAAGATGATTTTGGCAGGAGCTATGTAAGAATAGTCACTGCCTCCAATACTAGGTAATATTTTGTTGGAAATATGTGCTATTGAAATTGTTAGAAACAATGCAATTATATGAATTATAATTGAAAAATATAAAATTGAATTTGTATATGGTTTGAATATGATTATACAGATATCCCTCACTTTTCAAAAGTTTGCTTTACAGTACTTCACTTTTACGAAAGACCTACATAAGTACTACATAAAACTACATGTTTTCAATAACTGCAAGAAATCCGAAGAGGATTTTCACTTTTAGGAAAAAAATCTAAAAGTGAAAATAGCGTCCAAGGATTGTTTTGCAGGGAGCTGTTACAGAGGCAGTTTGCATCCCGAGCAGCAGTGAGCATGGCGCCACCAAGCTTCTTCCCTGGAACTGCATTCTGCATCTCAGCATCAAGCTGCTATGGCTATGAACTGCGTCTGTGAGCATCTGTGCTTTGTCTTGTATTTTGTGTATCTGTCAGCAAGATGTGTCCTAAGCAAATTAACAGGATGCAATGAGCTAAGTGAAGTGTAGAGTGAGGGGAAAAAAATAGGTTAGGAAAAAAAATCAGAAAAAGCAAGAAGAACAAGGACATCATGAGATAAATGAAAACAATTTAATACAGTAGGAATGTAGTTTTCAACCCAATACTGAGAAAGAAGGCAGGTTTTATGGGAGATGTGGCATGCTGTGTTGTAAGAGGCATCTGACTGGTATCCTAGAGAAATGGAAACCCATGGTAGCTGGGATGTATTGGGAACTGGGGGCATTTAAACTTTGTTCTTCATACTTTTCTGTAGCTGACAAACTCAAACAGAAAAATAAAGGTGCAGGTATTTATAGTCTAGAGACATTGTAGGTTCTTCAGTGAAGGTAACAAATAAGAAAGATGGCATTTAAAGTAGATTAAGCAAATGTCAGGGAATGGGTCAGTGGCAGAGAAGAAAAAGAAAGACAGGAGGGAGAGCTCAGAGTAGGCATGTATAGCCATCCAAGCAAGAAGTGTACAGGATCTGCATAATGGAGCTCACAAGGAGATAAAAATATTGGCGAATTTGAGACCCTAGGAAGGAAGAAGTGACAAGACTAGTAAGTAAGCTGTAGGTGATTAAGGAGAAAGTGATTCCAAACGTGTAGGCTGAGACCAGGTATAGAATTATGTTATCACTTGTCAGATTAGAGGATTGATTTGACAATTTACCATGTGGAAATCACAGTCTCTCCAGCATATTTCTGAGCAGTATCCAAGTGGCTTTTGGTTCAAACCAAAGACCCCACACACCTACAATGAAATGTTTGTGATAGATTCATTAATTCACTTATTCTATAAACAGCAATCTCTAGCAGCCAAACACTATGGCAATAAAGACCCTCAAGAAGATCAAGAACCAGTAAAGCATTATTATTATTTTGAGCATCAAAGTGGCTGTATATAAGATAATTTGACAAATACTTGTCAGACATGTTAAGTATTCTCAAAGATATTCATGCTGGAGCAATATACACAACTCAGAATTGCAATACCAAGAAAAAATTGCTATTGCTATTTCTGTGTTATTCCCATGTATTTTATCTATGGAGAAGCACCATTTAATAGTCAAAGTGAAGCCCTTTATCATACGTGGAATTCCTATTGTATGGAATAAAATCATTCTTGCTGAAAAGATAAAGGACCTGCATTATTTTTGAGTGGAAATAGGTGGGTCTGAACATTAGTGCACTTGACTTCTGTTCACCTGTTTTCTCATCCATTTTAAATAGACAGGTGTCAAATTCCTTGCATATGCTGAATTCAATTTTTTATACATTAATTAATGAATCAGCATTTCAGGACATGCCAGGTTAGCACTCTGCTGTCCATCAGTCGAATTGGCAGTTATTTTCACATCTGTTAGCACAGTATGGTTTTGGTAATGTTATTGCAGCCTACTTTTATGACTTAAAAAAGGGAAGAAAATGGAAAAATGAAAGTGCTGATATAAGTGATAAGAATGATAAGAACTCTATGTCTTCTTGTGAACTCCCTTACTTTCACTTCTAAAGTAATGCAATTGAGACAAAAAAAAATCATGCTGAGCAACTCCTTAGCTTCTATGAGATCAACGTGAGTAAACTTAAGCCATTAAAGAACAAAATGTTAAGAAAACCGCAATGATGGAAGTAAATATTCAAAATAGAAGTGTCATTAAATGAATGAAACTAATTTTAATTTCTTGTAAATGAAAGTCATGGTTATAATGAATGACAAGTTTGTTTTTCTCTGGTTGGTAATTGTGCACCTTTACAAAAATGCTTTCTTAGGAAGTGAAGGACAGAACTACATGTTTGGAATTTCAGGTTCTGAGAGGCACTTTTCATCCATTATTGCATTTGAGATTCAAAACAGCCCTGGGAGTGGATTATTATCAACCCTATCTTGTTGTTGACAAAAACCGAAGTTTATTCAGAAGCAGACTCACAGGCATAGAAAACAGACTTGTGGTTGCCAAGGGGGAAGGGTGGGGAGGGAGGAATGGATTGGGAGGTTGGAATTAGCAGATGCAAACTATTACATATAAAATGAATAAACAACAAAGTCCTACTGTATAGATAATGGAACTGCATTCAATATCCTGTAATAAACCATACTAGAAAAGAATATAATATATATATATATATATATATATATATATACACACACACATACATATATATAAAACTGAATCGCTTTACTGTATACCAGAAACTAACACAATATTTAAGTCAACTATATTTCAATAAAATAAATTTTTAAAAACCAAGAAACTCCCAAATCTGGTTTCTTGTGATTATTAAATTGATCATGTTAAATAACTTTTGAATAGTAAAAGTGAGACTTGTAGGGGTGCAAAATTTGCCACCCCTAAATGTCTCTGCCATGCAAATTATTTCAAGCTGAAAACAATCAAGGCCCAACATACTCAGGAAGAGACGTTTATCTTCTCCCTAAATGCCTAAAACTAATTTAGATTGAAGGCCTGTTCCTGGAATAGAGTTATCACCAGAGATACCTTCAAAAACTGTGAGCCAGCTGTGATGGGGAAACTCTTAGAGCTCAGAGTCCACTCTCTGCCCCATTATCTCTGACGACCCAGCAAATATTTATGTATCAAACATTTGCTTTTCCATCTCCATGTCAATTGCCTACTTCAATTTTGAAACCCCAAACCCCTACCCCCAACATCTTCTTTTGTCTTTACTTAAAGATGATTTAAGGGGAGGTCTTTAGCCATTTTGGTGTGTTACCCAGTTTTCCTGCATCTCTCCCATGCATACATTTATTAAACTTGTTTGGCTTTCTCCCATTGATCTGTCTGATGTCAATTTAATTATTCTACCAGCCAGGAGAACTTATAAGTGTAGAGGAAAATTTATTTTCCCCCACTAGACTCAAATCATATACCGACTATATATCTATATCCACATATAACTTTACTGCATCAAGCTAATAAATTGCCTGAAAACATACTTTATCTAAAACCAGAAATTTATTTTTCTGGAAAACTGTAGTACAAAGATGATAACCTAATAAAATCTGCAGTTACATTTCTTTGTGGTACCATTAGTCACTGTTTCAGTCTATATTCCCCCAAAAGCCAGAGCCTGCAATGACTGCTTAGATCTGAATATTGGTGGAGATTGTAATTCCCAGGAGCAGAAGTGGAAGACGGGAGGTGATGGAGGGAGGTCGGAGGGCTGATATAAGTGTGAGTTAAAGGTGTGCCCACCATTGCCGGTACTCTTCTCCTCCAAGACCTTCAGCAAAGGTCTTCATATGGAATGAGGCATAGGAAGTGAATTCCAGATGACAAAGGGACACATTTATCCATGGGCTCTCATTTCCACTGGTCAAAAGTTTTCTCTCTGAAGACTTAGGACCCCTTTACCCCCACTTCCAGGTTGTGCATGCAAGGGTACCAGCAGACTTCCACAGGGGAAGGCAAGAGGAGCTTCGGCTATGAGGCAAGACCCTGGTGGGTCGCTCCTGTTTGAACTCACTTGGGGTCCACACAGAACTGGCCTCCACAGTAATGGCTGGGATAAGAGATAGGGGAGGCCAAAATGAGATGAACTGGTGCACAAGAGCTGACCGATATATTCAGATATAGACTTGCACACAATATATGTCCATATACATGTGTAGGTACACATGATCATCCATCCTTTCTAAAACATTTTTGTTGAAATATGTTTAAAACATTTTTTTAAAACCTAAAACAATTTTTTAAACTTTGTGTTAGGAAATGGGAAAAATATGTAGACATACACACACACAGGCACACACATACACATATACACACAGAGAGTCCCACCCATCAAAGACATAAAGTATACTGAGGAAAGGAGATAAACATACAAATACCAGTACATGTGTGCTGACAGTTCTCTAATAGAATTTCATGAGTGTCCTCAAGGTGTATCAGGGTCAATTCTCCTTAAGAATTGGAAAAAGGACCTAGTGTTTCCAGACAAAGGAGGCTTGACAAACGTTCAGCTTTGACATCATGAAAAAGCTCTGTCTTGTAGGTGTGAGAGGCTGAATGAACCCAAAACCTAGAACTGAAGGTTTTAGGTAGGCACATAACAAAATTTCTGTTTCTACTTCTTTCTATGGTAGAAACTCTTCTTACAGGAAGTGAGGTGGTAGATTGGAGAAAGATGAATGATAATAGGGAAACCACTGGGAAGTAGTGATAAGTAGGCAAAACATGGCAAAGGTCTGCAGTGAAGCAGTGACTGAGGTTGAGGGTAGGATTGGAGAGGAGGACAGAATTCAAGAGATATTTTAATGAAAGAAGTTGGGGACCAATGGGTGTTGGGAGGAAGGGAGAGAAGAAAGTCAGGGAATCTTGCCAGGTGCTTCTTTTAGGTAACTGCATGAATAGTGATTCCACTCAACAAGGCTGACATCCAGGAGAAGAAGCTAGTTGGGAGGTAAGGGATGGGGGATTCACGACTTTCAGCTTGTGAGTGGTGTTTGAGGTTCTCTGTGTATGTGGGGTGTGTGAGTGCATGTGATGTGTGTGTGTATGAGTACTACCCAAGTGCAGATGGCAGATTAACAATTTCAGAGAGACCTCCAGATTCCAGGGACACATCTGGGTTTGTTGAAGCCTGGGACAGGTTGAATGAAAGCAACAAGAACACAAAAGGTGGGAAGAAAGGCTAAAAACAGAATGTGGGAAAACCAGTATTTAAGACAGAGGAAGAATGGCTGCTGATATCTGTAGAGAAAAATCAGAGGGACATTTTCCCAGAGAAGAGCCAAGGAAGAGTGGTGGCAGAAAGCAAAGGAGAATGTTTAAGATGGCTGAATAAGCATCCCCATCAATGTTATATAGAAATCCAGAAGGAATTTACAAAGATCTTCTTGGACTAACAGTTCAAAATCAGTGATGACCTTGGGTTAACAGTCATGACATTTGACAAAAGGTAGGCCCCAGTGAATAAAGGTGGTGAGTGTGTGTGTTTGCGGGGGGCGTAGGAGGAAAAGGAAAAACATTGACAGAACAGAGCTGGTGGAGCAGGATACAAAATCAAAGTTGATTTCCTCTTAAAAATTTTTTAGTATATCAGAATGTTGAGAAGTCTCAGGCAGAGAGGGAAAGACTCAAAGTTATAGGAAAGCATTAGATGATTAACAGAGCAAGATTCCAGCACTATTTAAAATAGTCAAGACATGGAAGCAACCTAAACGTCCATCAACAGATAAATGGATAAAGAAGATGTAGTACATATATACAATGGAATATTACTCGGCCTTAAAAAGAATGAGATAATGCCATTTGCAGCAAAATGGATGGACTTAGAGATTATCATACTGAGTGAAGTAAGTCAGACAGAGAAAGACAAATATCATATGATATTACTTATATGTGGAGTCTAAAAAAATGACACAAATGAACTTATTTACAAAACAGAAATAGACTCACATAAAAAAACAAACATGGTTACAAAAAGGGAAAGAGAGGAGGGATAACTTAGGAGTTTGGAATTTGGGATTAACATAGACACACTACGATATATAAAATAGATAAAAAACAAGATCCTATTATATAACATGGGGAACTATATTCAGTATCTTTTAGTAACATATAATGGAAAAGAATCTGAAAAAGAATATATATATATATATATATATATATATATATATATATATATATATATATGAATCATTTTGTTATACATCTGAAACTAACACAACATAGTGAACTTCAATGAAACAAGAAAAAAAAGAAACAGGATGCTTCCAAAATAGGTGTGAGGAGGTGTCACAAGTATATTGTTTGTCAGTTGTTTACTTTTTGTCTTGACCCTGTCATGAGTTAGCTATGGACATGTTGGCCTGTCTGCCTAATGTCTTTATGACTTTTCCATGTTTGTAATACAAAAATTTGAATTACATGATCAATGAGACTCAGTCTGGATCTGAATAAAGATATTTCTCTCGAAGCAGGCAAAATCATCACCACTTAAGAGAACACTGTGAGCCTTTTGCTCTAATTGGTATTTATCCCCAGACCATTTCAGATGTTGCTGGCTATTTTGATGGTGACAGGGACAGTGAGATTCCACCGGGATCTTAATCAACAGTCTTAATTAGGAAAGGCTGTCACCTGCTGGATCTTCATTTTCATCACCTAGTGACCTTCTCTTGCCATTCCCCAGGAGACACATCCTGGACCTCATTTCTATTGAAATTGAATACAGAAGGCATTGCTTTGAAAGACATTCATCCTGTTTAGAAAGGCATTCATGTTCTAAAGCAAGCAAGCATGGCCAGGACATACTTAGTTTTCTTTTGCAAGCTATATGACATTATGGCTACATTGTAAAAAAGCAGCAGAATGCTCTCTGCAAGCTTAAGCACAGAGCACAATGGACTGTGCCTAACTGCTGGTAATAACCGAGGAGGAGGCTAATTAGTACCAAGGGTTACAGCAGGTGATGATTTCCTCTAACTGCCCTTGGCACCTGGTGACCACTCTGTAGAAGTCCTTTGCTCCTCTGACTATCATCTGAGAATTTGCAATCTCTGATTGCCCCATTAAGAAACAGAGACTGGAGAGGTACCCACCATGTTAGATCACCTTTAACAAGACAAAAGCCCTAGTCTTGCTGCAGAAACTCTAATGACTTTCCCATGGCACAAGCTTAGCTGAGTGGATTCTAGAGTAAGCCAGAGAAACCAATGTTAGGACTAAAATGTTTGCATTTTTAGTGCCCACATTTATTTTGTTGACCACCTTAGTTTGTTTCCAAGGGAGGTCTCAAAGTTAATGAGACTGTGGCCATTTTATCACGGGTGCCTACGTCCATCCTTAAACTCTGCCTCTCAACACAGCCACTTGGGTATAACCATCAGTGTGGCAAGAAGAGTGTTTCTTTAATTACTTTTTAATTTCAGAAAGGAGTACATTCGTTTAAAGTGAGCAAGTAGTTAAATTTAGACTTCAGAATGTTGAGTCAGATAGCTGGGACATACCTCAAAGATTAGATGGTGCTTGTGTGGGTCCTTGAAAGACAAATATGTGATCACAAAGACAGAGCAGGCCTGAGGAGGAGAGAGTCCTTCATGCAGAGGAAAGACCACAGGTAGTTGTGCAACTTCTTGGGAAATGTACTTAGTTCTGTGGTGTGAAGTTTGGTAGGTGAGAGGTGGGGGTGATGACGGCCCAGGCTGGAGAAAAAATCAGCAGCCTTCCCTGGGGCCTTTGCACGCTGTGCTTAGGAATTCCAAGTTAATCCCATGTGCAATGGCAAGCACTTGAAAGATTTTACCAGATTTGCCTTTTTAAAATTTTACCCCAACAAGTTCACTGATAACGAACTGGGCCAGAGGTAAGGAAGAAGCAGCAGAGACAGAGAAACACAATAGGAGGCTTTTGAAATTCAATTTCATCATCAATGATTTTTTTTTTAACAGAAACATAATGGTATTAGTGCAAAACATGTGTTCCATTTTACAAACTCTTTTGGTTGGACCATTGTAAATCATGCAAAAATACTTAAATAGTTTATTTTTTTTTCTGTTCTAATTATTTTCTTATTAGGTTCTTGAATGATTATGACCCTCCTAACGCCTTAAACATTAAACCATCAGCAACAAGCATTGCAGAGTTAAGAATATGGGGCATCCATTCTGTGCTGCATATTCCGGGTAAGTATGTGTGTGATTATAGCCTCACTCAGGATGACACTTGGGAGTGTGTAAGAAAGTACCATTCCTTTCATCATCTCTGTCCCACAGGGTATTAAATAGCATAGTTAGCGGGAAAAATAGTAGATGACAAATAAATAAAATTGCTGGCCAATATGCCTTTATAATTCAGACTACAGAAGATTTATTCTGCTCTTTAGAGGAAAAATGATTAGAAGCTTTGGTTTTATATTTACAAAACTGTGTCATATAACATTTAGCTAGCTGAATTTATATTGTCTTTATAACTAATAATTTAAGTATAATTGCCATTAGATCTTCCATTAATACCATAGCCAATGCAGCCACAACATCTATTTTTTTAGATACTTTAAATTTCTACAATGCTGTGCTATTTCTGATATCATAACAATATGATAATTATTAATATGACCTAAGAGGACTGCCTAGGAGTTAAAATATACTTATCTTTTCCCAGTTATTCTCATAATTTGCTGTATGAATTTTCAGTAATTTCACCATGTGTGTCATTTCCTATCCAAATAAGAAGCTATCAGCATAGATTAACTCTAGTCTCTTCTAGTATGGAAATTCTCAAATTTGTACCATCAGGTTTTTGGAGGACATGCCATATTTCCAGAGACTTAAGGCACATGTTGGCCTTTGCTGGACAAAGGAAAATAAACCATCTTCCCTCAAGCCTGTTTTTTTTTAAAAACAGCCTCATTCCAGATAAGGGCATTAATGGGGTTATTTAGTGGGTCATCCTGTGTGCTTTTCCATCCAAACTACCAACTGTTAGTATATTTTGATGCTTAGCTTTTTTTTTCTTTCTAAATCATGTCTCTTATTATTTTTTTAATAAATTTATTTGTTTATTTATTTTTAGCTGCATTGGATCTTCGTTACACGTGGGCTTTCTCTAGTTGGGGCTAGAGGGGGCTACTCTTCTTTGTGATTCACGGGCTTCTCATTGCGGTGGCTTCTCTTGTTGTGGAGCAAGGGCTTTAGGCACACAGGCTTCAGTAGTTGTGACACGCGGGCTCAATAGTTGTGGCACACGGGCTCTAGAGAGCAGGCTCAGTAGTTGTGGTACACAGGCTTAGTTGCTCCGTGGCATGTGGGATCTTCCTGGACCAGGGATCGAACCTGTGTCCCTTGCATTGGCAGGCGAATTCTTAACCACTGCACCACTACGGAAGTCCCTCCGTTGTCTCTTGAAGAGCCACCTCCTAAAATGACACTACGTACATTTTCATTGCCACATCACTCAAACTCAGTGGATGGTTTTCTAGCAACATCGCCTGTGTCACAAACTGTTCATTCTCCAGGCACACATGTAGGTTTGCAGATTAGCAGAGGGGGTCGGAATTCTTGCCAATACTTTCTTGTGGTATTTAGGGCCAGCTTCCAACAAAAGTCAAGTGAAGTCGTTATCATTTTAAAAGAAAAAAAAATAAATATCTCAACATATTTAAGCTATACATATTTTTTAATAGGAGACGTCAATAGGTTAATAGTGTATCCCTTCCTACACTCTTTTTAGGTAACAATCCCATCCCCTTCCCATCTACGGAACATTTATATATATATTTTTTTATTAATTGAAAATGACTTCTAATTTGCCCCATTGTGTGATTTCTCTATAAATCTCAAATCTAAACTTCCTCCACCATACAGCTCTTCCAGAGACATCTTTCTGAGATTCAAACTGGTCAGATCCAACATCACTTATAAGTAAAGAAATGCAAATGAAAATATAATACATTTTATGTTTTATCTTTTTATTAATCTTGACATGTTTATTAATCCAGGCAATTTATTAAACACCGTGAAGTTTTATTTTGTGGATGTAACTGTAAAAAAAAATAGACATCCTGAGGCACTGTTGTTGTAAGGAAAAATTAGAACAATCTCTCTGGAAGACTTGGCAATACACATCACAATTTATAATAAAATAAACATATGTGACCCAGTCAAATTTCTACTTTTTTAGAATGTATCTTTCAGACAAATACATATATACATATGTATGTTGTTATATACGTATGTGTATATATATATATATATATATATATATATATATATATATATATATATATATATTAGATAAGATATATATAAGATACAGGTACAAGAAGTACAGGTAAAAGAGGTATAGATACAAAAACAACTTAAATAACCAGAATGGATGGTTCATGAAACATATTGAGATGCATTATTTAGATGATGTACTAAGCCACTGGTTTTTGAAATGAGTTAGATTTACACGTGCTAATCAGGAATCATCTCTAGGATAAAATCCAGATGCAGAATAGAATAGAATAGAATCCTCTTTGGGGATACATAGTTATAGTTAAGTGTGTGAACACACTTCAATGTTTCTAATGCAGGAGTTGACTCTGAGAAGTGGAACTAGAAGAAGAGAGGGATGGACAGGACTCTGTGCTTTCATTGTCTACATTTTTCTCAGTTTGGATTTTTGCCACATGAAAACATTATTTTAATACCATAAAGGGGCAGGGCTCATTAAAATAAAAACAAGATGGAACCAAAACGGAGCATGTCTCTTCCTTGATTACAATGCCATTTTTGTAAACCTTATAATCTCAAACTAGACTGTAGTAGCTTATAGTAGTTCTCAGAAACTGCCAGGCATTTTCTTTCCTATTTGCCTGAAATGTTCTTCATTCCTTTTCCTTCCGGCTAATAAGCCTCTTATTTCTTGGAACCCGCTGCCATCTTCAGCTCCTTTATGTTTTTCTGTTCACTGCTGCAGTGGATGCTATGGGCTGCTCGTTATACTGTCATTCAACCCCCCTCTTTGAGGATCTTGTGCTGCTTCAGAGAATGGGAAGTTAAAATTTGTATTCCCTAGGCTCCATTTGTAGCAATGTTTCTTGATGCAAAGTAGGTTTTGCTAATCAGTAAGGAGTTGTAAGGTTTTTCCGAAAAAGTGTTGTGGTATGGTGATCACAGTTTCCAGACTTAGCCCTTTTAATTCCAGAATCACACCTCCTATAATCTGTTCTTGGACTCAGTATTTTGATACATTCATAGTGGTAGCTCCCCTCCTGTGGCAGTTTTGGAGCATATGGGGAGTCATTCCTGGAAGGTCTGTTGCATGCAAAAACAAGGATGATCTAATGAACATAATTTTCAATGAAAGTTCTCAGAAATAAGAGTACTTATTGTTTGATTCCATTATAGAATATTCAAAATCGGCAAAACTACCCTGTGATCATTGAAATCAGGGTAATGGTTAACTTTTGATTGGATAGAACATGTTTGAGTAGGTCATAAGGGAGACCACTCTGGTTTTATTAAAGTTCTCCTTTTTTTCATGTAGCTGGGTATATGATTTGCTTACTAACTAAATTCAATGAATGGTTCATTGACAAATTAGGTATTTTAGGTTTGTTAAGTTATACTACCATTAAAAAACTTTTACTTTTAAAACTGTAAATGTGATAAAAATCACTGTGCTATTTATCTGTCATGACTTGTATAGTGGACTGAACTGTGTTTGGTGAAAAAAATATGCTGAAGTCCTAATCCGTGATGCCTGTGAACCTGACCTTATTTGGAAATAAGGTCTGTGCTGATGTAGTCAAATAAGTAAAATGTAATCATATTGAAATACAGTTGTATTTCTGTTGTATCAGTTGCAATGTCTCCTCTTTCATTTCTAATGTTTGAGACTTTGCTCTTTATTTTCTTAGTCTAACTAAAGATGTGTCAAATTATTTTATCTTTTTAAAAAATCAGGTATTCATTTCATTGGTCTTTTCTACTGTTTTTCTGGTCAATATCTCATTTATTTCTGCCTTGATCTGTTATTTCTTTCCTTCTCTAACTTTGGGCTTACTTTAGTTCTTCTCTTTCTATTTCCCTTAGTTATAAGTTAGGTTATTTGAGATTTTTCTTTGTTTCTTTTGTAGACATTTATTGCTATAAATTTTCCCTTAGAACTGCTTTTAAATTTTTTATTTTTTGCTTTCTTCATTGCCGCATTGATTGTTCAGGAATTTGCTGTTTAATTTCCAAATATTTATTAATTGTCCAGTTTTCCTCTTGCTATTGGTTTCTAGTTTCATACCATTATAGTCAGAAAAAAATATACTTGGTATGATTTTAATCTCTTTAGATTTACTAAGACTTATTTTGTGGTCTAACATATGATCTATCCTGAAGAACGTTTAATGTACACTTGAGAAGAAACTGTATTCTACTGCTGTTGGAAGGAATATTTTACACATGTCTGTTATTTATTTTGGAGCTAAAGTACAGTTTAAGTCCAGTGTTTCCTTATTGATTTTTTGTCTAGATGATTTATCCATTGTTTAAAGTGGAGTATTAAAGTCTCCTACTATTATTGTGGTATTGTCTATTTCTCCCTGCATAACTTTTAGTATTTCCTTAGTATATGCAGGTGCTCTGACGTTGGGTGAATACATATTTTTGATTGTTATAGCCTCTTCATGAATTGACCCCCTTATCATTATATAATTCTCTTGTCTCTTGCTATAGCTTTTGAGTTAACATATATTTTATCTGATGTATGTCTAGCTCTCCCTGCTCTCTATGGATTTCTACTTGCATAGAATATCTTTTCCCAACCAGTCACTTGAGCTGATCCCATGGCTATTTAAAGCCAAAGTGAGTCTCTTGTAGGGAACTGGGTCTAGTTTTTTATCTATTCAGCCACTCTATGTCTCTTGACTGTAAAATTAAACTATTTACGTTTGAAGCAATTATGAATAAGTAAGGAAGGCATCAAGAGAAGAAAAATGGATCAAGAGAACTACAAAACAGCCAGAAAACAATCAATCAGCTGACATTTGTAAGTCCCTCTCTCTCTCTCTCTAATATATATATTCAATTCACCATGTTTAACCAAAAAAATTCTATCAATGTTTACTTACAAAAATGAGTATGTTCTAGAGATTATTTTTTGGACTTTAGACCAATCCAAAAATATATTACTGTCTTAAAATAACTAAAAATAACTGAGGAAATCTATGAAGCATGATCTTTCATGACATAATGAGAAAAAGGTTGCCAACTAAATGAATTATTAATACATTTTTTATCTTGATTGTGAAAAATAAAGTGAGCCATTTTTACTACTGCTGTTAATATTATTCATATAATCTTTGTGTATAATTCTACCCACTCTTCTAATGTAAATATTAATTTATTTTTCATGCTTGCTTTGTGTTAAGAAAATGTAACATTCTGAAATTTTCAACAAGTACAAACTAGTTTATTTAGCAAAATGGTCAACACAAGGTGAAGAGTCAGCTGTTAACTTTCATTTAATTTAAAACTTGATAACTCTCTGGATGTTTCTTCTGAAAAGTTAGAGAGTATCTTTTAACAGACTGTGCAGAGAATTGAAATTCAGATGGCCTAAGTTATGGCTTGCTTCTGCCAAAAGCTGTGTGTGAGGTTGAACAAGCATCCTTATTTCAATCATTTGTAAGTGCAATTGTATAAATAATTTCTAAATGTCATGTGACTCTGTATTCTAAAACTTTTGTATGATGATAATATTTTCTGATATATAGGAAAATATTAAAGCTTTCTAAACTTCCCTAATGAATAATTGTAAAATGATCTCATTGATATCTATTTTTATTTTATGTTTTGCAGCATACATGGGGTAGAAAATTGACAGGATAACATGAAGGACAGTATGAACAATATGTTAATGTTATCCCTGGCTCTGATACAGCAAAACAATAAAATAATAGTCATTAAATACCTTCACTTAGTAAATGTAGGCTGTCATGCCTGATTCTATACTACTGATACTTGGCATTGATGAACATAATGACCATTAGTGTCATTTCAATGTTTTTGGATGCCTCAGTTCTGCTCTGAAAATATTACACGGAAGTCATGTAGAGGTCAACACCATTTAATTGCTCCTTTCAAAAAATAGGGTTGGAGTGTGCAGTAAGAGATGTAAACCATCATTAAAAAGGGTAAGCATCTTTTTCTCTCTCAGCATACCCACTGGTTGTGTTTCCTTGCTTGGTACAAATGGAAAAAATAAGAACATTGAATGAGAGGAACCAATATTCTTAGGCAAATGTTTAGGCTAGTTCACATTACCAAAGTGAAGTTTGCATTATTTAGACCAGAGTGAAGTGGCTAATAAACCATTCCATAGATTTTCTCTGTGAAGTTTTCAGATACATGATGGATTTCTAAGGACCGTCTAAAGAATTAGAATGTTAAAGTATGAAAGAAAAATCTAGCTTGCATAGGACTTCTCCATTATCATGGATGATGCATTAAACCAGGGGTTCCCAATTCCCAGACCACCAACCAGTACTGTTAGGAATGGGGCCACGTAGCAGGTGAGCAGCCGGTGAGCGAGTGAAGCTTCATCTGCTGCTCCCCATCGCTCCCTATAGCTCGCATTATCACCTGAACCATCCTGCCCACCGTCCGTGGAAAAATTATCTTGCACAAAACCAGTCTACTAATGCCAAAAATATTGGGGATTGCTGTATTAGACCAGGATACAAGTGATCGAGTTCTGTCAATCTGTCCACTTTAGTGATACAGAATGATAGTGTGACATCAAGCAAGTGAGTTGTCTCTAAGGGATTTAATTTTCACCTCTGTGATATGGGAAAATCATCACTTGCCTATTGAGAGGAGTCATTGAAGCTCTTTTGAACTAATATTTTTGCATACCAATAATGTTTTATGAATATATTTTATCATACAGTTATTTGACTAGAGTGAGAAAATGTGGGGTATTACAAAGAAAAAATAAAAATTACTCATTTACTTGCACTCAAAAATAACTATTTTGAGTGCTTAATCTCTAAATTTATTACAGTCATATGGACATGTTATTCTGTTATCAAATGGCATTGCATTCGTCAATTTTCTTTTTAACTGGACAATAGTATGAACAATATTTGAGGTCAAAAATTTTAATTCTAAAACATTGTTCTTAATATTTGCATAACATCCAGTACATCAAGTATATCATGCCACATGTAAACAATCTGCTACTGCTTAACATTATAATTGTTCCTAGAAAAACAGATAACCAACAAGGACCTACTGTGTAGCACAGGGAACTATACTCACTGCTTGGTAATAACATATAAGGGAAAAGAATCTGACAAAGAATGTAATCATTCTGAACTGTGCTGTACACCTGAATCATTGTGCTGTACACCTGAAGCTAATACAGTATTGTAAATCAACTATACTTCAATAAAAATAAAATTTTAAAAATTAAATTTAAAAAATTGTTCCTGGAGTCACGCAATTATAAATGGTATTTTTAACATCTTTATTGAGATATAACTAACACAAAATCAACTTCACACATTAAAAGTTTATAAGATGATAAGCTTTGCTATATGTGCACATCTGTAAAAGTGTTACAACACTCAGGATAATAAAAGGGTCAATTTAAAGTTTAATCATGACTGTATAATTTTTCATCCCCTTCTCAGCTCACCTGTAGTCAGGCAACCACAGATCTACTTTCTGTCACTGAATAACAGTTCATTTTTAGAGTTTCAAACAAATGGAATCACACAATAAGTATTCAGGATTGCCTGTCTTCTTTCACTCAGTATGGTTATTTTGAGATTAATCCATGTGGTTAAGTGTAACAATAGTTCATTTATTTTTATTGCTAAATAGTATCCTTTATATGTACATACCAAACTTTCTTTATACATTCTCTTGTTGATGTACATTTGGGTTATTTCCAGTTTGGAAATAGCACACTTCCATACCACGTTAAAAAAATAAATGTGCTATGACCATCTGTGTGTTAATCTTTGTATGGATGTATGTTTATTTTATTTTTTCTCTTGGGTAAATACCGAAGAGTGGAATGGCTGGATTATAGTGTTGGTGTATATTCAACATTTTAGAAACTGTCATACTGTTTTCCAAATTGGTTGTACCATTTTATACCCCCATGAGGAACGTATGAATGTACCAGAGGTTCTACATGCTTGACAACATTTGATGTGGTCAGACTTATACTTTCAGCCATTCTAATAGGTATGTAGTTGTATCTTGCTGAGGTTTTCATTTGTATTTCCCTGATGACTAACACTGTTGAAGATCTTTTCATGTGCTATTTGCCATAAAAAAGACTTCTTTCAGGACTTCCCTGGTGGTGCAGTGGTTAAGAGTCTGCCTGCCAATGCAGCGGACATGGGTTCAAGCCCTGGTCAGGGAAGATTCCACATGCCATGGGGCAGCTAAGCCTGTGAGCCACATCTACTGAGCCTGTGCTCTAGAGCCCGTGAGCCACAACTATGGAGCCCACATGCCTAGAGCCCGTGTTCCGCAACAAGAGAAGCCACCAAAATGAGAAGCCCACACACCACATCAAAGGGTAGCCCCTGCTTGCTGCAACTAAAGAAAGCCTGCGTACAGCAACGAAGACCGAATGCAGCCCCCCCCCCGCAAAAAAAAATACTTCTTTCTACATTTCTTATAGTTTGGACCTAATGGTAATGAATTCTTTAAGCTTTTGTATGTCTGGAAAAGTCCGTTACCTTTAGTTTTTTTGTTTGTTTTTTTTAATGTTGAGCCTTCTTTTAATTAATTAATTATTTTTTTAATTTTTGGCTGTGTTGGGTCTTTGTTTCTGTGCAAGGGCTTTCTTTAGTTGTGGCAAGTGGGGGCCACTCTTCATTGAGGTGTGCGGGCCTCTCACTGTCGTGGCCTATCTTGTTGCAGAGCACGGGCTCCAGACGCACAGGCTCAGTAGTTGTGGCTCACGGGCCTAGTTGCTCCACGGCATGTGGGATCTTCCCAGACTAGGGCTCGAACCCGTGTCCCCTGCATTAGCAGGCAGATTCTCAACCACTGTGCCACCAGGGAAGCCCACCTTTAGTTTTTGAAAGATACTTTGCTTGTACAGAACTCAATTGTTTCTTCCTTCATTCCTCCTTCCCTCCTTCCTTTCCTTTCTGTCTCTCTCTCTTTTTCTGTACTTTAAAGATATTGTCCCAATATCTTCTACTTGAGGGTTTTCTGACTAGAAACGCACTGTTATCTCACTTCTATTTCCTCTGTATGTAATGCGTTCTTTTTCCCCCATAACTTCTTTAAGATTTTGCCCTCATATTTTTTGAGCTGTCTGATTATGATGTGCTTTTGTGTGGTTTTCCTCATATTTCTTGAAATTGTAGTTCAAGAAATTGTAGTTCATCTAGCTTATTGAGTGTTGGGTTTTTTCATCAAATCTGAAAAATTTTCAGCCATTATTTCTTAAAACATTTTTTTCTGCCATTTTCTCCCTCTTAAAGTCGAATTACAGGTATATTAAGCCACTTGAATTTTTCCAGAGCTCACTGATGTTCTTTTCATTTTTTTAAATTCTTTTTTTTTCCTCTCTATGCTTGATTTTTATATTTTATATTGCTGCTTTGGATCTTTCTGTATCTTCCATGTCTCCACTTAACTTTTGAACAAATGGAAAACAATTATAATAATTGCTTTAATATCCTTGTCTGTTATTCTAACATCAGTGTCAATTCTGGTTTGGTTTTACTCCTTGATGCAGATTATACTTTCCTGCTTTTTACACATCAGGTCATATTTGATTGCCACACATTGTAAATTTTTCCCTTTTTGGATGAGAACTAGCTATTTTTGTATTTCTATAAATATTTTTGAGCTTTGTTCTGGAGCACAGTTAAATTATTTGGAAAATGTTTGATCTTTTTGGATCTTGCTTTAAATTTCTTTCTTTTTTCTTTTTTTTAGGAAGGACCATAGCTGTGTTTAGTCTATAACAAATTATTCCTATCTTCTGAGAAGGATTGGAACTTGGGTGAGGCGAGTGAGGAATCAAATGTTCAAAATAAGGATACACTCCTGTTCAGGATTCTGCAAGTTCCTGCCTGGGTAGAAGTACCTACTTAAGAATGGGGCCCCAGATTGCAAAATGTAAGGAGGCACTTATTGTCATGTGCCAGTCCTGTAGAAAATTGGAAGTCACCACCACATTAAGTTTGCTCCTTCACTTCGGGCACCATTTTCCCATTCTGCTTTCTGTATCCTTATATCCCAAGAATAATACAATTTTCCAGTGGGCCCTATTCTAATCCTCTCAGATGGTTCTTTCCCAGCCTTCTGAAGTTTTATCATACACGTGAGCCAATCACTCTGGTGAATACTCCACAGGGACCCTCCAAAACTGTTCAGGGTTACCTTTATGAGCATCTCTCTCCTCATTGGCACTCTACCCTGCGCCTCTAGCCAACTGACCTCCTGGACTCTTAGCTTCATCTCCTCAACACAGTGTAACCTCTGAGCTCTGCTGGGTTACACTTCCTGGGCCACAGTCTGTAGACTTTTCAAATGTACTAAGCTGGGGCAGTCATATGGCTCATAATATTTGTTTCCCTTCTCTCAGTGACCCCTATCTGTCATTGTCTGATCTCCGATGTCTTGAAAACCATTGTTTCATAGGTTTCCCAATATTTACTACTGTTGAGACAGTTGGGAGGGAAAATATGGTCCCTGCTACTTCATCTGAGCTGGAAGTAAAGTATCCTACAAATGGTATTCTGAAGAACACATTTATGTTTATACATTTCCACACATTTGTATTTTTATATAGAGGAATTGCTGTTTTTTGGAGGGGATCTATGCCAGTCTGAGTGCCTGCCATGCATCGAGCCCTCTTCTGAGTTAAGATTTCTGTATGTGCCATGTGCCCGGGTAGCCCCCTGAGGACTAGATGGGAGATTTGACTAAAATTAGCACTCTGACATAAATATTTAGTATAAGTTACTGCTTCTTGCAATACTGCAAAGAGTAGGTTCTTGGCAAAGCACACCAACTTATGGCAGGCTGAAAGATGTTAAGTGAGCACAATTTCTTGAGACTACACAGTTTTTCATGTGAGAGAAGGTTGTTGGTGGCGCTCATCTCTCTACCCAGAGTGAGGTCTCACCAGTTCACAAGGGAACCCAAGTAAGGATTTGTCAAAACTCTTTTACTCTTAAGCTTTGCACCCTGACTTACCAGCATAATCACCTTCCACGGTTGCAAAATTGACTTTAACTTACACAGTGGTACTGCCATACAGATGTTATGTTCAAGTGCTAGATATGATTTTTGACTCTGCCAATAGCACCATCTTTCCACATTGACCACAGATTATGCAGCAATGATAAGGTTTCACACAAGTGCAGTCACATTACAATGATGAAGTGCTGATGGATATTTGGATGTACCCAATGAGTTCAAGGCATAAGATAGCCAGTAGAGATGATGCTGATTATAAAAGATTGGACCAAGAAGCAGGAGCTACCTGAACAGTCACCACCCGGAGGTGCCCAGTAGTCTGAGGGCTTGTTTGCCATGGGAAAAATGCTCAGCACAGCACAGACAGTGGAGGGTGATGGGTCACACCAGTCAGGTTTACTCTCAGGAGTTTGAATTTGAGGCACTCAAACAGAGAGTTGGCAACAGCTGGCACAGCAGAAACAGAGTAACTGGCTTAGTACAATGGCTCAGCATGAAAGCAGGAGCAAAGGAACCCAATTACTGTGTGGCTGGAGCAATAACTTGGAGACAAGAAATTCAGGGTGCTGTGAACTCTGTTTCAATTACCCCTGGCTGAGTGGCTGTGGAAACTATTTGCAGTAATGATGAAGTTCCTTACTTCCCAATACATTTTATAAGAAATGGAATGAACCCCAAAAGATAATCATGGTGTGTCTCCTTTCAATAGTTTTGAGTTCAGTGCCTGCTTCTTTTAAATCATTCTCTCAGATGAAGGTTGACCTCATCATATTTCCTGCTCATGATACACAATCATCATGTTTATGTCATGCAACTTTACTGAAGTTTCTCTATTTCACCCTGGTCTCCATCCTTATTCCTCTTCCACCTTGTAGGCACTTAATCTATTTAATGTGTCTGTGGATATTATATATACACATATACACATGTATATCTCCATGGTATATAAAATACATATTGTGGAAACTACTTATTAGTGTTGCTTTGTGTATTTATTTTTACTTTATCTGATTAATATTGACTGTAGGACACCTGATTCTCACATTTTCATCCGTCATGTATTTAAGAAGTACACGTCACACCACATACATTTAGATTAATGCTTGTAGATGCTATATAATATTCCACAATATTTTTTATATCTAGTCTATATTAATTATCCAGTCTCTAGATGGCCTTCAACACTTCACAAAAAAAGACAATGCTTTGATAATCATCATTGTGCACGTGTCTTTATAGACTTCCTATGCACAACTGGGATTTATTTCAGAAATGGAATTGTTGGGTCTTAGGTTATGCAATAATTAACAAAATGCATTTTATTGATTGTACCATATTTCCCTCACACCAGCATTGCGCAAAGGTTCTTATTTCCCACTACCCTTACAGACCTTGGGATCACTGATTTTCCTAATTATCACCAAAATGACTTCAGTAATGTGGCATCTCATTATACTAGCTTTTATTGTACTCTTATTCTTAGTGAATTAAAAAAGAAAAGAAAAATACATAGGTAAACTGCTCATATTCTTATTACTCATTTGAATTTTTCCTTTTTTAGGACTGCTTATTCAAATGTTTTCTTTAAAAAAACTGTTTTCTAGTTTTTTCTTATAGATACAGAGAACATTGTTATAAATTTTAGCCATTAATCCTATTTTAAAAGTATTAATTATTATTCAATATTGAAGAGAGAACATACCTTCTGGGCCAGCTATTTGCTAAGGTAGGTTCTGAAATGCACACACACACATCCACACCTACACACACACACACACAGATCTCTTTTAAGCTACTTTTTGTCTGCTACATTCTCCTCAACAGACTTATATTACTTTGTTTTCTCCTTGCTACATTATTCCCATTGAAACGTCTAGCATTCAACTGGAGCCTAGTATATTTCTTATTCATAGGAAGAGTGGTACTCCTGTCAATCTGTTTACTTTCTATATGTGTATTATTAGAAATTTCCAAATATATATCAAGGCTGGAAAGACTTCTGCCACCTTACATCTCTATTCATTTGAGATAAAAATAAATCAAGTTATTTCATGTGCAATTCACATTAGAAAACTTGTATTTTGCATACAGATGGCCAATATTCATATGAAAACATGCTCAACATTCCTGATTTAGAGTAATGCAAATCAAATGAGGTATCACCTCACACCTATCAGAATGGCCATCTTAAAATGTCTACAAATAACAAATGCTGAAGAGGGTGTGGAGAAAAGGGAACTCTCCTACATTGTTGGTGGAAATGTAAATTGGTGCAGCCACTATGGAAAACAGTATGAAGTTTCCTCAAAAAACTAAAAATAGAGTTGCCATATGATCCTGCAATCCCACTGCTGGGCATATATCCAGACAAAACTCTAATTCAAAATTCAAAAGATACATGCACCCCAATATTCATAGCAGCACTACCTACAATAGCCAAGATATGAAAACAAATGTCCATCAACAGATAAATGGATAAAGAGGATGTGGCATATGTGTATGTGTGTGTGTATATGTATATATACATTTATATATTTGTATATATAAATGTATATATATATATATGTACATATATATATATATAATGGAATATTACTCAGCCATAAAAAAGATTGAAATGATGCCATTTGCAGCAACATGGAGGGACCTAGAGATTACCATACTATGTGAAGTATGTGAAGTAAGCCAGACAGAGAAAAATAAATATCGTATGATATCACTTACATGTGGAATATAAAATATGACACATGAACTTCTATGAAATAGAAACAGACTCACAGACATAGACAAGAGACTTGTTGTGGGGGGGGTGGGGGTTGGAGTGAGAGGTTGGGATTAGCAGAGGCAAACTAGCATACATAGAATGGGTAAACAACAAGGTCCTACTGTATAACACAGGGAACTATATGCAGTATCCTGTGATAAACCATAATGGAAAAGAATATGAAAAAGAATACATATATATACATATACATACATATATATATATATATATATATATATACATATAAAGGAATCACTTTATTGTACACAAGAAACTAACACAACATTGCAAATCAACTATACTTTGATAATAAGTAAATAATAAACCACGTGTCTTTTGTGTGAACTCTTACTGGAATTCATAGAACTAGCTATTGTGCCAACAACCAGGCCCCACCTGGCTAGCAATACATGTGAGTCAGCACATGCCCTTCTCTAATCTACATAGCACATGCCTTGTGGAAACCCCACTCCAGCCTTCCAACACTGGGCTGGCAACACTCAGCCACACATGCTGGGACACTGCCTGGCCCAGAGTCTGCATTCTACTGACGTTTCTGGATGAATGAATGACTACAGATATCTACTTTTACATTTTTAAATCACGTAAAGTAGGAGCTCAAGTTGTATATTTACCCACTGTATTTATGGTAGTTATGTCCTTACTTATCAATAATTTATTTACAATCTTCTCGAAGTTTATATTAAGGGACTACTAGTTTCTAGTTCCACATGTAAGGATCTTCAAAGTCACCACTCTGTCCTAACAAGTGAAAAGCTAAACAAAGTGAAAAAACAACAACTTCTCTGGGACCCACAAGAGAGGTGAGAACACAAAGGAAACCATTGTCCCCAAGACTGGAGAGAAAGACAGGCAAACACAGGCAGGTGTGTCTTACTAGAGCAGAGATTCACCAGCAGAAACCTCTGTAGGAACAGTGCCAGAGTAGGAAAACCTAAACTGTAACTGATGAATTACTGAAGTTTCAGTGCACAACTCTAGAGAAAACCATGGTTCAAAAGGGTACATGCACCAATGTTTATTGCAGCACTATTACAATAGCTAAGACATGGGAGCATCCTAATTGTCCATTGACAGATGAATGGATAAAGAAGATGTGGCACATATATACAATGGAATCCTACTCAGCCACTAAAAAGGATGAAATAATGACATTTTTAGCAACATGGATGGACCTGGAGATTATGATACTAAGTGAAGTAAGTCAGGCAAAGATAAATATCATATGAAATCACTTATATGCAGAATCTAAAAACAAATTATGCAAATGAACTTATTTACAAAACAGAAATGATCTCACAGACATAGAAAACAAACTTATGGTTACTAAAGGGGAAAGGTTGGGGGGAGGGAAAAATTGGGAGTTTGGGATTGACATATACACACTATTATATTTAGAATAGATAACTAACAAGGATCTACTGTATAACACAGGGAACTCTGCTCAATATTCTGTAATAACCTAAATGGAAAAAAAGATTGAAAAAGAATAGATATATGTATATGTGTAACTGAAACACTTTGCTGTACACCTGAAACTAACATAACATTGTAAATCAACTATAGTCAATATAAAATTGAAAATTAAAAAAGATAAAACACAACAAAATTCCATGGAGGACCCAGTCATGGGCCATGGGCAATCCCAAAACATTGTGAGAGGATTACCTTGAATTCTTTATTGAGTAGATTGCTTATCTCCATTTCACTTAGTTCTTCTGGTGTTTAATCTTGTTCCTTTGTTTGGAATATATTCCTCTGTTGTCTCATTTTGACTAACCCTCTATTTTAATTCTATGTATTACATATGTCAGTTTTGTTTCCCAGTCTTGGAAAGGGCCTTATGTAGGAGAAATCCTATGAGACCCTTCAGCACACTCTCTTTTGGTCCCTAGAGTTACATGTTCTAAGGGTGTACCCTGTGTGGGCTGTGTGAGTCCTTCTGTTGTGGTGGGACTGACTACCATGGGTGTGATAGTAGGTAGGGATGCCCCCCGCAGCCCTGCCTTGTACAATAGGTGCTGACTCACTTGGTGGGTATGTCTGGGTCCCAGGGTGGCTGACTGTGGGGCATTGTGCGGTCCTGTGGCTGGTCTTGGGGTTAGATTCCAGGACAGGTGGCTGCTGGCTGGGTTGGGGGAGGGCCAAGGGAAATGGGCACAGTTGGTGCAAACCTGCTGGTATGCAGGACTGGGTTCCCACAGCTGACTACCCAACCTTGGAGGTCCTGGAACTAGTGCCAACCAGCTGGTAGTCAGGTAAGCTCCCAGTGCGAATAGTCTAGAGAAAGGATTCCAACATGGCAATTGCCAGCCTCACTGTCCTAAGATTCCCCAAAATAGTGGCTATCAGTGTCCCCGAGGGGAGTCCCAGTTGCCTCCTCTCTCTGTGGAGGCTGACAAGCAAGTGGGTCTGACACAGTTTCTTTTTCTAATAACTGCCTCTGTGCTGGGTATTGGAGCATATGAGACTTTATATGCACCCTTTAAAAGAAGAGTCACTGTTTCCTACATCCCACCGGCTCTCCTGTACCAAGCCTCACTGGCCTTCAAAGCCAGATGTTCTGGGAGCTTGTCTTGCTGGTGCAGGACCCCCAGGGCGGGGAGCCTGATGTGGAGCTTGGACAATTTTCTACTTGGGGAGAACGTCTGAAGTTGTGATTACCCTCTCTTTTTGTGAGTTACTTTGCTGAGGGTGTGCATCTCCACCTCTCCTTCCCTTCTTGTTGTGGTTCTTTCTTTATATCTTTAGTTGTGGAAAATATTTTCTGCTAGTCTTCAGGTTGTTTTTATCAATAGTTGCTCCATAAATAATTATAACTTTGGTGAACCTGTGGGAAGAGGTGAGCTCAGGGTCTTCCTCCTCTGCCATCTTGGTCACACTAACAATGACTTTTTAGATACAGCACCAAAGACATAATCCACGAAAGAAAGAACCGAGAAATTTGACTTCATTAAAATAAAAAACCTCTTCTCTGTGAAAGGCAATGTCAAGGAATGGCAAGATGAGCCACAGACTGGGAAAAAAATATGTGCAAGAGACATATCTGATAAAGAACTGTTATCTAAAATATACAAAGCACCCTTAAAACTCAATAATAATTAAAAAATAATTAATTGAAACATATGCCAAAGACCTGACCTGACAGACATCTCCTCAAAGATATATTGATGACAAATAAGTATATAAAAAGATGCTCCACATTATAAGTCATCAGGGAAATAAAAATTTAAATTACAGTGAGATACCACTACACATAAATCTAGTTACTGACAGCAGCAAATGCTGGTGAGGATGTGGAGCAACAGGAATTATCATTCATTGCTGTTGGGACTGCAAAACTGTACAACCACTTTGGTGGTTTCTAACATGATAAACATACTTTTACCATATGACCCATCAATCACCCTTCTTGGTATCTACCTAAAGGTGTTGAAAACTATGTTCATACAAATTCCTCACATGGATGTTTATAGCAGCTTTATTGATAATTGCCAAAATTTTGAAGAAACCAGGATGTCCTTCTGTATGTGAAAGGATAAACTGTAGTACATCCAGACAATGGAATATTATTCACTGCTAAGAAAAAATGAGTTATTAAGACATGAAAAGCCATGGAGGAAACTTAAATGCATATTACTAAGCTAAAGAAGCTAATCTGAATAGGCTTCATACTGAATGATTTCAATGATATGCTATTCTGAAAAAGGTAACACTATGGAGACAATAACAAGATTGGTGATTGCCAGAGTTTGGGGAGGTGGTTAAATACATGTAGCACAGAGGATTTTCAGGGCAATGGAAATACTTTGTTTGATACCATAGTGATGAATACATGCCATTGCACATTTGCCAAAACCTATAGACTGTACAACACCAAGAGTGGACTCTAGTATAAAATATGGACTTTGAGTGATTATGTTGCATCAGTGGAAGTTCATCAGTTATAACAAACGTACCAATCTGATTAGGGATATTGATAATGCAGGAAGCTATGCATGTATGGGGACAGGGATATATGGGAAATCTCCAAGCTTTCTTCTCAATTTTTCCATTAACCTAAAATTTCCCCCCAAAAGTATAAATAAATAAAAGAAATAGAAAAAATAGTTTGTATATGGTAAATCTTATTCAAATCAACTAGAGAAAGCCTAGACATAAGCAAAGGTACTGGGAAAAATATATTTGATAACCCTTTAGGAGTACTGAATATATCCACAAATCTCATGCTAGCCTATTCCTCCAAATGTGAAAATTCCTCATGAACTAACAAAAATGATATTTACAATTTTAAAGGTAAGTACAAGTTAATATTTCATTATTGTCATCTGTGCATGTCTATACCTTTCCATTAACTTCTGATATTCTAGAGCAAAGATCATGTTTATATATCTTTTACTTTGCTGAGTTTAGTAACTGACAAATACATATTTGTTTTTGAAAAGATTGATTTGAAGAGTACTATGTTGCAACAGCCCTCCTTGATTGGAAATCTTTGAGACCATAACTCTATATCCTGGCCTGGAGATCAGGCTCTGATGAAGGACTCATTTATGAAGTCAAGAGTGCCTAGATTTTAATTCCAAGATCCTCTTCTTACTAGAATTTACCTTAGGAAATTTAATTATTTTCTCTAAGCTTCTATTATGGTAGTTATTATTATTTTACTATCACCATCATCATTACCAACTTCATCCCCTCCTAAGAGAGAAAGAAATACATTGACATTTGTTGAAGGCTGATGTACAAATCTCCCAACATCTGTGCTGTTTCTGCTGTGTAACCTGCCCCCTCCTACTCTCCACTCTCATGAACTCCAGGTGTCTAACTGGTCTCTCCTCTTAGAGAAACCAACAGATTCATCTATCATTTTTTTTTGTTGTTCATTCCATCTTTCTTGTTAATTAAGGAAAAACAAAAGATTCCTTTTGCCTGGAATGAGTGAGTTGATGCCTCACCCTGGAATTCTGCTTCCATGGAGGACCACACTTACATGCGTTACTTTAAAGGCAGAATGCCCACTCTGATTTAATTTCTGCTTATTTATAGGCATTGTATGCATAGAAATGGCAAAGATTTGGCACCCAGAAGGACAAATCAGGAAAGCACTTCAGAATTTGCCATTGCTAAACCCAACGGCTTCATGATAACTCATTGGCATACATTCCTTGGTATTCAACAATTTGATAGAAAGTTAAATGCTTAACTCTTGTTGATCATCAAACCCAAAAGCAAACTCTGCAGCAAGTAAGGTACACCTCTACTATCTTATGGAGAGGCAACAGAAAGCCAGGGATTACTGTTTATTTTAAATTTCAAGAACTTTTCATTAAAGAGCTGCACTGTGTAAACATGAACGCAGTGGTGGCAACTTAACTAATTAAAGATTCATTTACAAGGAAAAGAATTAGATGGATTGCAATAATAATGGTAAGTCTAACTACTACTTAGTATTCCCCATAGTTTGTCTGCTGAAATGAAAGTAAGAACAAATGTGATTGTACACTCTTAGAGATTATTAAGCATGGCAAGTGTAAAATTACTTCTGAAATGCATGTTTTCCCTTAAAATTACTGAGTGACCTTGAAGGCCCAAGGCTTAAGGCACTTGTTAAAACACATCCATCTTGAGACAGCCAACTGTCAAATATGGCAGGCTAATAGAGAAAATTAACAAAGGGAAAAGAGGGCTGCCCCCTATGCATACAGAAGGGAGTAGATTGCTTCCTGTATTAAAATTCATGTTGACCCAGCTGCCTTCAGGGTTTGGAGAAAGCCTTAGACGGTTTCCCAAAAGGTTGCTGGAGATGAGGTTGATATATTTTACTTACTTCAAAGAGGATATTAAAATTGTTTGTATAGCCCATTGTGGGCACTGCCTGTCTGTTACTGTGAAAGACAATTAAAATAACACTCTAGGGCTTCCCTGGTGGCACAGTTGTTGAGAGTCTGCCTGCCGATGCAGGCGACACGGGTTTGTGCCCCGGTCCAGGAAGATCCCACATGCCGCGGAGCGACTGGGCCCGTGAGCCATGGTCACTGAGCCTGCACGTCCAGAGCCTGTGCTCCGCAATGGGAGAGGCCACAACAGCGAGAGGCCTGCGTACAGAAAAAATAATAATAATAATAATAAATAAATAAATAATAACACTCTAACAGTCAGACAGGATATATTTATATAGCTACATACTTACTGCTGGCCTCATTTTCAAAGGATGTCAGAGAAAAAGATTTCTACCTACCTAGGATGAATTTTCAGCAGGGAAATGGTCTTCAGGAGAATAGAAATCCATGGGAGATTCAAGTTTAATGTCTCCTCTTGACCACATATTTTGCGACTTAGTTCAAAGATCTGACTTTTGATGATTCTATCCCCTTTCTCTGTTCCAGAAGATTCTACAGAAATAGTGAGTGAAAGTTGTGGGGATACAGATTTTGGAATGACATAAGGATTTGGTGAATATAATTGCTTATCATGGAAATTTGCTCCTTGAGAAGGATTCTTAATCATTAGAAAGACACAAATTAGGCAAAATTGGTAAAACAAAATAACACAGATCAGGCTGTGTTATCAAGGCTTTTAAATTTATCTCAAGTCGATCCCACAGCCACCCTGGGGCACAGGGTGGTGAAATGATTTTCTCAAAGTAACACAGTTCATAAAGGGAACTGCTTTTGAGGCCAGCCCTGTCAGACTTCAACACCCATTTTTCTTTCCCTGTACAGAGATGCTACGGATAGAAACCCTGAATTATTCAGAGTTTGGGTGAGAAAGTACATGAATGATTGTGGTCTCCTGCTCCTTAGTAATATGGGATATAAATTATCCTAACCCTCTGTTCTAATTCTTATATAAACTCACAGCCTCTCTGCCCATTTTACACTTGAACCTTATATCCTTGTGACTTCTTAGTTTCTGTTCCTGTATTTAAGTAACCTTCTTGTTTCTGAATCATATCAGATAAGACACAAAGATCTCCTCATTCTCTTTTTACCGGAGCACATCAAATTCCACCCAGAACTTGCTGTTTACTAACTTTATTAAAGACCATGAGGAGGGGCACACTATCCTACACAGTAGTCTCCCATGTTACCTGACTACCTTTATGTCCTCCTTCATTTTCTTGGAAATTCAGTCCAGCCTACCTCCAATCCCTTCTGCTCTCTTACAGGACAGTCTTGCTAATCTGGTCTTCTTTATTCAGTCCCCTTGAAATCTCAGTAAAGCACTTTTCTTCATCTCTTCATGTAAAACTATCTATTAATCAGAGGCTGCAGTTTTTGATGTTTGTGATACAGGATCAGGAAAACATAATGGGTTGACTGCTTTTCAAAAATGATTCTGGCATCGGTTTGGTGTATGGATGAGCAGGGATGTGACTGGAGCCAGGGAGACAAGTTAAGATCATTTTAAGAGTACTGAAGAAAAAAAAAAGTAGAAAAAGCCTAAGTTGATTTATTGGTTGAGTTCTCAGTCATCAGCCTTTCTTCTGCCCTCCATCTTGCCTTTCACCCCCCCAAGAATGAGATGAGGCTCCTGAGAGGTTAATGCACTGATAGCCACCACCAGAGCATGTGCTTTTAATCAGAATTAAAAAGATTGAAAGCCGTCATAGAGGTTGTTGCTGGGGGAGAGTCAAAGAAAGGGAGACAAACTTAGATCCATGAGGACAGGTGAAAATTAAAACCAAGACATTAGGTGAAATGGAGAAATGGTACAAGGATGTAGAACACATGGCAGAATAAAGTGACAGGCAGAGTGTGATTACGTAAGAGAAGGAGAAAGTGAACAAAATCCCCCCAGGCGAATACAGACCTCATTAGGGATTTGGATTCAAAATACATGTTCCTAAGGCCTTTGATGTTCCAGGTGCCCTGTCAGTAAAAAAATGAGAAGATACTAGTAATTAATAGCAGACTGTTCTGTGTTAGAATTCAGCACTCTCGATAATGAAGGTGTAGGTTTAGGTTTTGGGAAGGAATCCAAACTCCAAGCCTCTGTTAGGGAGATAAGCTACTTTAAGGAATCCAACAAATGTGCAAGACCAAGTCCCAGCCCTAGAAGGGGAGACCAAGTTCAAACGCTCAGGAATAGACCAAACTGGGTGATGGAACCATAAGATTGAAGAATAGGGAAATATATATATATATAGTGAGAATAATTCAGGACAAGTAAGACAGTCTCAGGAAAAACACCATAACCTCAGAACAATGACTTCATTTTACATAGACATATAGGAGGTGTGGGGGAGAGTTATAAGGTCCTGCTGTGTCACCCCTCACAAATTTCTCTCCATTTCCCTCCTGTCCATCCCCCCTGCTACAACTACTATATTTTACTACTAAATGACCGCATCCACTTCCTCAATGATCTTCCTGTCTCCACATTTGCCCTTCTTCTGCACATTCCCACTCAGCCAGAATAATTTCTCAAATATGGGTGAAGATTTCCAGAACAAGATGGCAATGTGGGTTCACTTACCTGCCTTGTTATATTTGCTATTAATAAAATACAATGATAATAAATGGTCAAAAGATGTTATACCCATAAAAGCAAAGAAAATAAGCCTGGGCCATCTGAAAACAAGAGATTTCTAAGACTTTCTGAAAAATAGAAGGTGAATGGCAGGGTCCTGACTGATAAAATATCAGAGACAGCTACATTTTAGAATACTCCTGGAGAGAAGAACAGCAGAAAGGAGAGAAAGTTTAAACAGAACCCTGAATAGAGTTTCTAGTTTTGGCAATAAAGAGAAATTAGGATATGTTAAGATAGGGGTAATATTGAAGAGATTTATATCAAAAAAGTAAATTATACTATTTTGTGTGAATGGAGATAGATATTTATTCTCAGAAGAAAGTGATGTTTTTCAATAATTTAAATGTGCTATTTAGATGCAACTAAAGCATGTAGACTAGGAAACACTCTAGGCTAAAATCAAGTTTTTGATGTATCATTAATACATATATCAAGAAAATTAAGAATAATCATACATGTGAGAAAAATCTCCAGTATAGAAGAAAAATACCAAAATAAAAAGGAATACTATGATAAAAAGAAAAGGTTGGATCATAATTATAACTGTTTACCTTTAGTTAGATGATACATAAAATAATAACAAGATGTATGAAAAAAACTCTGAGAAAACAAGATTGCTTTAGAAATTTGTTTTAAATTATAACAGAAATTTAAGTAGAAGGGATAGAATATAAAGATGAAGAAGTCTTCAATAAAGAAAAACCTAAATGAAGATATATGAAAAACATGAGCTAAAAGACAAGTATGATAGAGGATGAACTTCAGGAAGGTCCACTAAAACCAACAGAAATTCCAGAAAAAGGAAAAAGTTAAAAGCAAATAAATAGAGGGGGAAAATACAACTGAAATAAGAGGCAAGGGGGCAGGGCACAACCTTAGAAGAATGACATAGCTCAAGGACATGACATAAATGGATTAGAACCAAATGGGTCCAAGATGGTGCATAAATTGACTTCCACTAGACCTTGAACCTCAGTATATGCTCACTGTAACACATCAGCAAGCTAAATGACACACCCACCAGTGCCATGACAGTTCCAAGACCAATCATAAGGATCAAAAAGTGGGTGGTAGACCAATTCCTGGAGATCCCTGCCTCTTCTGGAAATAGCTGGAATACTCCATCCACTCATTAGCCTATGAAATTACCCATCCCTATAAAAACTGACAACCCCATACCTTGGTGCCTTTCTCACCTTCTAAGATGGCCCACACTCTGTCTGTAGAGTGTTTCTCTCTAAATAAATACACTTCTTACCTATCACTTTGTCTCTCTGTGATGAGACATCAAGAACCTGAGCTTCATCAAGTCCTGAAACCAGGTGTGTGATCTCAGTTGGAAGACTGTGAGTTTTGGCCAGATTTGAGTCCCGGCTGTGGGGGTTTGAGTCCCAGTCTGGGTTTAGGCTGGGTTCAAGTTCCAGTACATGGGTTCAAGTTCCAGTACATGGGTTCAAGTCCCAATCTGAGGTGCATGGTTTCACAATTATCAGTGAAATAAATGAAGAAAGTTTCTGAGATCTGAAAACAGACATGGAATACTTCAATTTAAATTGATTAAGCAAAAGTTTAACATGATGAATTTTAAAAAGACCAACAACTAATCATTACCTTCTTGAAATTTCAGAACCTCAAGGATAAAGGAAAGACTCTGAAAAAGAGCAAATGAAATGCAATCACATTTGCTCCAAAACAACACAAACAGACTGGCATTAAATATTTGTTGAGCCAGAGTGATGGTAGAAGAGAGAAGACAGAGACCTTCAGAGTGACAAAGGAGTCTACCAAGCAACCTACAACCAGCCGGAAAATCAACCACGTGCATGAGATAAAGTTAAACATTAAAATATTCAGAAATTTGCATTCACTTTCTGACAAAATGAATTGAGAAAAAGAGCAGAAAACACCAAAAGAGAGAAAAATATAAAATACGGTAAGAAAGAGTCTATCTAACCCAAGAGTACTGAAACTAAATGTCAGGAAAGTAGCAGTGCAATATGCTTAAAATGCAGGAGGTCCAGAGAAGCATAGGGAATGAATGTGGCCCAAAGAGAACATCTTCTAGAAGAAAAATGGAGGAACCCAGCCACTGAGAGAATGAGGAAGAAGACAAAGACATTGGGTATGTGATGAAACACGCATTTGCTTCTTCTCCCTACAAGTGTCACCACAATAGGCCTTTAGGGAGAGGAAATAGTAACTTCTTCACTTTGCAGTGAATAATATCTGCAAAGTCACAATTTTGTAAATATTGTTTATCAGATGATAACTTTTTGAATAAATATTTAGGTAAATATATGGTGACCATTGTTTCAGAACAGAAGGTGAACCTTTGACCTCCCCTTCATATACTTAGCAATATAATATATACGTTAGGGCACAATTGAGAAACACTGTAGGTGGGTGTCTGGTAACAGGAGAGAGACTGACAGAGAAGCAGTGTCAGTATATACCAGCTCTAAAATGAAGGAATACTGTTGTGGAGAGAGAAAACTGAGATTGTAATAGAAGGAAAAATAGTCACATACCTTTCAAAAATTTGGAGCAAAAAAGGGAGCATTACATAAATGGGGTACATTTAGCAACATCATTGCAAAACATGAATTTGTAGTGTGTAAAGCTGATGCATCTTAAAGTAAAGGGATAGGACATTATTTAGAGATAAGTGGATAACTACAAAAGAGAAAAAGAAAGGGATAGGAAAGAAAGATTGAAAAATGCAATGCAGGGCTCATTAAAGCTGGTTGTTGCTGGGCATTGCCCTGGGGATAGTGGATGCTTGGACCCTGGGGAAAATGGATGAAGGAATATTTGGGGCAAGGGACTCTTTTTTTTTTTTTTTTTTTTTTTTTTTTTTTTTTTGGCTGCGTTGGGTCTTTGTTGGTTTATGCAGGCTTCCTCTAGTTGCGGTGAGCAGGGGCTACTCTCCCTTGTGGTGCACAGGCTTCTCATTGCGGTGGCTTCTCTTGTTGCGGAGCACAGGCTCTAGGCTCCCAGGCTACAGGAGTTGTGACTCACGACCTCTAGAGCACAGGCTCAGTAGTTATGGTGCAGGGGCTTAATTGGTCCGCCGCATGTGGGATCTTCCCGGACCAGGGCTCGAACCCGGGTTCCCTGCATTGTACATTGATAAAATTTAGACAAAAGCATTTCTTTTCTAGCAGGGGCTTGGGGTGGAAGGAGGCAAGGGGTGGGTGAAACGGTTGAGGATTTAAGTTAAATTTTCTGAATTAACACACTGAACTAGTGCCAAACGTGATGCAGGAAGCCCAGGATTCCCATTCCTATTTCTGTGTTCTTTATGCCATACACACTGCCTCCCATGGAGCTAGAAAAATATTATTTGGGGAAGTGGCCCAAGTTCTTTGGAGGTGCATGATTAACATTTAAAAAGATAATGCCAACTCATTTTGTAACTCATAACCGAGCAGCTCTCTTACATGCTGTGACCGGGTGCCTGCGGTTGCCCGGGTTTGCCTAGCATGGGGATGAGGTCAAAGCGAGCGGCAGTCTCTTGTTCTGCAACCATAATGAACGTCCACGGGGCTTATTAATTCATGAGCCTTCTTTATTTTAATACTCATAGGCTGCTGCGGCATTTAGGTCACCTTTAGCTTTAAGTTGACATTTACCTCTCATTGAAATTAATGAACATTCAGGGACAGTACAACAAAGGCAAGAATCCCCTGACAATGAGAAATACTTTAGGGTCCAGAGAAGGGTTACATTATTTTTGGCTTAATAGGGCTGGTTAATGAAGTCCACACTCAGATGAAGAGTCAATTTGTCAAAGAATCTTTTGGCACGTGGCGAGATGGTAGGTTTGGGGTGAAACCCTCTCCCTTTCCACACTCAGTACTCTTCTTGTAAGGTCATAGAGCTCAAGGCATGAAGAGTGACTTCTAAACCCCAACTAATCTTTATCTCTTATTCCCGAAATTCACTGGCTATGTCCCGAATATATTATAAGAGAATACTGGAGCCAGAAATTTTATGGCGATCAAAATAGCTTTGTTGTCAAACACTTAAGCCAAAATTCAGCACGGGCAGCAATACCACTTCTTATATTCATAAATGACTTTATATTTTGCAGAGATTTTCACATCTAATATCTTGCTCAAAGCCTTACAGCAATGCTGCAAGTTAGGAAGGGAAGAGATCCATCCCATTTTAAAAGTGAAGAGACAGGATTATTTACTGCAGTGGGACTATGGTTAGGATTTTCATTAAAAATTCCAAAATCTTCTTTCAAATTTTGAAATACAACAAAGGACTGAGAATTCTACGTTGATATGTCTTCCTTGTTTAGTGTTTTCTGTCTGGACAATAGATCATCCATGTGCTTCTTTCTTTTCTGCTAACATTTAACAAGAGGGCTAATTCACTTACATTGTCATGCATTTGAATCACATTTAAGATAATTTAATGCATTCGTTTACTTGGGGCTCGGATTCCAAGCGGAGTGGGTGTGGAGAATGCCATCCAGATCCTCCTGATTACAAAACAGTCGCTCAGCAGACTCTGGAGGAACAGAGCTGACCCTGGTGTGAGACAGGAGTGGGTTTCAAAGCATAGACCCATCCCTTAGCTTCAGATTCCTTCTTCACTAAACTGACCTTCAACACCAAACTCTCAAGAGCAAGTTTGATGAGGTGTTATCTGTGAGTGTGACTAGCTCAGGGCACAGGTCTTAAATAAATGTTATATATATTTTTTTCTTTTCTCCACTGATGGTGGTTCAATTGCACATCTATTTAAATATCAAAATAGAGACTTTGATCTCCTGCCTATTAATTGGCTTTGCTAAGGACATTTTTTAAGAAACAGTCCATTGAGATTTCTGCATAGCTACACTTAAACTGATACCCATGAACTGTTTTGAGTTTTGAATTTTAAAATCTAGTTGGCCTTTTCTAACCAAAGAGGGAAAAAATATCTTCTTCATCTCTAATAAATGGCAGTACTTAATTTATGATTCAAAAGAGGAAATACCACACATGTGGCTCTCAGAAAAGGGGAAGCACTTTAGAAATGACTTCTGTGAAAATGATGTAGTCTGTCTACTGTACCTTATCACTGCAGAGGGAAAACTATGTTTCTTTTGATCAAAACAGGACAAGGAGCACATCCAAATCAATACATGGAGAATTTAATCCTATGAACTGTCGGAATCACAAACAGAGAAAGTGAACATGAAAGACAGGAAGGCAAACACGTTTATTGTGCAAAGGTTACTGAGACCTGCTTGGCCCTCTTAGAAAAAGCAAGGGATGACATTACCCAAGGATCTTAAAGTTTGGCATTAATTTTTCTTTAAAAAACTAACACATGATATTTAGCACATCAGATTTGAAAATCTGAAAGGATGAGAATATACACTCTCATTAGGCAGTAAATATGAAAAAGGGTTACACTTACCTAAAGTATGTTTTAAATGTTTGTTCAGGCACATATGTATTTTTTTAACATCTTTATTGGAGTATAGTTGCTTTACAATGTTGTGTTAGTCTCTGCTGTATAACAAAGTGAATCAGCTATATGTATACATATATCCCCATATCCTCTCCCTCTTGTGTCTCCCTCCCACCCTCCCTTTCCCACCTCTCTAGGTGATCACAAAGCACTGAACTGATCTCCCTGTGCTATGTGGCTGCTTCCCACTAGCTATCTATTTTACATTTAGTAGTGTATATATTTCGATGCTACTCTCTCACTTTGTCCCAGCTTACTCTTCCCCCTCCCCGTGTCCTCAATTTTTAATGTATTTAAAATTATATGGAAAAATTGGCAAAGACAGAAATAGAGAATATAGTACAATGAATTCCCATGAACTCATCAACTAAATAAGAAATAAATATCGTGATTTTGGTACTTTTGCTTTTTCTATTGTTTTGTTTTCCTTCTCTTTTTCTTTCTTTTCTTTTCTTTTTTTTTGAGAAAGCATTTTAAAGCAGACAAAAAAGCCACTTACTCCTAAATATTTCAATAAGAATCCTTTAAAACCATAGGCTCTTAGACAACCACAATGCTGTCATTTTGCCTGACATAACTAAATATAATTTCCTATCATATCATACTGAAAACATAATAAAATATCTATCTTAAAATGTGTGGGTTTGTGTGTGTGTGTGTGTGTGTGTGTGTGGTACGCGGGCCTCTCACTGTTGTGGCCTCTCCCGTTGCGGAGCACAGGCTCTGGACGTGCAGGCTCAGCAGCCATGGCTCACGGGCCCAGCCACTCCACGGCATGTGGGATCTCCCCAAACCGGGGCACGAACCCGTGTCCCCTGCATCGGCAGGCAGACTCTCAACCAGTGCGCCACCAGGGAAGCCCTTAAAATGTGTTTTTATAGTTGTTGGGTTTTTTTTATCAGTTTTCAAAAATCCTCATTGTGGTGCTCCAAAGACAATGGTGCTTCAAGGACAAAGGACAGCCCTGTCTGAAAAAGTTTCAACCTTACACGCCCTACCAGACTCTCATCGCCCTCCCCACCATGTTGCAATGGGTACAAAATTCCTGAGCCCACCTGGGTGACGGGACCTCTTCCTCTCTCATCCCGAGTAAGGAAAGGCATCTGACCTGTAGCACTCCCACCCTATAGAAGGATGGTATATGTTCCTTGACAAATCAGAAAATGAAATTTTCACCTCCGACCATTCCTTTGTTCTCTGGCTATTAAAACTGACTAATAGCACATGTTCGGGATTGGTTCTTCCAGACTACTAGGAAGTCAGCCCGCTGCTTTGGCAGTGACCATTCCCCTCTAATAAACTCCATCTTCTTTACATTCTGCCTCATGTCTGGAAATTCTTTTCCAACCCACAACTAAATTCTTTTCTAGGCCACAACACTTATATAAAAGTTAAAAATGATAAACTAACAAATAATCTGAATAAAGAATTCAAATAAGACAGTATATTAAGGTGAGAAAAAAAATGTGGTCAAATGTTCAATCCCTGCAAATATCCAATTAAAACAATAGTAAGGTAACATTTATACTATTGAGGTAACGTATATTAACAGCTATTTGAAAAACAAAATATTTATGTTATTTAACCTTAGTAAAGCTCAGGATAGCTTAAAAGAGTTTTACATTACCAAGAATGTAGTGAATCAGAACAACTGCCTTTGACACTATATGATTATGACAGATAATGGAAGCAAAAAGAAAATTCTCTTCCCACTTAACATCACACACCCACTCTTGGAGGTTTGTTCTAAGGAAATAATCCAGACAAAGTGAAATAATATTTATGTACATAGATCTTTGTAACAGTGTAATTTTTAAGGACAAAAACAAAGGGGAAAACAGGTAAACCTACACTAGGTTCATTATATATCCTATATTAACTCACAGTGGCATCATACAGGCATTAAAATAATGAATATAAAGATTAAAAAGCAACTTGAAAAATTTTATAAACATTAAGTTAAAAAAACACAAAGCTGCATATTTTACTTGTAACAAAATAAAAATATGTAGAAACATAGGTTAAGTTTTGAAAGCACATGTAAAAATTAGAACAATTATGTTAAGGTTGGGGGAATATAAGTGAACACTGAGAAATAACAAGGATAAATTTTATATTCATAAATAAGAATGTGATTTTGTTATATACTCTGAAATATGAGTATTTTCTCATATCATTAGGGTTCTTATTGATATTTTTATATCAGTTTATTCAACTGTTTCATATTATCAGGAAAAAATGAATTTTCCTTTATCCTCCTCAGTTCTTCTGGCTGGTCTGTCTGGATGGTTCTTCTGGTTTTAAATTGACATGAAGCAGATTAACAGGAGAAAATCAAACAAAAGTTTAACAACATGTAGACATGGGAGAGATCCAGGAAAACTGATTAACCCACCAAAATGGCTGAAGCCCTCACCTTAAGTACCATCCTCAGCTAAAGACAAAAGAGGATGTTAAGGACTTCCCTGGTGGTGCAGTGGTTGAGAGTCCGCCTGCCGATGCAGGGGACACGGGTTCAAGCCCCGGTCCGGGAAGATCCCACATTCACACATGCCGTGGAGCGGCTGGACCTATGAGCCATGGCCGCTGAGCCTGTGCATCCGGAGCCTGTGCTCCACAATGGAAGAGGCCACAGCAGTGAGAGGGCCGTGTACAGAAAAAAAAAAAAAAAAGAGGTTGTTGAGGCTGGGGAGTGTCAGTTCTGAGAGGTGACCAGGAAAAGCACAATAAACAAGAGTGATTGTGATGCAGATTTAAGTCATTTCCTTCTCCATTGACAAGACTTCCTAGAGATTTAGTCCTCTTCTAGGTACAGCAAGGGAGAACCCCCCTTACAGTTGGAGATTTCCCTAAAAAATGTAATGTTTCTTACAAAAGGGTAACTCCTACTTGGTTTTCAGAGTTTTCCCTATGTCTGCTGTTTCTTAGACAATAACCAGCTTAAAATAATATTCCAAAAAGACATATTTTAGGGTGGTGAATGCTGATCCCCTACAATATTATTGAACAATTAGGTTGCTTGCAATATTTCCTTAGCAATAATAATAACCATAGGAGTGGCTACCACCAAACCTGCACCAATTATATGCTGATCCCAAGGAAGCGCTTTCATACGCTTTTTTTTTTTCTTGGTAATCCTCAACACTGTTTAATTTCATTTATTTTAATTATGAGGAACCAGATGTTAAATCTGCACAACACAACTAAACAAAACACTGAACCAAGATGAAAGGACACTTCGTGCCCTTTCTATACACAGTGTATGACCAACCTTTATGTAAGCTTTAGTTCATATCATCAGTTATAAGATCCTCATAAGTAAAATTATTGGGATACTACATTTTTTCCAGAGCTCTGTGAAAATTTTGCTAAAATAATATCTGATAGAAACTTTGCCCTTTGACAGTATGGTATATATGTGTGTGTGTGTATGTTTGTTTGTCCACATGCAATGGAAAGCCAAACACTGAAACACTGGTCTTTCTTAGAGAGAAAGGTTTATTACAAGGGGACCAAGCAGGAGATAGGAGGCCAGTTCAAATCTTTGTCCTCCATAGCAAGATGAAGTAGATATTTAAGAATCAGAGTTTTGGGGTGGTGAAGAAAGAGAAAAAGAGTGGCTGGTTACATGGTTTAAGGAAGCAGGCTTCATGTTTCTTCGTGTGTCACATGTGCAAATTTGGGTGGGGGGGTGTTGGTATAAAACATGTGGTGGAACATGCCGTGGAGCGGCTGGGCCCGTGAGCCATGGCCGCTGAGCCTGCGTGTCCAGAGCCTGTGCTCCGCAACGGGAGAGGCCACAGCAGTGAGAGGCCCGCGTAACGCAAAAAAAAAAAAAAAAAAACACCAAAACATGTGGTGGAAATTTGGGCTGTGACAACTAAAGGTCATCCATCAGACAAGCAGGTGCATTCTGCTTAGACTCTAGTCAGACATGGGAATTCTAATTGGCTTCAGCCAAATTTCTTGTGTTACAAGTGGAGGGGATTTCAACAAGCTGTTTCCTTCTCTGCTGTCCCGTAAGACATGCTTAAGAATTTCTACTAGTAATCAGTTTCTTTAATCCTATGAGGCCCAGTTTCATATATATATATATACAGATATACATATATATATGTTTGTAGGTAGATAAAAATGTATTTATGTCCATAAATACACCATACACCATAAAACTCTAATAACACTGATTAAAAGCTTACTTATGGTTGTTTCAGTTTTCTTTTCACTGGTAAAGATAAGCAGTTTTTGTATATCCATTGGTCTCTGCATTTCTTTTAAAAATACTCATTATAGATAATTTATAAAATACAGTTAGACAAACAAGAAGATTTAAAAAGCATCAAAAAAAGTAATGTTCCCTTCTACACTGTTGGTGGGAATATAAATTGGTGCAGCCACTGTGGAGAAACAGTATGGAGGTTCCTTAAAAACTGAAAACAGAGCTACCACATGACCATGCAATCCCACTCCTGGGCATAAATCCAGAGAAAAACATGGTCTGAAAGGATATTTGTACCCCAATATTCATTGCAGCACTGTTTACAACAGCCAAGACATGGAGCAACCTAAATGTCCATTGACAGAGGAATGGAGAAGGATGTGGTACATGTATACAATGGAATATTACTCAGCCATTAAAAAGAATGAAATAATGTCATTTGCAGCAACATAGATGGACCTAGAGATTGTCATACTGAGCGAAGAAAGTCAGACACAGAAAGAGAAATATCATATGATATCCCTTATATGTGGAATCTAAACAGAAATGATACAAATGAACTTATTTACAAAACAGAAACAGACTTACAGACTTAGAGAATGAACTTATGGTTACTAGGGGGGAAGAGTGGGGGGAAGGAATATTTAGGGGGCTTGGTATCGACATGTACACACTACTATATTTTAAATGGATAACCAACAAGGACCTACTGTATAGCACAGGGAACTCTGCTCAGTGTTACGTGGCAGCCTGGATGGGAAGGGAGTTTGGGGGAGAATGGATACATGTATATATATGGCTGAGTCCCTTTGCTGTGCACCTGAAACTATCACAACATTATTAATTGGCTATACTCCAATATAAAATAAAAAGTTAGAAAAAAGTAGTACTGGAAATTTCAGTTAAATTTCATTCTGTTTTTATTATTTTTCTAAAATATATTGAATATGTGCTATGTGTGTGCATATAGGAAGGTATTTTTGTTTTTGTTTTTGCATTTTACAATGAATTCATTTTATGGTAGAAATATTAGACTAAATATTAAAAATGCATAAATATAAGCACATGTTATACCAGAATATAGTAATTTATTAGACTAAGATTTTTCTGAGGCACATTACACAACATCATTGTTAGGATTTCAAGTATTATCTCAAATGCCTATTATTACATTGTCTGGATGGTATCATCACTAATTTGATCATTTTTCCATTTTGAACAATGAAGTTGCTTCCAATTTATCATTGTTATTAATTAACTACATGAAAGTCCCTATTTTTATGTATTCTTGTGATTTATTTTTTGGAACAGGGCAAATCTGACAGTTAAAAAATGTCAACATTTTGTGATACTAATTTGTTTCTTCAAATGATGGTAAGGCTAAATATTTTTATACATCTACTAACCATTTTATTTTCTTTTTTGTAAAATTGTATGTATGGCTTTTACTCATTGGTTTGTAGAGGAGATGATACTTTTTATCAATTTGTACAGTTATAAATTACAATGTTACTCCTTACATTCTTTAAATTTGCATAAATATATATTCTAGTTATTTAATTTTTATTTTTAATGCTATTTAGAAGAAAATTTTACAGATATGTGTTTCATAATTATGTCAATATTATCTCTATTCTTTTGAGCTTAGTAAATCCTCTCCACTTTGTATCAAATAGGTATTTACCTATTTTTTCCTCTTTTACTCCTTAATACATCTAAAATTTATTTTCATCTGCTTTCAAACACAAGTTTCTGTGCCCAATGCACAGTGAGGCCAAATAAATGGAAATGTTGGAGTCTGGGGCAGAGAAAGGTTTATTGCAGGGCCAAGCAATGAGAACAAGTGGCTTGTGCTCAAAAGACCTGAACTCTCAGATGGTTTTCAGGGAAGAGTTTCTAAAGGCAACATTTGGGGTGACGTCTACAGGGTGTGTAACTTCTTTCTGATTGGTTGGTGGTGAGGTAACAAGGCGGTGCTCCAGGAAACTTGAGCTCAGCCTGAAGTTACCATCCTCCACCTGGGTGAAAGCCTTAGTTCCTGTAGAATAACTCAGAGATATATTGTTATATAAGTCCCTTGAGGTGGGACCAGGACCCTGGTTTATTTCCACATTACTGTTTCTTAACTGCTCCTCCTTTATTTCTCCGTTCCCTCCCTTCTCTAATCAGTAACTGTTTGAATCTGCCCTTTGGAATTCAGGGAAGGTCTAGGAGGATGAAGCATTATCCCTACATCCTTACAAACAAGAAACAGGGGACACAGAAAGCCTTTGGTACCTGGGAGGGTCTCATAGTGTTCTGCTAAGTTTCACATTTAAGTTTTGATCTAAATATATAATGAATCTTTTTAAAAATTACACTTTTGTGCTTCATGTGATTGGCTGGAACTGCCAGGCTGGTGTTTAAGACTTGTCACATCTTTGGGTTCCTTGTTTTGATTCCAACAGCATCATTTTGAGGTTAGCAGATTAATTATTTTATTTATTTTTTGTCAAGCTCCTCCACTATGAAGAGTTTTATAGATTGAGTTATATTTTGTTTAAAGTTACAAGAGACATTACATGTGATTTTAATAGGACAGGCATTAATAGTGCAGCCTGGGACTGCCTGGATTTTCTCCCACCTTTAGCACTTTCTGAGTGATGCATGAGTTACATCGTGTCTCTGTGCCCTAAAGGATTATAGCAAGGATAAACAGAGATAACTGTGCAATGTAATGACAGAAGAATTACTCCATGGAAAGTGCAAGTAACAATTATTATTAGTAGTAAACATTTGGGGTATTGATGTGCTATAATGTCACCTTTCCTAGTATTAAACCATTTTTTTTAACATCTATATGGAGTATAATTGCTTTACAATGGCATGTTACTTTCTGCTTTATAACAAAGTGAATCAGTTATACATATACATATGTTCCCATATCTCGTCCCTCTTGCGTCTCCTTCCCTCCCACCCTCCCTATCCCACCCCTCTAGTTGGTCACAAACCACCTAGCTGGTCTCCCTGTGCTATGCGGCTACTTCCCACTAGCTATCTATTTTATGTTTGGTAGTGTACATATGTCCATGCCACTCTCTCACTTTATCACAGCTTACACTTCCCCCTCCCCATATCCTCAAGTCCATGCTCTAGTAGGTCTGTGTCTTTATTCCCATCTTACCCCTAAGTTCTTCATGACTTTTTTTCCCCTTAGATTCCATATATATGTGTTAGCATACGGTATTTGTTTTTCTCTTTCTGACTTACTTCACTCTGTATGACAGACTCTAGGTCCATCCACCTCACTACAAATAACTCAATTTCGTTTCTTTTTATGGCTGAGTAATATTCCATTGTATATATGTGCCACATCTTCTGTATCCATTCATCTGTTGATGGACACTTAGGTTGTTTCCATGTCCTGGCTATTAAACCATGTTTTCATTGCTGGCTTAAATAGTACTTGGACATGGTGTGTCACTATTGAATTCAACTTATATTATACTTAGATTACTTCATCTTATCCAAAAATGAGATTAATACTTAAGTATTTTGGGGGTGGTCATCTTCATTTGATTTGTTATGGGGTTATAATAACACTACAAAGTAAATGCAGTTCTACATATTTATATTCTAAAACAGCTTATTTAATATTATCAATTCTTACAAAGCTTGAAAGACTTTACTGTTAATATTTATTAATGTCAATAAAACTATGTAATATTATATTAATGACATATAAACAAGATGAACCGCTTACCTAATACCAGGCATTGACATTTTTTTCGACAATTGTTTTCTAAATTTCTATAAGATAAAGTATTTGTGTATATCTTAGCACATCTTTGACCCTACAGAGCTCTACAAAGAGGAGGATTTTGCCATGTTTAAGATTCTTTAAAATGTGTGTGTGTTTGTGGGTGTGTGTGTGGTGAGAGAGAGAGACAGACAGACAGATAGAGATATTTGGAGAGCCACCACTTCTCTCAGTCTGCCAGGGAAGTCAAAAGCAGACTTCAAGAGAGAGTGAGACTGTCTAAAAATAGGAACAGGTCCAATGTCTTAAAGACCAAAGATGCATACATTTATCATCTTTTGTAATGCAGATCATGATTGAATGGTTTCAACAGAACCATTACATTATACCCTCTGGATGTATTTAACTGACTATGGAATTTGAAATAATGCAAGAATAAATGCAGTGGGGAATTACTCGGAGACCCTGTAGCAGCCAATATTATTAAAAAGACAAGTGAAGAGAAATATGGAGTGACAATTCCTTAGATACTCTCATCTGTGCAACTTCTTTTCTGTGTCCTCAGTGCTCTGGCATCTGAGATTTTGCTGACCTGGGAGAGACTGTCTTTCCCAGGGAAAGATAATTCTTAGTGATAAAAAAAAAAAGACTCCCCTATAATTCTGCCTTTCATATGCCAACCTACCAATCCATAGCTCATACCACAGCCAACCCTTCTATCTAACTCTTATACACCAGAATGCAGTATCCATCTGCCCTTGTTATCCCAGGGTCCAATAACAGATAACTAGAGACAGCTCTATGTTCCAGAGCCCTCTGAAATCATTCAAACTGGCCAAACCTAATTCTGTTTACTCTGATTTGTCTTCTTTTTTCTATGGAAACCAAACCTTGTGCTTCCACGTGTGGTCTGCGTGACATGGTCTGCCCCTCCTCTTGGGAACTGTGAAAAACAAACTGTCTTCTCAACAGCAGTCATCTCCTCATCTGTTGGCCTCACCTACACCCGAATAATAATAAAACCTTAATTCTAAAACATACACCCACTAGGATGGTTGTAACCAAAAAGTCAGTTAATACAAAAGTTGATAAGAATGTAGAGAAGTTGGAACATTCCTGTGATGCTGGTGGGAATGTAAAAATGATGCAGTCACTTTGAAAAATAGTTCCTCAGTTATTCCAAAAGTTAAACCTAGAATAACCATTTGACCCAGCAATTCCACTGCTAGATCTACATACAAGAGAACTGAAAATATATGATCACCACAAAAACATGTATATGAATGTTCGTAGCAGTATTATTCATAATATTCCAAAACTGAAAAGAACCCAAATGTACATGGACATTGACTGATGAATGGATAAACAAATGTGGTAGATCTAGGCAATGGTATATTATTCAGCAAGAAGTGATGTGCTGATACATGCTAAAACATGGTTGAAACTTGAAAACATTATGCTAAACTCAAGATGCCAGTCACAGAAGACCACATATTACATAATTCTATTTATACTAAATGGCCAGAATAAGCAAATCAATAGGCATAGAGTAAATTAGTGGTTGCTTAGGGCTGGGGAGTTTGGGTGGGTGAGTGGGGTGAGAGCTAAGATGTATAGGATCTCTTGTTGATAGTGGTAATGGTCGCACAATTCTGTGAATGCATTAAAAATCATTGAATTATATAATTTAAAAGGATTAATTGTATTGTATGTAAATTATGTCTCAATAAAGCTGTTAACAAAAGACAAGTATATAACACTAATTATTACCTCTGCAGCTCTCGTTGTACATCATTCTAGGCACTTTATATACAGTAACTCAAATAGCCTAACCCTGAAGTTTGAGCCCTTAACCATCTTGTTTTCCTGCCTTTGAGTACATTCTTTCCCTCTGGCTTATGTTTTATATCAGACAAGAAAACATCACTGGATATTGAAGGGGGGTCCAAAATTCAAGGAGAGGGACCATGCTAAGCAACTGTATAAGATAGCTAGTACTTGCAGACTTGGTGGAAAAGTAGGATAATTTAGAAAATCATCAAATGAAGTAATAAACAAAAATTTCTCTCTCTGTCTGTCTCTCTCTGTCTCTCTGTCTCTCTGTCTCTCTCTCTCTCTCTCTCTCTCTCTCTCTCTCTCTCTATATATATATATATATATATATATATATGTATATATACAGAGAAATTAATGAGGCTATTGCATTGTCCAAACCAAAGTAGGCTTTAATGCAAAAGTATCATTTTGGTTAAAATAAGATTTGAATAAAACAAAATGTTGCATTATATTTATTTACAATAATAAAGTCCAAAATTAAAGTAAAACACAAAAACAAACAAATACTCTCCCAAAACATCCAGGGGATAGGGGATTCTATGGGTCAGAAAGGAGGATATACAACTAAAAGGATCCACAAAATATCTTTTATAAGGACAAAAGTTTTTGATTAATTCATCAATTTCATCATCAATATAATAAAATATAGACACTATAAGTAAATAGAAGAAGGGATCAAATAAAACATATTAAAATCAATAATTATCAGAGTAGAAAAATAAGAGCCACTATATTAATTAACTGAAAACAAACAAACAAACAAAAATAGAACAGAGGTTGGATGAAAATAGAACAAATATATCAGTTGTTAAAGGAAGAAATATATAGTTTAAATAACTTGGAATCTCAGATTCTGTGAGTTAATATGTATCTCTATGTTTATTATAACAGATGCATTAGAAGCAAATGGCATATAAAGGTTGAGCTAAACAGATAGTTAGATGAAGAGTTTCAGGCTATTAAAAACTCAAAGTAAGAATGAAAAAAAGCAGATGTGGCAGTACTATTAACATAGAAAGTAGCTCTTGAGGTGAAAACCACTTAAAAAGGACAAGGAGAAATATTTTATAATTATGAAAGGTAAAAATCTCTAAAAATTCTATAGTAGTCATGAGCCTTTTTGCACTCAAGTGTATAATAGTGAAATATATAAAGTAAAACATGTTAGAACTATAAGGTTAAATTGAAAAAAAATCAGACTTGTAAATGAGAAATTTTAATAACACTTTTCTCAGATTTTAATACCTTTAATAGAGAAATACTACATGGAACTACAAAGGAATGTAAATTCTTAAGGTATAATATCCATAATGTAAAATCTATGTCAAACAGAAAATAAACATTATTTTCAAGTATACAAATTGAAGTTTAAAATATTAAATATTTAAAATACAAAAGAAAAAACCCAATCTGTTAAATATGTAGAAATGTCTGAGATTCTGGTCATAGTTTAATATTCCAAGAATTTAAACATTTTAAAACAACAGAATTTCAAAAAAAAATATACAGCTGAAAAAGAAAAAAATGTCTGCCAGTTCAATGACAAAAGCAAAATTCAAATTAAAGAGTAGATATGAAAATTAACAAAGTAAAACAGAAAACACAAAACTTAGGAAATGAAGTCAAATTAAATTTTAAAACTGTAGTTCTGGACTTCCCTGGTGGTGCAGTGGTTAAGATTCTGCCTGCCAATACAGGGCACACAGGTTCGATCCCTGGTCCAGGAAGATCTCACATGCTGCGAAGCAACTAAGCCTGTGTGCCACAACTAGTGAGCCTGCGCTCTACAGCCCGCAAGTCACAACTACTGAGCCCACATGCCACAACTACTGAAGCTCACATGCCTAGAGCCCATGCTCCACAACAAGAGAAGCCACCGCAATGAGAAGCCCACTCACCACAACAAAGAGTAGCCCCCGCTCGTCGCAACTAGAGAAAGCCCGCGCACAGCCACGAAGACACAACACAGCCAAAAATAAATAAATAAATACATAAATTTATAGAAAAACAAAAATAAAACTACAGTTCCTAAAGGCTATCTACCATATATGAAATAACCCAGCAGTTCTGATTTGACTTGTTTAGGGTCTTGGAGATACATCTTTTTACAACTAACCATGTTGACTGACATGAGATGGTCTGTGAGTGGCATTTTCAAAATCATCAGGAACAGAGGCGTCTGTAATAAAAAGAAAGATTTACTGCCTCACCATTTCTAAATCCTCCTATTGTTTCCCTGAGTCAACCTCCTATCAACTCTTTCTGCTTTCAACTCTTTCTTGGTAGCTCACTTGTACAATTCCAGAAGTCGCCTTTACTTTATGATTTAACATCCTGAGAAACATCTACTTTCCCTCATGTTTCCTGAATGAATGGGCAACTATGTATTCAGAAGTGACTTCTGGGTTGGAGATACAACCTCTGTGGTAATAAGTAAAGGAAGCCCAGAAGATCACCCAGGAAAAGAGTGAAAATGGAGATGAGGAGCCAACCTAGCCCTAAACTCCAATACCAGAACCCAGGGAGTTGGAGGGGGGGTGGCAGGAGCTAGAAATCAGGACTGACAAGGGGGGTCCACTAAGTTAGGATGTGGTGTTTCCAGAAAAAGAAAAAAAAATCAGTGCTATCAAATGCTATTGAAAGATGGGCTAAGTTGAAAACATAATTGTGTCCTTTGGATATGGGAACACAGAGGTCTCTGATAAGCCTCACACACACATGAAATAATAATAATAATAAAAGAGGAACTCACAAACTTAAAGAATGAACTACGGTTACCAGAGGGGAAGGGTGGGGGGGAGGGATAAATTGGGAGTTTGGGATTGACATGTACATACTGCTATATTTAAAATAGATAACTAACAAGGACCTACTATAAAAAAATTAATTTCTTAAAATGAGGAACTGTAATGAATGTACTGTGTTATTGATAAATTAGAGACTTAGGGACAATGTGTGTAGGATTTAGCCATGAAGGGAAGCAGGGAAGTAAGAATGATCTGAGTCTTCTTAGTTCTCACAGTGAGTGTTTTGTACCATTTTCTGAACTGAACAGGAGCCCAGTTTTTCACAGTATTTTTTTCAAAGTATGAATCCAGAGGTTCTCCGCTAAAATGGAAGTTAATTTATTTAATTCCAATAATATTTATTAAACATTCATTATGCAAAAAGTTCTTCGTCCAACCACTATTACAAGCTGCTAATTTTATTTCATGTGACCTTGGGAATTTGGGTTAAAGAGGAAGTTTTCATTCTGCTCCTGAAGGTCATGTAATCAGAGAAGCATAATGGCGAGGTAGGTAGGTTATGAACTGAAGACTAATAACACAGCTGACCTTTGGCAGACCCCATATTCTTCCTGAGCAGGAAAGAGGAGAAGTTCTTGCTGGACTCCTAGGGTCAAAGTAAGTACTTCAATGTTCAGCATTAATATTTATCACGGAAGCTCCTGGTTCTGGTCCTTAGCTTTTCCTATGGCCACAGAATCTCTCAGGAGGACAAGGAGGACTTTGCCTCCCTGTGACTGTTTTCAGCAGAACTCCTGAAAAGGACCCCCCACCCCATGGGGGTCCTTTCAAAGTGGAAACACAGTTCCTAGAGGAAATTGTACAGTTTCTTTTAAATGATGCATCTAAACTTGCTAATACCGATGCCTTTACAAAGAGTTGGGAGTGAAAAGGTCACTCGTAGCAGCCTTAAATGTCTGACCTTTACTTTTTGTTCTAAATTATCCTCTGATTGTACAGAAACACAAAAAGCACTCATTGTGAGCTTATTAGAATGCCCACAGATGGAATCTTGCCTAGTGCTAAAGAAGCAGGTAGTTACACTCAATGTGTTTATCTACATTTTATTTGGCATTACCACTGGGAAATGAAATGCTAGAAACTGAAATTTGCTGAAGGATTATTTTATTCAGGTGTGTGGTAACAGCACATATATAAATATCTTTCTCTGAGGGTAAAAATAACCGTGGGCAGTGAGGAGAAGAGAGTTTTCACCAAGGCATAGATTTGTTTGGTTGACCTAGATTCTAGTGCTAACTCAGCGATCATGGAGTGAATGAACTCAGGTTGTTTTAAAATTATCTGCTCCTTAAAATTTTATTCTAAATGTTACTTTGCCCATTTATTGAATCCGATCATTTCTGTCTCCTCCTGATTCTTCTTCATATTATTCTTATGTCTCTTGAAATCGATGAGAATCCAAGTTAGGTCATGCTAAGTCAAAACCAAAGCCCCCTCTTCCAGGATTTTTTAATTAAAAACCAAACTAAAAGATTGGGTATAAAACATCATCCTTCTCTACCCCAAACTCCTAATTCCCAGCTTCTCTTATTAAAGAGTAATGAATGTATTATTAAATAATTGGAATAATTTTTATTTGACCCTTGTATACTTTTAACCTATGTTATTTCTTGAGGCTAATGATTTCCCTCAATTTCCTTGCTACTGTATAAAAAGGTACAGACAGAGAACATTAAAGCAAACTTTATAGATGTCTCTGATAGCTTTTGTTGTGTATCAAAGCACCCCAAAACTCATTGGCTATAAACAATGAATATTCACATGTTTCATGATTGTGGGCTTGCCCTAAGATGGACTCACTAACATGTCTGAGTTCTCAGCTGGAGATCTGGGACATCTGGGACATTAGGACTGTTGAAATGCCTATTACAACCAGGACATGGTCCATCCTCCAGAAAGTGAACACAGACTTTTTCAGGTGGTTGGTAGAGGGGTTCTCAGCACCAAGAGATCACAAGTGCTGATGATTACTAACTTTTCAAATTTCTGTTTGCATCACACTTGCTAAAGCCCCACTGGCTTATGAAAGACACATAAGCAAGTTCAGAGTCAGTGTGAGAGAGGACCTCATAAGGACATGGATACAAGGAGGGAAATAAAGATGCCATTTAAAAAATATTCTGCAATAAGTACATATGGACACCAAGGATGGAAAAGGGGGGGGGAGTGGGAGGAATTGGGATATTAGAATTGACATATATACACTATGTATAAAATAGATAACTAATGAGAACCTGCTGTATAGTACAGGGAACTTTACTTCACTTCTCTGTACAGTAGAATCTAACACAACATTGTAAAACAACTATACCCCAATAATATATATATATATATATATATATATATATATATATATATATATATATATATATATATTCTATAATAGGTGAGTAAATTAAGATTCATATGTTAGCTTCTGCTCTGTGCATCCAAGAATATGAAAAAAAGGAAGAAGTCCATTGGCTAGGAATTGGCAAACATTTTCTGTAAAAGACTGGATACAACATATTTTGGGATTTGTAAGCTAGATGGTCTCTGTTGAAATCACTAAATTCTGCTATTATAACATTGAAGAAGTCAGTATGTAAATAAATGGGTGTAGCTGTGTTCTAATAAAATGTTACTTACAAAACTAAGAAGTGTACCAGATTTTGCCTGCATACTTGCAACCCTTGCCATAAGTACCTATTCTGACAATTACTGTTGCACTGCTTTCTGGCTTCAGACAGCAGTGTCTGACAGTTTGGATGGGTCGGGACTCCGTTGGGGTGTTGTCCCTCAGGGTTTGTCCTGCAACTGCGTTCAGATGGTGACTGGGGCTGTGGCAGCAGAGGCTGTCTGTCCTACTGATGTGGGCCAGTTAGGTCCTCTCACACCATGGCAGCACTGGTGATGTTGAACTGCTTACATGCCAGCTCTGGTTCCAGTAAGTGTTTCAGCCAGCAAAGGGTATGCTGAAGTGTATTTTATAATCTAGTCTCAAAAGTCACACAGTGACTCTCCCACTGCATATAATGGTAACAAAGGCCACAATACAATCCAAGGAATAGGAATTCGACTCCACAGCCAGGTAGGGCAGTGACAAGTTCCCAGAAGAGTACATGGGATGAGAAAAATTGTGGTGGCCAACTTTAGAAAATACAACCACAGTCCACCAGGAAGGGGCATGTCTTCTCATGATGAAAGGCAAGCAGATAACAAATAGAGTGGATGTGGAAAACTGCAAGGCTGTCAAGTGAGAGAAAGAACATTGCTTTTGCATTTAAAAAGAAGCAGGCTTATATTCTGGCCCTGACACTCACCATTCTTTTATTTATAATCTGAAAGAGATGATGCCAGATTTACAGAAATACTTTTGGATATTGTGTATCAGTTTAATTCCAGTTTCTCCCAGGAAAATATCAATATCAATATCCCACTGGGTTTTTCTAGGTGTTGAAAGACATAGAAGAAATATGGTCACAGACATGTCCTGGTGTTACCGAAAAGGTTCAGCTGCTTGCCGCTCAAAAGCAAATAATTAAGAGGCAAGTATCAGTAGGAAAGAAAGTTGCTTTAACCAGAAAAGCAATCTGGGGAGAAGGTGGACTAGTGTCCAGAGACCAACTCCCAAGATTCTGCTCAGCCATGACAGTTTTTAAAGGGAAAAAGGGGGAAGCATCTCAGTGAATCATTGAGGCAGGATGTTGGGTTCCGCATCCTTCTCCATTGAGTGCAGACTGGTTGACTCTCTCTTCAGATGTTATCTTGCTGAGTGATCGACCTGTAGGATTGCTAAGGGCGCTGTTGGGTCTAGAGGGCTAATCATTCTTTAACTACTTAATTCTTTATTCATACTTCTTTTAATCTAGGAAAGCAGGTTAGGCAAGGCGAGGTGTGCATTCAGGAGAGTATAAGTCAGGAGTTAGTTTAAATTGCCTAGTTATCTCATTCCTATAATTAGGTTCTTTTAAGGCTAAAGGGGAACAAAAATGGGCAAATAGGAAGGGAACAAAAGAGCTGCTTTCACTGGAACATATAAGGCTTTGAATAAAAAGCAGCAGTAAGCTATTCTTTTTTTATACAATTTTTAAGGTTACTTCCATCTCCAGTCATTACAAAATACTGGCTATATTCCCCATATTGTACAATACACTCTTGAGCCTATATTACACCCAATAATTTGTACCTCCTGATCAACCACACCAGTTAGTAAGCTACTCTTACTGATATTATCTTCCAAACAACCACAATGCCAGAAAAATCACAACCATTAGATGATCTATTCGAATTTGGATTAATAGTCAAAGAATCCAAAGATAACATGCTACTGCGGAATCTTAGGAGGAGTGTCAGACTGATCTGGGTTCAAACCCTGGTCCATCTCAAACATAAATTACAGATGCTAAGGGCCTGACAAAGGAGTTGCAGGAAAGAACAAGGATTTCTCTCCTTTCTAGAATGAAGACAATGTATTTTGAAATAAATAGACTTTTCCAAAACAAACCAGTAAAGTTGAAAAACACCAAATTGTCCTCTTCAACCCAAACATCTCTGGGTGAGTACCTTTCACAAAGGGTAAGAATGTCTCAGTATCTAATATTATTCCAAGTGAAGCTTGTAAAATAAGTTTAAATAGGAATAGCACTCTAAATGCTAAGTAATAACAGCATTAGCAATATTTTATAGTTCTAAATAGCATTTACATTAAATGCAAGGAGAGCTAATGTGTACAAGAGAATATGTGAATTTTATCACACTCAGAAAAATTGGGAGTGTTTGATGTTACCGGAGTTTTAAAATCTATAAAATCGACCTTATTGATTACACAGTGGGTTTTCTATACTCTTTCTTTTTGAGCATTGATTCTGTGTTATATTGATAGAGACACTTTAAAGTGTTCTATGGTATTTTGATTTCTGGTTCTTTAGAAATTTTTGTTTTATGAAAGCTGTTGCTGTGTTAATTGGATATATAAATATGAATAACTATTATTTCTTTCTGGTAAATTTTAGACTTAAGCATTTTGAAATGCCCATCTTTATCTTTTTTCTTTTAATCTCTAGTCTTAATTCTATTATGGATGTCAATATTGTTACTTCTGTTTGCTTTTTTGTGTTTACTTGTTATATTTTTCATAGTTTTTTTTTGTTTTTTTGCGGTATGTGGGCCTCTCAGTTTTGTGGCCTCTCCCATTGCGGAGCACAGGCTCCGGACACGCAGGCTCAGCGGCCATGGCTCACAGGCCCAGCCACTCCGCGGCATGTGGGATCTTCCCAGACCGGGGAACAAACTCGTGTCCCCTGCATCAGCAGACGGACTCCCAACCACTGTGCCACCAGGGAAGCCCTATATTTTTAATAGTTTTTTTCATATGAATTTGTCTCCTTTACTCTGCTAAACATTGCTGGATTTTGTTTTGTTAGTCAAACAAAAATCTATTTACTTTGTTATTATAAGTGAGTTGAACCCATTTGCAATATGTTAACCTTCATTATTTCAAATTGTTTCATGTGATGTGCGGTGTGTGTGTGTGTGTTTATTAATTACATAGACTTCCATTATGCAGTCTGTTTGTTCATTTTTGATTCAACTTCTGATATTGGAGAGGCTTTTTGTTTTTATTTGGTGCTTATGGTCACTTTAAAAGTGGGGCTTCCCTGGTGGCACAGTGGTTGAGGGTCCGCCTGCCGATGCAGGGGACATGGGTTCGTGCCCCGGTCCAGGAGGATCCCACGTGCCGTGGAGTGGCTGGGCCCGTGAGCCATGGCCGCTGAGCCTGCGTGTCCAGAGCCTGTGCTCCGCAACGGGAGAGGCCACAACAGTGAGAGGCCCGCATACCGAAAAAAGAAAAAAAAAAAAGTAATTCTATCCCAATTCATACTGATTACCTCCTTTGCTTATAAACAAATTCAGTCCTTTACGGTGACCCTTGATTAGTTTGGTACCAAGATGTGTATTATAAACAAACATCCCTTAAACAAACAAATCTTCATTTCCCTCTAGCCATCACTATTCCTTGGCTGAGTTCCAGTGAGGATTGATATGTATTCTTGTTACCATTTTCTGGGTATCAACTGGGTGACACACACCTACAAAGCACTACATTTTCAATAGGCATCACCACTGCCTTATCTGACACAGAAGGACCTCACCAGAGATCACCTTACTTCAAACACTGAGTATCACGAGATGTATTTGATGCCACCATTCCCCTCTTGGATTCCCCTTTTATCTGATGGACAGTTTTATCACTCTGCTGGGCACCATCACCCACGCACTAGCATAGTGGTAATCTATGGCTAATAAAGGTAAAATGAGACTGTGTGTGTGTGTAATATGTGTGTGCATGTGTTACACTCTGTTGGAAAGAGTCATAAACGGTTCTTGCTTCTCTGTAAATAATATTGATATTGGCAAACTAGCTTTTTCAGTTTTTACTTTACATCTCATCACCCTAGATGAGACTCAGGCATGATTATAGTTAGGTTGAGTTGGGAGACACATCGAGAAAGAGAAAATATGCTCCTCAAGACGGTCACTCCCATTTGATTGTTGAGTCTGTTTATAGATCACACTCTATCTTTCTCGGGATGGAACCTCTTTGCAGGGCTCTCGTTCATAAATGGATTTTTGGTTGGTTATCTCTCCACCTCTTCTCCATGACTCCACAGTTTCACCAGACACACCTTGGACATTCTCTAACCACGACTGAGATTTAGTCTACTTTCCTCACTATGCATGTATAAGAAAAAAATGAATAACTGACAAAAATGAAAGAAAGGTTTTATCTTCTAATTTCTTTATATTGTATAGTTTACATTATAGATATATTACACCATGTCTGACATGCCCTGTGTTTTTCAACTTCTGTGCATTTGGTCAACTTGTTTCCTCTACTGAAAATTATATATTTTCCTTTCTTATTTCTTCAAACTTTACATACCTTCCAACATGCAACTCACATTCCACATTAGCCTCACACGTGAGCAGCACAAAAATCCAAATAAATATTAATGAGTTAATGGTAGTTTGATATCTAGAATAAGAGCAGATATAGCATCAATGTGCAGTCCTTTAATCACACAGAAACTCCATATTTTTTTTTCATTCATACAAAAATATGTATTGAGCACCTACTATTTGCCAGGCATTTTTCAATGAACACGAGAGACATTAGTGAAAATAAATAAATGCATAAATAAATCACATTTTCCTTATGGGTCTTATGTTGTCTTATAGCAGATAGGCAATAAATAAACAATATTAAGAATGCAGATATTTTATTCTTTTCATAGGTTACAAGCAAGGACAGAAAAAAAAACAAGGTAGGGGGGGATTGGGAATTCTGAGTGATAGTAGAGAGGCAGGTTATCATACTAAATATGTTAGTCAAGATTGGCCTGTTTTAGAAAATAATACCTAAACAGATACTTGCAGGTGGCCTGAGAGCTTTGTGGCTCTGAGGAAAGAGCACTGCAGGAAGAGAAACAGCTAAGACAGCAGAATAGAGTAGGCATATTCCTAGTATGTGTGGGGAACAACAGGAGTGCAGTATAGCAAAGATACCATGAGCCAAGGCAGGAGTGAGAGAAGTGAAGTTATAGAAGAGAGAAAAAAACTAGGAACAGGTGAAAAGTCAAGTCTTTAGAGGGTGTGAACCAAGGAATGATGTTATTCAACTGACATTTAAAAGGCACATTGGTAACTACTATGGAGAACAGTAATGAGGCTCCTTTAAAAAGTAAAAATAGAGCTACCATATGATTCAGCAATACCACTCCTGTGCATATATCCAGAGAAAACCATAATTTGAAAAGATACATGCACCCCATTGTTCATAGCAGCACTATTTACAATAACCAGGTCATGGAAACAACCTAAATGTCCACTGACAGATGAATGGATAAAGAAGATGTGGTATATACAAACAGTATAATACTACCATAAAAAAGAATGAAATAATGCCATTTGCAGCAACATGGATGGACCTATAGATTATCACAGTAAGTGAAGTAAGTCAGACAAAGACAAATACCATATGCTATCACTTATATATGGAATCTAAAATATGACACAAATGAACTTATCTATGAAACAGAAACAGACTTACAGACATAGAAAACAGGCTTGTGGTTGCCAAGGGGGAGAGGGGATGGGGGAAGGATGGATCAGGAATTTGAGATTAACATATACACACTACTATGTATAAAATAGACAATTAACGAGGATGTACAGTATAGCACTGTGAACTATACTCAATATCTTGTAATAACCTATAATGGAGAATAATCTAAAAAGATATATAGGGCCTCCCTGGTGGCGCAGTGGTTGAGAGTCCGCCTGCCGATGCAGGGGATACGGGTTCGTGCCCCGGTCTGGGAGGATCCCATATGCCGCGGAGCGTCTGGGCCCGTGAGCCATGGCCGCTGAGCCTGTGCATCCGGAGCCTGTGCTCCGCAACGGGAGAGGCCACAACAGTGAGAGGCCCGCGTACAGCAAAAAATAAAATAAAATAAAATAAAATAAAAAGATATATATATGTACATATAGGTATATGAATCACTTTTTCTGTACACCTGAAACTAACACACTGTTGTAAATCAACTATATTTCAAAAAAAATAATTTTTAAATAATAAAAGGCACATTGGCTAATATATTGAGATTAACCATAAGGGTAAAAGCAGAGACAGATGAGCTGGCTTTTGATTCAGGCTGGTAAAGGTAGTATGGGAACTGAGAAATGCAGAAAAGCCTGTTTTTCTTAACTGCTATACTTTCCTCACCCCTAACATTTAATACTTGATTCTACTATCTTGATATCTGTCAGATCCAAACCCATTTTTTCCTTCCATTTTCCTGCTACTTTCTTGGTTAATATCCTCATCATTTTTTAATGGATTCACCATAATTTGCTTACCAAATCCCTATTAATGGACACTTCAGTTACTTCCACTATTTTGCTCTTACAGACAATGCCAAAGTGAGCCTCTTTACACATCTATATCTGCAAACAAGTGCTAGCATCTCTGTAGAACACATCTATAACAGAGAAACTTTGAGGGAAAGTCCATGTTAACTTGTGTTTGTTTGTATGCCTTTCCTTTTGTTTTTTGTTTGTTTGTTTGTTTTTCTTAAAGAAACAAACATTTATTATTTTGCAGTTTCTGTGGGTTCTACTGAAGGGTCTGCTTTCAATATAAATTTACTCATGTGGCTCTTGGTAGAAGATCACAGTTCCTCCCACATGGGCTAGATGGATTGCTTCAGATTTATCAACTGGATTCCCTAGTGCAATTAATTCAAGAGCGCAAGATGGAAGCCACAATGTCTTTTATGACACATGTATGTAGTCACCATTTCTGGTGTTCTTTCTGTAGATACAGATTTCCATCTGGTGTTATTTTCTATCTACCCAAAGAATGTTCTGTAACATTTTTTGTAGCTAGGGTCTGACAGTAATTGATTTTTTCAGGTTTTTATGTTAGAAAAGTCATTCTCCCTTCACTTTTTAAAGATATTTTCACTGAGTATAGCATTCTGGGTTGACAAGATTTTCTTTCACTTACTTAAGAGATGTTGCTCTGCTATCTTCCTGCTCACATTCTTTACAACAATAAATCTGCTGTTATCTTTATCTTTGTTCCTCTGGACATAATGTGTCTTTTGTGGGTGACAAATTTTAAAATGTTTCTTTTTATCACTGGTTTTAAGTAATTTGATTTTGGTGCAATTTTCTCCATGCTTCTGAGATTATGGATTTTTAAGCCTCTTAACTTTGTGAACATATGGAATACAATTATAGTAAATTTTTAAAATGTCACTGTCGGCTAAACCTGACATCTGTGTCAGTTCTGCATTTATTTCAATTGATTAATTGTTTTCTTCATTAGGGGTCATATTTTCTTGCTTCTTTGTATACCTGATAATCTTTGACTGGATTCCAGACATCATGAATGTTAACTTGTTGAACGCTGGATATTTTGAAAAAAAAATATTGTATTGGAGTATGGTTGATTTACAATGTTGTGTTAGTTTGTGGTGTACAGCAAAGTGATTCAGGTATATATATATTTAATATTGTTTTCCATTATGGAACATAGTTATGGATATTTTCCATTATGGATACTGAATACAATTCCCTGTGCTATACAGTAGGACCTTGTTGTTTATTCATTCTATACATAATAGTTTGCATCTGCTAATCCCAAGCACCCAATCCATCTCTCCCCTACCCTTTCTTCCCACTGGCAATCACAAGTCTGTCCTCTATGTCTGTAAGTCTCTTTCTGTTTCATAGATATGTTCATTTGTGTCACACTTTAGATTCCACATATAAGTGATATCATATGTTATTTGTCTTTCTCCATCTTTCTTTGTCTTACCTCACTTAGTATGATAATCTCTAGGTCCAGAGTGCTGGATATTTTTGTGTTCCTAAAAATCTTGAGCTTTGTCCTGGATTGCATTCCAATGTACTTGGAAACAGTTGGACCCTTCAGATCTTGCTTTTACAATTTTTTATGTGGGACTAAAGCAGTGTTCAGTATAAGGGTCATCATTCCTTATGTCTGAGGAAAGGCACGTTAACACTGTCCTGTGAATCAAGAAATTTTCTAGTCTATCTTGTGGAAACTGGTAATATTCCTGACACTGTGCCACATGGGATACTCTTTCCTCTAAGCCACTCATGTGGACCTTGTCCTTACATATATGTGCTGAGTGATACCTAGCTAAATATATGGTGAGGGGATTCTCTGCAGATATCTGGAGATTTCTCTCTGTAAATCTCTTCTTCTCTGTACTCTGTCCTGAACAACGTGTCTTGGCCACCTCAGACTCTCAGATCCATATTCTCAACTCAGGGAGTCTGCTGGGCTTTTCCTGGCTTCCCCATCTCTCTGCCATGGCCTGGAAACTCTATTTCCAGCTAGCTGGAACAATCATAGAGTTCACCTCATTTTTTTTTCCTTCTCTCACTAATCACTGCCCTCGGTTGACTGATGCTCAATGTCCTTAAAAAATGTGCACCCTGCTGGTGCACAGAGGGCAATTTCAGTATCAGGCATAAGGGAAGGAGCAGGAAAGGACTTTCACATTGTGGGTAAAAGCCCACCGGTGGCAAAGGAAGTTAAGCAAGAGAGACGCAGTGCATTTTCTACTGACTCCAGCTGCACACTTAACTGGATGAGTTCTTGCAAGGATGGGAGACATGCCCCAGCTCAGAGGGCACAGTTGGCATCCCCCTCAGCAATCTCTCTCTAATGGCAGATGTGTCTGTGTCCCCTACATGGTGTGACACTAGCCAGGAAAGGTCACAGGGAGGCAGCCAGCAGCTGTCTGCCGCTCCTTCCATGATTTAGTCTGGGTTCACAGGATCCCTAGCAATTCCCCACATCCGTCATACTTACCAGGGAAAAGATCTGCATCCCTATTTGTAGTTGCAAACTATTCTTCCCTTTCTCTAAGTTCCTGTCACCATCCTGTGGTAGCCGCAAAGTGGGGCACGTGGACAGCAGCTCAGCCTCCCATCATGCAGAGACTGAGAGGCAGTATTCCTTGTTTTAGAGTCCTAGTGTCAGAGCAGTTATCTCCCTTACCCCACACTTTGAGGGAAAGAAATGAGTTGTATCCCTACAGCCACAGCCCCCCTTCAGGAAGGAGAAAATTATTTGTTACTCCAAGGTTCTGCTATGTCCTCAAATAACTACTTTCTTACCTCAACTCTTTTTATACAAACCATGGAATGTTGGCTGTTAAAGGGTTTTGTTTGTTTGTTTGTTTTTTCCTGAATGATGACTCCACTTTGCAAAACTTGCAGAAAGAACACAGAGCTTTTTTTCCCCAGCTCTGAACTCCTGATAGCACTTTGTTGACTAAAAAAATGCACAACCTAAAAGTTGAGAATTATGTTTTATTTGGAGGACATTCTGAGGATTTAGGTCCAGGACACAGCCTCTCAGATGCTCTGAGGAACTGCTCTAAAGAGGTCAGGGGGAAGCCAGGGTATATAAGAGTTTTTGTAACAAAGATCAGGTTGTCAGAACTTCAAAAGATTACTGTTAATTAAAGAAAACCAGATATCTTCGGTTAAGGAATTTAGTTCTTATCTATGTATGGAAAGATGCAAGAGTCTGGGCTCACTGAAATCATTCCTTTCATATGCACCTCAGCTCTCTGGGGCCAGTGTCCTGCTTTTCTCCATCCTGAATCCCCTCAGGGTTCCTTTGTTTACTGATATAGCAGGCAAAACTTTTCATTCACAACTTTATATCACTCATATAAAATTTAAATTTCTTGACATTGGCATGAAGATGTATTTTTAATACATTTTTCTTTACCATTTAGAATATAGCTCTTTTCTTTCAGCATTCCACTTCCAATCACCTCCAATTCCAGGCTTTAGTTTTTTGTGGATCCTTGTCTATATCACTTCACTCTGAATAATTTTCCAGCAAATCCCGCATTTCTGAAGCCTTCCATTTCATTATATTAATCTAAGCAGAGTTTAGCACTACACCCACAATCTTACAGAATCAAATTCCCTGAGGATGTGAACACATTTTTCTTTTTCATCTAGTCTAAATATATATATATATATATATATATATATATATATATATATATATATATATATATATATATATATTAGAATTGATATAGGGAGGTTACTTAGTGCAGACATAGACACAATATAAAGGAAAATAAATCTTATAAATTGAATCTGTTCAAAGAGAGAATGGGCCACCATGTGATATTGTTAACCAAAAACTGGGTTCACCTCTTGGTGGGTGTCAAGCCGAAAGACACAACCAAGCCAAATATCAGAAGGAAGCATTTTTTACTTGCAGCAAGTAAGGAAAGCACTGGGGATCTTTCCCAAAGCAATATCTCTCCAAACAGCACAATTGGGGAAGTTTTAAGCTAAGGGAACGTGCATATTCATGAGAGGGTTTGAGCAGAGGAGAATTCAGCATAGAATTGGGGCCAAGGTCGATAGAGTCCAAGCTTTAGTTGACTGAAGTCAGGAGGGTCAATGTCATCCTTCCATCCTCCACCTGGGTGGAGGCCTTAGTTCCTACAGAAAAACTCAAAGATATATTGTTATGTGTATCCCTTGAGGAGGAGCCAGGACCCTGCCCCAAGGATGCACTATTGTTTCTTGACTGCTCCTCCCTTGTCTCTGTATTCCCTCCTTTCCCTGATCAGCAGCTGTTTGAACTGTACCCTTTGGAACTCAGGGAAGATCATGGAGGCTGAATGAAACCTATTTCCTACAAACAAGAAACAGGAGACACAGAAGGGATTTGTACCTGGGACCCCCACAGTGTCCTGCTCAGTTTCAAAATACAGTCCTTCCTTTAACGAGGTGAGGTTTTCAGTCAGAGTTGGGTAATCACTGCTAAGGTGCCCTCTGTCTAGCAGGGATCCTTCACTGTGAGAGAGATGACATATTGGTTTCCAATCTGCTTTTGCTTTAGAATTAGGAGAAGAGGAGTTTATGTTGCAGTCACAGATATTAAGGCTATGGGGTGGTTTTAAAGTAATCCAAAATTCTGTTAAGATTCTTACCTTTGAGAGTTGGACATTAATTCCCCTTTCCTTGAGTGTGGACTAGACTTAGTAACCTGCTTCTAAAGAATAGAATACAGTGAAGGTGATGGTGTGTGATTTGGCTACTAGGAATCCTGGTTTCCTACTTGTCCTCTCTCTGGGATCACTTACTTTGGGGGTAACCAGCTGTCAAGTTATGAGGACACTCAATCCACCCTATGGAGAGACGCATGTGATGAGGAAGTTGACCTCCTTTTAAAGCAGATGCTTTTAGTCAACAGCCGTGTGAGTGAGGCATGTGGATGTGGACCCTCCAGACTGAACCACACCTTCAGATGATCACGGCCAGGGTAATACCCTGACTCTGCCTTGTGAGAGATGCTGGGCCAAGACAACCCAGCTAATGACTACTCTCATAAAATGCATGAGATAATAAAAATTGCTGGTATAAGTGAGACTGTGAATCTCAGATTGGGACTTGAACCCACATGCCGGGACTCAAACCCAGTGTAAATCCTGATTGGGACTTGAAGCCACACGACTGGGACTCAAACCCAGCCAAAACTCAGTTGGGATTCGAACCCACTAGGTCGGGACGCAAACCTGGCCAAAACTCACAGTCTTCCAACTGAAATCACACACCTGGTTTCAGGACTTAATGAAGCTCAAGTTCTTGATGTCTCATGGCAGAAAGAATTCAATGAGAAAAAAAATGATAGGTAAGAAGTGGATTTATTTAGAGAGAAATACACTCCACAGCCAGAGTGTGGGCCATCTCAGAAGGTGAGAAAGGCACCAGGGTATGGGGTTGTCAGTTTTTATAGGGGTGGGTAATTTCATAGGGTAATGAGTGGAAGGAGTATTCCAGCTATTTCCAGAAGAGGCAGGGATGACCAGGAATTGGTCTACCACCCACTTTTTGATCCATATGATTGGTCTTGGAACAGTCATGGCACTGGTGTGTGTGTCATTTAGCTTGCTCATGTGTTACAGTGAGTGTATACTGAGGTTCAAGGTCTAGTGGAAGTCAACTTGTCTGCCATCTTGGACCCATTTGGTTTTAATCAATTTATGTCATGTCCTCGGGCTATGTCATTCATTCAAAGTTGTGCTCTGCCCTCTTCTCTCCTGTTTCCTAAACAGCTAAGTTTTGGTGTAATTTGTTACACAGCCAACTAATTAGAATGAGCAGTAACTAATGCAAACCCCTTCCCAGAGTTTCTGATTCAACAAATTTGAAACGAAACTTAGAATATATATTTAATATAATCATCCTCTTGACTCTGATGCAGTTACTCTATCACTAGGTATTTAGGAACTATTACAAGCTTCCCTCCAGACATGTATTAGCTTGATTTTACCTATGCCTGAGGTCCACTCTATTAGTAATATCATTCTTCCCATTATTATATCTCTTACTCTGCCTTGTAATCAAGCACATGACAGAAAGTGTGTTACTTGCTAAGCACTGTACTTTATAAAAGTAGTAGTTTTAGATTTTTTAAATTATTATGAAAGTAGCATATGCTTATTATAAAACATGGAAAATATTTCTAAAAGTATAAAGAAACCAAAACATATCCATATATCTCTATTGCTCTATTTTGATATATCTCCTTTATATTTAATTCCAAGTAATTGTGATGTTATTGTCATATAATTTCTCATCAGTTTTTTGCCTTCCACTGAAATAGTGCCTGGCATACAATGGAGCTCAATGAATATCTGTTGAATAATTTTTCCTAAACATTTTCCAAAGTATTTAAAAGTCTTTAGCAGAAACAAATAAATGACTGAAAAATACTGCATCATATTTATGTACTATCATTAATTTAAAACTTACTAGATGAAAAGTTATAAACATTATAAAGCTTTTAATACATTTTGCCATACTACTTTCCAGAAAGGCAATGGTAGTCTTATTATGAAAATTATTTTAAATGGTTAAAATTTCCTAGGAGAAAACACATATTTTATAACAAAATAAAACAAAGATGATAGATGAAGGCAAGTGGGTAGCATGGGATTTAAATACACAAGATTAAAACTGCATACCCAAATTTGATGCTGTACTTATCTGAATTTGGGGAAACAAAAACTTTGTTTCTAAGCGGATAGAAAAAGGAGTAAATTACAAGAGAGAAAGGATGAGGTAATGGAATGAGTGTGGATTATAGCACTCCAGACATCTACAGACATGCAGCCAATACTTCTTAAATTATGAGCAGCAACACTGGAGCAAAGAAAGCCTGACAGTGAGTGGGCTTATCTCTTGAAAGAATATGTCTTATTAGAACATAACTTTGAACAAAGGGATAATGGAGTGAAACTCATTGGTGACTGGGCTGATTCTCCTGTGGTGGAAGAATGACAATTATAAAAATTTCACAGTGTACAGTCTGACCCTAAGGACAATACTTGTTAAAAGAAAAAAAAAAAACGAATAACAATTAATAAATACTCAGGAAACATCTTTATGTGGTAAACTAGTGAAAAAGCAACCCCAACCATACCTTGTGGATATGCAACACTGTTTTATTTATAAAGCTAGTGCTAGCTTACAAATCTAGGGAAGTGACCTCGAGAGAAAATGTAGATCTCGCATGCAAAGGAAATCAGAAAGTCTGAGCCTGAGTTAATTGAGACACGGGACACATAGAGTGGTTGTGAATGTTAGGCGTTAAGGGACATGCGAAATCCTAGAGAATAATGAAGCTAACTTATACTGTAGAAATGGTCCCTACCTCCTTGAAGAGGGTGATGAGGAAGAAAGGTGTATATTGTGTTTTGCATGTTACTGTTATTATGAATTCTAAATAATAATGATAATGATAATAATAATAATATTTGTTCTGAAAGAAGAAGAAGAAATTCTTTATTGGTCAATGGCTCATGTATTGTTCTTCCTCATTTACTGTTTTTTATCCCATGTTTTAATTATTTTGAAGAATATGAATATAATAAATATGAAGATTCAGGGGAGATGTCTGTATAGCTTATATCAAAAGCCAAAGCCAGAGCAATCATTAATCTGACCATGTCTAAATGAATTGGAAATTTGATAACAATGCATACATGAATATTATTTAGAAAACGTAATAAATTGTGTGAAAATGAGAAAATTTCCCTTACATAAGAATCTGACAAGCCAATTTAAAATCATTACAGAACCAAAAGGCAAAAATTTTAAACCCCCCTGAACACCAGCTGCTTGTATGGAAAAGAAAAAAGAGATAATAAAGTTTCCTGAAGCCCTTATACTAACAATGTTCCATTCAGGCACATATTTTCCGCTCTCACACATCAAGAAAAGAAACCTGGTCCATGATTTTAAAGAAATAGAATTCTTGTCATTTTTCAAGTTTTGATTCAAAGTTCAAGAGAACTAAAAAACCTGCCAAGACACAAACAGAATATGCAGAACCCCATCTTCCTCCAAGTCTCCCAGACACTGGCAAGTAAATCAATTAAAGTGTTAGCCTTTCAACAATCCATGTCTCCATGGAGCTAATCCAGTGGTTGGTAACACCCTATATAATCTTACAGCTGGGCTTGTTCAACAGCAACAACATTTGGTTGAGAAAAAAAAAATGATGTATCTTGTTTCTAAGGTTGTGCTGGTGATCAAATGAAATCAATCACCCAGCGGAACTGAACAATTGTGCAGAGAATGGTCATAAATACAGCAGAAGTACCATTTCACATGAGAAATAGTTGCTTCAGAGGCTAGCTGTGACTGCCAAGTCAGTCTATGATAACATAACTTTCAGAGACTGGATTCTTAGAAGCATGGAATTGTGATTTGGGGAAATTGTAAAGCTTTCACATACATAGGAGTTACAGAGACTAATCACATTTCTCAGGTTTTACATTCTTATTTGTAAAATGTAATTGATTAGGTTCTCGCTTGGTTTGGACAGCAGAGCAAACTCTGTGCCAAAGGCAGTTTGAGGGAGGGAGAGTAATCCAGATTTGGGATCATATATATGGAGCTCCAAATGAACCTCTACAGGTTTCTTGACTTCTCATTCAGTTTTCCACAACATGTTGAGTACCATAATGTTTAAGGACCACTTATTTTGAGAATTATATAAAAGCATATATCGATAAGAATCCAACACAGAGTCCAAAATAGAGCATGCATTCAATAAATATGAGTTGAATTAATGATGGCAGGAAGAAATGAATGAATGGATAAATGAACGATTAAAGTTACATATACATTTCTTAACATTAAGAAGAGGAAGGGAAAAAAAGTTCTGTAAATTTGACTATTCTACTGCTTTCCTGTCCCTATCACATCAAATAAGATGAGCTACAAAACAAGAAGGGCTAAAATGAATGTCAAATGAGAGTAATATTAGGAGCTGCCACTGATGCAACAGTTGCTACATATCAAGCATTTACTTATATTATTTAATAATAATAATAATAATAGTAATAGAGCTTATAACACCACCAGTGTGCCAAGCACTATGCTAAGCATGTTACATATGTTCACTCATTTATAATTTTGATGAAACCTTATAAAGTTTATGCTATACAGAGCTGCATGTCTTGCATGAGGTTATTATCCCCATCCACACATGAAAAACTGCAACTTCAATACATTAAGTGATGAAGGCCAAGACAGATACTCAAGAGTATCCGACTTTATAGTCTGCAGTTTCTATTGCATTGACTGCTTCACTGAGGAGCATTCTCTCCTTTGGATGAATGTGAAAGGACCAAGTGAATTTGTTAATAGCAATGGAGAAAATATATAACCAAAGAGTTAAGAAGAAAAAGAGATATTCGGCAGATGACCAGTCTTGGCCATAGAATGATAATTGATGCTTAACCCTGGGACACTGCATCCCCGTGTGTTGGGAAAAGACAGCTGAACTGTGTTCATTTTGGGTGCCCCACTAGGTTACAATGCACTTTACTTTCACAGAAGTAAGGATATCAACTCTTTGTATTGAGAAAAGGACCTGGGAATATACCCAGGGCTAAACTGAGATTTCTACATCAATGATAGTTTCAAAAAACATTTATGTTAGCATTCTAATTACTATGCATACATTGTATAGAAACTGGAAATTATTTGTGTGCAAAGGACTTTAAAGCTAAGATGAATTAAAATGTAAAAACTGAGGTCTGTCTCATTTTCAGTTTCTGTCAAAATATTAAGCTAACCAATCAATGTTTCATGTCCTGGAAACTTATTTTACGTATGACGGATCTAACTGAAAAATTCCTCCATGTGATAAGGTCTGGAATTATGAAATGAACTTATAAATACCTAACAGTAAATTTATCCTTCATCCAGTTATTATTTTACTTGTATTGAAAAGCTCATTAAATGCATGGCTTTCCATACCTAGTTTTCTAGTTATCCCTAAGTCATTTAGTTCAGTTACCCTATTTGCTGTGAAACCATGCTTATTTATGTTCATACTATTCATCTCCCTCAAAACTATTTAGCTTCCTTGTACTGACTCCTGTCAGTCAGAGAGGCGACATCCCTTCCTGGATGGAAGACTTTGAGTGACCTGCTATATCAAACTCAAATTAAAAGCTTCTGATTTTAGGAGGTATCACCCCACTCTCTGCTTGGAAGATTTGGTCTGCTAAGAGCCCCTAGGCCACTTAAAGCCTAGAAATTAAAACTCTAAAAGACACTTTGTTTTTTCCTCTCTTTGTCCACTTACTGAGCCCCATCTCACCAGTTCACCCTCTCTGAAAATCTCCAGTTCTCCTGTATCTAAGGATGGAGATTAACATTACAAGACATCATCCCTAACTTTCACATGGCCTGGGTTAAGAGGACAAATGAAGGTGCATTTTCCATATTTCCAAAGGTTTAAATGTTATAAATCAAGCTAACAGACTGTTAAAATAGAAGTCCCAAAATATAACTTGAAAAATATAATTTTGTTTTTAAAAATGGTATTAAAATGTATAAATCTATGGCTTTTAATGTGAATAAATTTGGCAAAATACTAGCCAAATTAGCATGATTATTTCAGAAAATATTACAAAAAATTTTATTTCATCATTTAAAGCACATCACTTATATGGTAATTTTTATTGTCTCTTAATGCAATATCGAGATACACACAGTCAATAATTGTTATTCTTTTAAATTAAAAAAAGTAAGAGTATACAGTTCACCTTTTGAAGCTGCATTAATACTTCTAAACGCCTAGAGAAGTTTATTTTTTAAAACTCGAAGTCGATAATTTATTAAATATACATCTATAACAAATTAGCTTAGAATAAATACTTAGATAATTTTGTGCATACATAAGGTAATAAACTCAACTATCAAATCCATCATTTAATAAACAAATTCTTAGCTTTGTTCAAAAAAATTTATAATTATAGAATGTTATAAGGAAAATTGAAACTAGGAGTATTGTTCAGTTTGTTAAAATCTCTCTTTAAGCAAGACTACTTTCATTATGAAGGGCATGGACATGGCTAAAGAAGAGTTAAGCTCTACAGCATGGCAAAGTAGCCTTCTGAGGGTACCTGGTATGAGCTTCTGCAGTGTATGAAGCAGACTGTTTTCCTTTTTTTATGCATCAACTCTGGCACCAAAGATAATAAATTGTATTGTTGTTCCCTATTAAATGGACTTTATCTGAATACAATTTATTATAGAGGACTGATTATGTATTCCAGGAACTCAGTCAATGTGGAGAGATTAGTTGTATGTTAGAATATAGACAACTAAGGCCTTATAAAGGGATACGTACCTTTATTTTCCTTTAGTGTCCTTTGGATTCCCTCTTTTCCTTCAGGCTTCAACACTGATGTCAGACCTGGGCCTCCAGACAAAAGTGGCACCAGGAAACCACAGCTACAACTTGTAGTAACTTTGCTTTTGTAACATACACCCTGATTACTTACCAATACCTGACATTATTAATTGTAAACATTTTGAGGGCATTGGTTAAAAGTCTGACTTGTACACTGACATATTCCCAGGGCCTAACAAAAGATCTAGAGCTTAGTAAACTCAGAATAAGCATTGGTTGAATACTTATTTGTACTAGAGGTGTTTTAAATAATAAATTTGAAATATTATTTTTGGTAGCCAAATATAATCCAACTGCCCTCTTTTGTCATCACTATGGAACAAAGTCATCTACATGCAGAACGGTTTCTAAATCTTGGTTCTCAAAGATTTTAACATTCAGTGATAAAGACGTGAATGAAACACATAGATCTTCAACAAACTAAATGATATATAAAAAGCTCTGTGTTTGTTGGTGTAGAGGATGTGCTGGGCAAGTTCAGAGGAGGGTGACAAGTAAGGCTTGGAATTATCGGGGAGGCAACTGTATCCTGGCTCCCAAAGAATGATTGAAGATTTCAATGTTTGGAAAGAGAGAAAAGGCAGTCTCAGCTAAGCAAAGAAGTAAAGAAAAGATTACCATCATGTTTTTCAAGATAATAAAGTCATTAAAGACTCAGAATAAAAGTATCAGTAGATGATTCATGTAAAGTAACAGTACATGGGTAACATGAAATAAAAGAGATTGTTCAAAATCTAAAATATTGGAGAAGAATTTGGATTTCTTAAGAATTAAGCTGTCATTGAAGATTTTGAAGACCAAAATATTTCTTTTTTATACCAGCAACAATCCTAGTAGTCATGATTTCTGTGGAAGTCACCTTCTAAATGGAAATGTTCTTGTGTGTGTGCATGTGTGTGTGTGTGTGTGAGAGAGAGAGAGAGAGAGAGAGAGAGAGATTCTTAAGATTCATTGGTGATTAATGGAGAGGGGGGATCAGATTAAGATAAGGCTTTTAACTCATAATACTTTGGCTTCTCAAACTTAACATTTTCTTCTGAACTCTGTGAAAAAAAATGTCACTTCCTTATATAAGTCATGCACCTCAACCACAACTAAAACAGAATTTGGCGTTGGAAGCATTTCAAGGGTACTTGATATAGTAGCTTCTTTTGCCCTAGTATGATGACATTTTGGTAACATATAAAAATGTCAACATGTGACAAATCCAAACTTAAACCAAAATAGATGAAGAATTTGAAGTTGTAAATCATCAGAGCCAATTTTAAATTGGCTCAATTCAATGTCTTGGTGTTTTACGTCACTCGACATATGATTGATAAACATATGATAAATAAACCATCAGGTTGATTCAAATTTCTAGATAAGAGCTGAGATTTTTCAAGTTGGTGGAAAAGAATAAATGATATTTTAACTTTCATCTCATATAAATATGGGAATTAATTAAAAAGGAGATATAAAACTGTTACATCTTTATTCTTCTTTTAAATATTCAATTCATGTTTTTAGTATCATGGTTTGAATATTGCTTCTTGGGGATGTCACTTATAGAACAAAATGTGTGTGTGTGTGTGTGTAAAAACACAGAACAAGAGGCTCTCTGTGCAGCAGGGAACTAAAATGACTCATAAGTTCTGAGGGTTCACTACCTCCTTCACCTTGGTCTAAAGGTTTCTTGAGGATTCCATTTATTCTCACCATTACAATAGGTGGTATTTTTTGTTTGTTTTGCTTTTTTTTATTGCTTTTTCGAATACTCCTGTTGAACCTATGGGGAAATTGTAGTATAGGCAGGTTAAGCAATTTGACAAACTTGAACAATTTCAAGTGGTGATTCCAGAAATCAGACAGCATGACATCAAAGGCCACGAGCCATCAGCCTCCTGCATTTTGACAGTATGCTCAATGGTGCTTGAGATCAATAAAGCCCCAGCATTGCAAAATAACAACAGGAATACTATCTACGCAGCCTGAAAGCATGTTGCTAATTGTATGCATACTATACTTTATAGTACATCTCTATTTCCTTTATTTTTAATAAAAATTAGTATTAATGTTTTAATTACATAGAGAATTCATGAATGTCTTCCTTTTAGTAAAAATTAAAACATTATAAATAGAAAAAATTGCCTTTTACTACATTCCTCAAACACACCAATGCCCCCTTCTTCTCCCTTCTACTTCTCTAAAATGCATTGACATTTATAGTATACACACACACACATATAAAATACATAATATTTAATTATATAAAATCTATTATCTAGTATAAATCATTTTTCACATGCTTCTTTTATTCAACAATAGATTTCTGTTTGTTTCAACCTCATAAAATACTACACAGTATTCTAACATATGAATATGTCAGTTTAGAAATTACCTTCTTATTTTTTTTTTTTGTATTTTTCTTTACTTCAGTATAAATCCTCTTTCAGATCTTGTTGTATTTGTATGTGAATACTTTTCTAAATATTTTCTAAGCCTCAAAGAATTACTGGATCATGTGATACCTGCACTTCATATTTTGATAGCAATTTCAAACTGCCATTTAATTTCCCCATGCCAATTTATTTTCTCACAACAGTGTATATCAGTTTCAATTTCCCAACAAACTCACCAAGACTTGATATCAAACATTTTAATGTCTACATTCTGATATGTAAGAAATGGTATTGTTTAATCTGATTTCTCTGATTGCTAGTAACTTAGAAAATCTTATTCAATATTTTATGTCTTTGCAACTTGCCTATTTCTATTCATTGCCCCTTTTTATAGATGTTTAGTTGCCTTTTTTTTTATTGTTTTGTGGCTTTTAGTATGCTGAGCACCAACCTTTGTCTGATATAATTTCATTTCCTGGCTGAGAAGTTAAATTATTTTATTATGCTTTTTTCATCCAGACTTCACATTTTGGAGAATTAAATTACAAACACTTCTTCAAGAATGCTAGTATGGACCACAGATAAATACAGCTTTGACTATAGTCTCTCAGTAGAGTCTTACTTTTAAAAATGTTCTCAAAGAAATTAATGAATTTGCATTTTTGAAAACTTCTTTAGTATCTTTGTTTTCGAGTCAGAAAGTGAAACAGAGAGCAGTGCAGAGTGGCATTAAGGACAATTAGATTCTGATAATTTTATTGTTTCATACTTGGCACATGGGAGTATTAATAATTTTTAGTAAGGGATGTGTTGGCACTGGTTTCACTGGGTTTTGGGCATTCAGAATACAACCTAAATGTATCAGATGCCTAGGCAGCCCAGGGCTGAACCTAAAAGGCAAATGGGAGCTAGAAGAGGCACAGCTGTAGGAAAGGACACTGTTATGGAGAAAAACAAATGTGTCAAAAACTCCCAGATGAGAAAGACAAACAAAAAAACAAAGAAAGCCTGTACTTTGGTAAGGGGTAGCAGTGCATAATAATAAAGTTCTTTACTTATCCAGTTGAATAAAAATGGGTTTAGACTCTCTACTTATATAGACATTGCCTGAGGAGCAAACTCTTTGAAGAAGTGCATAGTTTACTCATGAGATTATTAACGATGTAATTAGCATAAACACAGATGCTAAATTGATAAAAAATGAAGAATATTAAATGAGACAAAGGTCCAGCAAACATAGATTTAATAACCTCTGATGTAATACATGTGCATAGAATTTTTGTTTTCAAGATTCTTTTCCTCTAAGTTTTCAATATTGCTCCAACTATGTGACAAAAGGAAAAACATTAGATATTAACAAATTCCAGAGCCTCCTTTCCCAAGCGTGGACTCTATAAATAGATTGTTCTAGCCTACCCAGATATATTTGGGAGAACACAAGGCACATCTACAAGAGTTGTCCACCTACCTAGAGTTCATTGAAGCCACTCACTATTTGTTTCTTTTAATCCTCCTAGTTTTCTGACCTCTCCTCATCTCAGATCCTATTAACTTCAGACTATTGAATGGCCTTTAGGCAGATGGCATGATCACCTTTGCAAATAACTAAGATGTCTTTTGTGGAGTCTGGCGGGGGGGAACTAGAATGGGATGAGACAGTAGAAGTCCAGTGAGAGAACTCTCGCAATATGCCGGGCAGGAGGTAAAGGTTTGCATTTCAACAATGGAAGCAAGGATAAAGCAGTTACACATATGACATATTCAGAAAGTCAGCCCATAACAACTCAGGAAAGAAAAAAAAAGTTAATGCCCTGAATTCTGTTGTATGAGTATAATTTCGTTAAATGAGAACACTGCACATATTAACGATATTGTCTAAGCAAATGGGGTAATAGCATCAGTAGAATCAGCATGCCATTTGTATGCCTGTATTATGATTGGATTTACTGCAGAGTATAAATCATGACTCCACAGCATGGTAATTCAGAATGTTTCCGTTTGAACCACATAGGGAAGTTAAACATAACTTTAATTGTCCCATGCAGGAAAGGTTCCTTCCAGTAAATCTCATGCTTCCTAAAATGTCTTAGAGACTCTAAAAATGGTCCAGCTGTAAGATACCAACTATCTGAATAATCACAGAGCTTTGCATTCAAAACAATTTTTTTTTCGATACAGTTTGCAAATAATTGAATGATTTGATCTGTCCACTGGAGGAGCCAGGCAAGATTGTTCTAGCCAGCCAGAGTGGAACAGAATTAAGGCAGAAGGTTCAGTTCGTTGTATCAAAAGTTGACCACATGAAATGGGAAAGACAGCAAACCTCAAACTAACAAGAGGATCAGGACTGAGAGTAAAGCCGAAACAGTGTATCCAAACATGCTTTTAGAGTCAGGGAATTCATTGTAGATGGTGGCGGTGGACTGGGAAAGGTAGCACAGAGTTTATAAGATGCCTTCTCATACAATCATTCAGTTCCTCAAAATCATTCTACACTGGAATTCTAAATAGAAACATACATTCTTTTTTTTAAAAAAAATGTTTATTGGGGTAGAGTTGCTTTACAATGTTGTGTTAGTTTCTGCTGTACAGCAAAGTGAACCAGTTATACATATACACATACCCAGTCTTTTTTAGATTATTTTCCCATATAGGTCATTACAGAGTATTGTGTAGATTTCCCTGTGCTATACAGTGGGTTCTTATTAGTTATCTATTTTATATATAGTAGTGTGTAGATGTCAGTTCCAATCTCCCAATTTATCCCTCCCTACCTCTCCCCCTGGTAACCATAAGTTTGTTTTCTACATCTGTGACTCTTTCTATTTTGTAAATAAGTTAGAAAGATACATTCTTATGAAGGTTTTAGATTAAGAGGAAGTTTCAATTAGTAAAATATCTAAGATAATGCCTAACACATTATAAGTATATAATTATGTCTTTTGATTCTTGTTTTCCACTTTTGTATTTGCTACTGTGAAAAAATATAGCTTAGGCTATGAGTTTTTTTTGCAAAGCCACATTTCCCATCCTGTTCCTGTACTACTGCAGGGTTTCATGATCTTAAGATTAATTACTCTCTATACCTGCCCAGTGCTCAAATGTTTCTCTTCTACTGAAATCACAAGAAATCCTAAGCCAATGTCATTGTAACTTGTTTCAAAAAAAGATGCCAAACATGACACCAGATATCTAAAGATGTAGGTTGTTGGAGATGGAGAGATACAAAAGGAGCAGATTGTGTCTTAATCTCTTTAGAGTTTCTTGAATTTTACATTCCACAGAAATTTGCATGAAGCATAAGTTTGGTTTATTAAGCAAAGGTCCAGCAAACATAGATTTAATAACCTCTGATGTAATACATGTGCATAGAATTTTTGTTTTCAAGATTCTTTTCCTCTAAGTTTTCAATATTGTTCCAACTAAGTGACAAAAGGAAAAAGATGAGATATTAACAAAATCCAGAGCCTCCTTTCCCAAGCGTGAACTCTATAAATAGATTGTTCTAGCCTACCCAGATATATTTGGGAGGACACAAGGCACATCTACAAAAGTTGTCCACCTACCTGTCACTCGGCTGCAGTGATGGAAGGCCTTACAGAAATCAGATCCTTGCAAACTGTCAATTAGAAGGAATTAACGTCTGTCTTGAATATGTGATTTTAAGCACACTTCATAAGACACTTAAAGTAGGCAGAATTATTTACTTTTCCTTTATTACTGAGCCAAGTTACCAACATGGGAATATAGAGTTCTATTCTTCCCAGAATAATACTTCCATTATTCTATATTGCTATTAAACATGTATTATCCATGGGTAGTTAAAACCCATTAAAGTGCATATTTACCCTACCTATGTTTAACAAACTTTTGTAGCTTTTTTTAATTTCATTTGAGTAAAAATGAGAATTTCTTTCAGTTAGTTCATTCTTCTATATATTGCTAAAGCATCTTTCTCATAGAATCATAGAATTATAGACATTTAAAATTAAAATGGAGCTTAAAATCATCTAACATAGGAGAAGGTAATTGTAATAAATTGGATCCTATTTTGGGCCAGATAATGATAAATGTTCTCCCTGCATCCTTTTATACTCTAGGACAATGGTTTGCAAACAGGCTTACATCAAAGTCAGCTGGGGAACTTGTACCTAAATGAGCCTGGGCCATTGTGATGTAATTAGCTCTCCAGATTATCAGCTGCATGCCAGTTTGAGAAGCACTGCTCTTGGAAGTGGAAACCATTTCATCTTTATTTTGCACACTGAGAAAACTGAAGCTCATTGGTAGTAACTTTCAGGAGGTCACAGTGCCAGTAAACAGTAAAGGCATTATCCAAACTCTTTGGCTGAGGCTGACAGGGAAGTACATTTTGTATCTCTGCTCTGCAACTTGACAACCAAATGGGCCAGTCCAGATGAACTAGTGAGGGTTGTTTGAAAGTCTGCATGGAAAACAATGATGAGATCACATTGGGACACATGGAAGCATCATGACCAACTGCGTATATCTGTAATGCATGCAGGGCAGTCCCCCAGTTCAATTTCTTTGATGTAAAAGTCGGTCAAGAGGTGTTCTTTGTTTTCTTCCAACCAGACTCCACACTGGTTTTAGCAGTTTCTGGTGAAAGACTCCTAGTCTCAGGAATATCTTATATACTCCTTAAAGGAGTGTTAAATGTAATGAGAAGCCCAGGAAATCAAGAGCCAGGACACAGGTTCCAGTCCCTGCTTTGAAATTAACCTGTTGTGTGAACTTGGCCAAGATATCCTTTTTGCCAAGATATCTTTTTGTTGTTGGATAGCAGTTTCTTATTACAAAGTTGAGTTATTTGTACTCAGTTATCAGAAAGCATACTTCCTAGTCTAACATGGTTAGTGCTCCATATTTTGACAGCAATGATTCTTACAGTTTAGGAGTAATATTCTGACCCCAAATTGCAATGTTTGATCATTTCCAAAAACATTAACTGCCTGCAGAATTAATGTATGAAGAAACAAGCTGCCAGTAGTGAATTTCACAAGCATCTCTATTTGAAGGATGGGAAAGAGACAGGTAACTGTGTAAAGGATTGCAAAGATGTGATGAAATCTGATAGTGTAAGAGAACATTACTTGCAAATAATATGAGATCTTTCAGATTTAATGGTTAGGAAAGAAAGTAAAGAAATTGTGCAAACAATGTAATTGGTGGTGGTAGAGAGATGTGTAGAGGTTGTCCAGTCTAGTTTGGTCCATGTTTCTAAGATACATTAAAAAAAAATGCTCCTTCTTTCATTTCTCAGGAAGGAAGATGACATGAAATAATTGTATTTATTTTGCTGGCTTTTACACAAATAGATTCCTAATCAAGTTTGCTTACAAATGTAGACAGAAGAAAACAATGAATCCCCCACCACTCCTATGCTCTAGTAATCACCTTCTAAAGAGAATGGTCTCTTTTCTAATCTTGGTTCCACAAGATTTTGGAATGTGACTTTGTGAAAAGTTACTGAAACTCTTTAGGCATTAGTTTTGTTATCTCTAAAGTGAGTATAATAGCAGAATAATACCTTACAAATTTTTACCAGGATTAAATAATAAAATGGAAACATAGTAAGTCATCAATGGGTGTTATATATATGTATCTCTAAGTGTGCAATACCTACTAGGCAGGAAACATCATCTCAAAGAATGACAAAGGCTACGGTCACTGTAAGTAGAACAGCTAAGACAAAAGCACACACTTCCAGACTCCCAGTTCAAAACCTTTCCCTAGTTACCAGACTTGTTTATATTTTATGTGGCTCTTAGGGAACTCTTCCCATGGGGAAAAGTCTAATGCATCCTAGAACGAGAAAGCTCAAGAGTTTACTTTGCCATCCTCATGCTTCGATTTCTGTGGATCTGCTTAACTGGCAGGGCACTTAACCTAGAAGACTGAAACTTTTCTGTGTTTAAATGTTTCTATCTCTGTCTCCTGCATCTGATCTCCTTTCTTCATTAAAGGCAAGATGAATAGAAAAATTCTGCCCCTGCCCCAAGCATTATGCATTATTTCTCAGCCTATCATTCCCGCCACCCCACAAATGCACATCTACCATCTAAATCCCGTTTTCTAAGTTAACAGCACAGGTCTCTGAATCTTAGCTTGCATTAGTATGCAATCTACCCTCTTTCTAATCTCTAATCTTTCCTATTGGATTTTTTCTCTTATTTTTACAGATCACATTTTTACATCTCTGGCACTATCTGCCTTCCTTATATTACTTTCCATTCTGTTATGGGGGAAATAACCCTGCTCACTCCAACCCTACTGTCAGCGATCTTAAGTCAGAGAAAGGGACTTGGCAAAGCATACAATTACTGAAAAGAAATGTCCTTAACAGTCATCATTTCTCAACATGGCTATGACTGTAATCTACAAAGGCAGCATTCTTTGATTACTATCATAAAAAGCCCATTACTCTAAAGAGGACAGTACAAATTTTGAGTGATGCTATTAAGGTGTTTTTTGTGGCTGAAGTTGTTAAATACTGAATACTTTACTCCCGTCCAGTCATGCAGGGAGCATTGAAATATGTAAAATATGAGGCAATCAGGCACTGAACCTAATATTTACTCTCTGAATCACTTAGCTATATTTCATCAGCTCCCCTGGTCTTCTGAATTTTCATCAACAGAACATACATCATGAAATCCTCCAGTGTGGGGGAAGATCATAACAACACCTTCCAGCAACTTCCATGGTGATGACATTAAAATCTGAAGATACATTCATTTTCTGAGATATGCTGTTCCTCTGTGAAACGAGGAGAGACCAAGGGTTCATCCTGAAGAAAATAAGACAAATCTTTTTCTCTCTGCCCTTAAATCATGCAGAACATGTCACCACCTTCTGTATTCACTTTGCATAATACTATTTTCTTTTCCTCCCACGTATTTCCCCTCCCTACAATATCCACTGCATTCAGACACTGATCAGGCAGGATAAGTGAGCCCAACATATACCTTAAAAAATCATGACTGTGTTCATTTCTTTAAGATCTTGGGTTTATACCTAGCAATAGTAATTCACCCCAGAGAGAAAGCTTCACTGAGCTTATCATTTAAAGGACACAGGTAGAGGTGAAGCACAGAGAGGTAGCAGGAGCTCCATGGAAAATGGTCTGGGACAGAGCAGCTACATTGACGTTTCAACCCTGCCACCTTGCAACTGTGTGACGTTGGCAAACCATTTGATCCATCAGAGCCTTTATTTCCTTATCTGTACATTTAGGAGTATGGAAAATAAAAGACAAAGTTTTATGATGTATAGAAAAAATCTTAAATTGTCAGTATCATTACAGATGCAGTCCTAGACATCAAGCTTATTTTAAACAATACACTTATTGAGGCTAAGGACACTATCATTGACTTCTGTATTTTTTGACTATCAATTTTGGTTAATGAATGTGATTTATTATTGATCTTGGCATTAGAAATTGTGTTTGAAGTTTGATTCTGTTATCTCCCCACTACATTTCTCTAAGCAAGACAACACTAATTTTTAAATTTGTTATTTTTAAAATATGGAAGTGGGGACTTCCCTGGCCATCCAGTGGTTAAGACCTCGCCTTCTAATACAGGGGGTGCAGGTTCGATCCCTGGTCGGGGAGCTAAGATCCTACATATGTTGTGGCCAAAAACCCAAAACATAAAACAGAAGCAATATTGTAACAAATTCAATAAAGACTTTAAAAATTGTCCACATCAAAAAAATCTTTTAAAAAATATATGGAATTAATACCTACTTCACAGGTATAAAATCAGCAAGACATGAAATTCATGTACAACCATGAATAGCAAGTGTCTAGTACATGATAGGGATATTTTGAAAAAATATATATTTCTTATTTTTTCTCCTAAATTGAATTGGCTTTAGATAAATTTATTATTATGGATAAATAAGTATTTAAAATATTCTAAATTTAGTTATACATCATCTAATTTTAACAGTTACTTTAGCCTTTAAGTTATATGGCTGACAGTCACTATAGATTGATTCTCAAAAAGCTTTATAATTTTCTGTTTCCTAAATTATAAACTGAGGATATATGTTATTATTTGCGACCTGTGGGGAAATGGGGAAAAATCTAATATATGCGATTGGGTCAAGATTTGAAATTATAAAAAGTCATTTTGATTAGAAGTCAGGCAATGTAGGTCTGACCTCTGAATCAAAATCATAATATAACTATTATGTAGTAGAAATTGTTTCTATTGAAAAATTCTCAAGAAATATGGTTCTATAAAGCACTCATTTCTTGTAATATTAATAGTTGTCATAAGGGAAATATTAATAGGAGATGATGTTAAAAAGAATTAAGCTCCTTTATTGAAGAAATCTAGAGCTTTGATATGCTGACATGATGATGGTATAATTGAAATGAAATGACAAAAAAATCTCCATCATGTGCCTTGGTCTAAAACTACCTGTTCAATCTAACTTACTCTTCTTTTCCCCGTTGCTCACAAAATTCCACCTGCTCTGGCCTTCCAAATCCCCCCAGCCTTTATCCATGTACCTCTCTCAGAGCTTTGTACTTGCTTTGTTTATCTTTTTTTAATATTTATTTATTTATTTATTTGGCTGTGCTGGGTCTTAACTGCCACGTGTGGGATCTTTTAGTTACAGCATGTGGGCTCTTAGTTGCAGCATGAGGGATATCGTTCCCTGACCAGGGATTGAACCTGGGCCTCCTGCATTGGGAGCATGGAGTCTTAGCTGCTGGACCACTAGGGAAGTCTCAATATCTTTGTTTATCTTCTTCCACATGTACTCATACTTCCTTTATTTCATTCATGTGGCTGTTCAAATGACACATCCTCACAGATACTTCACTCTCCACGCAGTATGGAATGGTATCACCAGGTACTCTTTATCACTTCCCCTGGTCTCTCCCCTTTCCTTCTCCCCTCCTCCCTCTCTTCCTCTCTCCCTCTTTCCTTCCTTCCTTCCGTCCTTCCTTCCCTCCTCTTTTCCTCTTTTTCTTTTCTTTCTTTCTTTCTTTCTTTTTCAAATTTGGAGGCACTTAACCTTGGTCATTGAACTATCAATCTTTTTTTATTTGTATTATTCTCTAGAATGATCCATAAGAACACGGCCTTTGTCCCTTTGGTTCATGCTGAATCTCAAGTCCTAGAACAGCAGTCATTACAGAGTACCTGCACAATGAATCATTATTGATAAACACTCTGTTGGAAAAAGTAAAAAATTGCTATTAGCACACCATACATGTTGAAGAATCTCCAAATTTGGAAAGCAAAAAGAGCCAAATACATAGACAGATAAATGCAGGTAACAGCCTGAAACACAATAAAGGGAAGTCCTGAGAAATTTCTTACCATCAGACAGAAGTCAAGGAGATAAAGGTGTTATACTCAGAGAAGGTAAACCTTCATTCTCATCTGCCCACACTGCTCATATGAAGGAGCTGTCTGCAAGGGCTTTTGCTCAGAAGTCAAATCAGTGGGAAGGTGACCCCTGAGGTACTGTCTCAAGGCAGGAGGAGAAAGGATATTCCCAGCACCCACAGGAAAACCTGCTATCACCTGCAGCATATACCCTGCCTACCACCACCTCATCTGACAGGCTTTAGCACATAACACAGGCAGTTAAGCAGGAATTTGACAAAACAGAATAATTAAAACTCACTGAGATTTGAAATTCAACCAACAATATGAAAGGAGCCAAAACCATCAGAAAAGGATATCTTGTAGCTGAGGAAGTCATATCTTCAGAGAGATACCAAGAATGTCACATCTGGTTTACAAATTATCTAATAAAGTCATTAGAATTTGAGTATATCTTTCCAAAATTAAGATTTAAAAAACTTAACAGTCTTGATGTTGAGTAAAGTGGACACAGATAAAGACTTAGTGAGATGGAAGATGAATCAAAGTAATTTTGTCTAGAATGTAGTCCAGACAGACTAAGACATGGTATGTCTGAAAGTAAATTTAGAAAGAATAAAGCCTAAAATATCATTTGGATACAATGATAAGTAAGATTCATATAGCTTGATTTTTGTATTCAAAAATTTAACATTTAAAAGATGAGAAAATAGGATTTTCTACAACCACACAGAAGAACACATACCAAAAATCTCTGAAATATTTTCAAAAAATTTGGGGCATTCAAGCCCTAAAATTGTTGTATTTTAGGAGGGCATCTTCCCAAACACTAGGGCTATGTTAGTATGCCTTCTGGATTTGAGGAGCAAATGTCTTGTCCTCATGGGGCTCAGTCTATTAGGTGTACCACGAAGATGTCATTAGCGTTTTGTTGGAAAACCTTACTACTTCTGTCACATGAACCTGAAACATGTTTTATATCTCTTTATATTTACAATGGCCAGTGATAAAGAAACATGAATAAACATTGAATACATGTTTTTGAAATGTTGATATATATTTTTGGGAAAAGTGAATGGGAGAGGGAACAGCAGAGAAGAATGATTAAAACAAACAAACAAACACAAACAAACAAACAAAAAAACTTCTTCCTAGAGTAAGAATGTCTTATCTCAGGGACACCTGAGGACCACTCAACAGGAGAATTATTTTTCTCTACCCCTGTCTTCTGTCAGGCTGCAGACATAATTTGGTGATGGTATTTATCTCTTGATGTACTATCCTAAGAACAACTCTCCAAGGTAAATTTAACTGTCTTTGTCTGATCACTTTAACCCACTAATGGAGTCTGTTCTCTGAGGATTTTCGTGCCTACAAAGGTGACAGAACCTTTCCAATCAGTGAGCAGGGAGCCTACTTTTTCTAGAAATCACACAAAGACAACTTCAAAGGATCCGTGTTAAAGTAGAATATTAGGTCTTAAGATACTTGAATAGTGCCTGAGCCAGAGTCAATGGACCATTCCCTCCCTTGCTGTATATTTTGTGCGGTATTTGTTCATTACATATCACTGAATACACCCAACAGCTCTTTAGGAGATCAAATGTCTGAATGCGAAAGATTATTAGAAACTGATTTGTGTCTGTGAAACCAGGAAATTATTCTGCTAAATAGAGAGAAACCACATGGGGTGAGAAGTGTACATATTCATTTTGTAATGTGGTTGTTATGGACTTTAAAAATTCCATGAAATGATGTGTAAAAAATGATCTGCAGACCTTATAACCTTAAAATTCTCCTTCAAACGCAGCTGAAATAGTTCTTTCTATAGAGTGTGATGACAAGGCGGGAGCTGTGAGAGAAGCCAGATCTATCAGAAACCTATTTCTTGGGAACTTTCAAGCAGTTTAAGAAACTCTTGGAATTGTTGGTTTCCAATTATGCAGTTTTTTTTTTCTCAAGGTTTTCATAGACCATTAAGTTCCATCTTCTGCTAGACATGGATACAACTAGGAGACAAGGGCAGCACCCAGTGAAGTAAACAACTTTTTTATAAGCTCATGATTATGAATTTAAATGTAACTGGAAATGGATAGAGAATGTGCTCAGTCCTGCACATCTTGTGACAATCACTTGGGCATGGAGGATTTTCTGATGCCTACAGGCTGCTGGAAATGTTATGTCTTGTTTGTAATCAGGTGGGTAGGAAAACAGGATATTTTCTGGTGTCATAAAATTCAATTAGGATTCTTTCTGCTGTTGTTTATTACTTATTTGACCTTGGACAATGTCAGTAAATGATCTTTCTCTCAGTTTAGGGTTGTCGTGATAGTTTTCTAATATAGTGTGTATAAAATACTTAGCACAGGGAGAAGTACATCAGAGTTACTAAGATATTGCTCATACTATGAATGCAGTGGTTTACTCTAAAGGAATAAAAAGCCTCCGATAGCATCTCTACAATAGCAAATAAAGTAATTGTCACTTCCTTCAAGATTGTTCTTAATCTGATCCCCACATATCTTGCTTGTCTTATAATGTTTCATGTACAAAACCTTCCTCCTCTGTTGGTCTCCTTTGTCCCTTAGAAATGCCCTCCGTTTTTCAAGCAAAATATTGTTCTTCAAACTTACCTACCAGCTAATCCACATATGCTCTCTCTTCTCTGCTTTTGTTGATGTCCTGCTCTAATGATTCCCTCTCGTGATGTCATCTACTATGTGTTCAACAAAAGAGCTCTGGATACTCACTGCTCATTGTGTATCTAACATCAGGTATGCTGTGATGTGTGCAGGCCTTTGAATAATCTCAACTGGATGAGTAGCTTTTTTAGTGTGGAAGCTGCATTGTATTAGTTGTGGCCCCTAGAGTAGCCTGTTTAAAAAGGAATGATTATTTTGTTTTTGTTTTAGTGATAAATAAATATTACAACTGGACCCTAGAATTTAAATTCTAACTCATTAATGACTTTTCCTTATGAAAAATAGGAAACTTTTTCTCAGAATCAACAATTCAGTTTTCTCTTTCTTTTTTTTTTTCATTAAGTCATTTTTCTGTTCTTTCACAATCTTAACTGAGTCAGCCTGGAACCATTCTAATTGTTGCAAAAATATTAGTAAGAAAGACCAATGTAGTCTACACCCTTGGAAGGCACAAAGCCAAATTAATCAGACATATAAAGAGCCAATTACACTACAGTGAGGTAAGTGTTCCAGTAAAGATGTACAAAGCCAGGAGAAGTAGCTCTTGGGTGAAACAGAATATGGTGAATACACAGAATAAAATGATAGATAGTTAGATGGGTGGATGAATAGATGGTGAATGGATGGAGAAAGAAAGAAAGACAGAAGCAGAGACACTGAAATGACAGATGATAGATAGATAGATAAATAGATAGATAGATTTTAAAAAAATATTGTCTGGTATTCTTTATTCTTTCCTTCAGATGTGGGCTTTCATCTGGAGTCATTTCTCTTCACTCTGGAAATAATTTTCAACAATTCTTGTCTTGTAGTGCAGTCAGCAGAAGATAAACTCTCCCCACTTTTGTCTGAGGCAAAATGCAATTATTTCATCTTCATTTTTAAAAATCAAATTTGTGAAGTATAGTTTTACATACATTAAAATGACACTATTGTAATGTATCTTTTAATGAATTGGGACAGAATTATACATCATGTAACCAACACCATAATCAGGATATAGAATATTTCTATTAGGCAAAAACATACTTTTTGTACCTCATCCCAGGCAAGCCACTCTTCCCCAGACAATCACTGATATGCTTTCTAACTATAGATTCAAATTATCTTTCTTTAGTTTCAAATATATAAAATCATACATTATGGACATTTCTGTGTCAGTCTTCTTCTGTTCATCATAATGTTTCTGATATTCACTAATGCTGTTGTGTGTATCAGTACTTCCTGTATTTTTATTGCTGAGAATTATTCTATTGTATGAGTATACAATAATTTGTTTCTCCATTCAGTTGTTGGTGAATTTGTGTTCAATTTTTACCTGTTTTGATAAAATCTTCTATGGACATTTGTGTGTATGTCTTTGTGTAGAAGTATGTTTTCAGTTCCCTTCAGCATATGCCAATAGTGTAATTGCTAGGTTGTGATAAATGAACGTTGCATTTTACTAGAAACTGCTGAACTGTTTTCCAAAAAGATTTTATCAGTCATACTTCACACCATCCCTCCACAATGGAGTTACTCATTTGTGCCAATGTTTCATATTGTTTGTTCTTGTAATTTTAGCAGTTAAATGGGTATTTAATTGTATTACATTGTGATATTAATATGAGTCACCCTATTATCAATTCTGTTAAGCATTTCTTTTCATGTGACTATTGGCTATTTGCATGTAATTTCTCTAAAGTGTTCAAAATTGTGGCCATTAGTTAAAAACTTTTCATTTTATGTTGGAGTATAGTTGATTAACAATATTGTGATACAGGTGTACTGCAAAGTGATTCTGTTCTACATATACATGTATCTATTCTTTTTCAAATTCTTTTCCCACTTAGGTTGTTAAGTAATATTGAGCAGAGTTCCCCGTGCTCTACAGTAGGTCATTGTTGGTTATCCATTTTCAATTTAGGAGTGTGTACATGTCAATCCCAAACTCCCTAACTATCCCTTCCCTCCACCCTTGCCCCCTGGTAACCATAAGTTCATTCTCTAAGTCTGTGAATCTGTTTCAGTTTTGTAAATAAGTTCATTTATATCATTTCTTTTTAGATTCCCCATACAAGTGATATCATATGATATTTATCTTTCTGTGTCTGACTTACTTCACTCAGTATGACAATCTCTAGGTCCATCCATGTTGCTGCAAATGGCATTGTTTCATTCTTTTTAATGATGGAGTAATATTTCATTGTATATATGTACCAGATCTTCTTCATCCACTCCTCTGTTGATGGATATTTAGGTTGTTGTTTGCATGTGTTGGCTACTGTAAACACTGCTGCAATGAATATTGGGTTGCATGTATCCTTTCAGATCATGTTTTTCTCCAGATATAGTCCAGGAGTGGGTTTGCAGGATCATATGGTAGTTCTATTTTTAGTTTTTTAAGGAGCCTGCATACTGTTCTCCATAGTGGTGTACCAGATGGCCTTTTATTTATTTTATTTTATTTTTAAATTTAGAGAAAGTAAAATTAACTTTATTTTCTATATATAATTTCATGGGTTTTAACACAAGATTAGATTTACATATAATACATAAAAGTACTAACACTCTAAAACTAGTTAAACATATATGTAGGAATCTTTCTGGACTCTATTTTGTTCTATTGACCTATATGTCCCTAAATCTTATAGCTTTATAGTAAGTCACAGAATCAGGTAGTGCAAGTCCTCCAACTTTGTTTTCCTTTTGCATAATTATTCTGGCTATTAGAGACCATTTGTTTTTCCATGGAAATTTTAATATTAGGTTGTCAATTTCTGGGAAAAAAATGACTAGTGGAATTTTGTTTGATATTATATTTATATATGTATATATTCTTTTTCAGATTATTTTCCCTTATAGGTTATTACAAAGTTATGAGTACAGTTCCATGTGCTATACAGTAGGACCTTGCTGGTTATCTATTTTATATATATTAGTGTGTATATGTTTGATGTTTTGTTGAATTTATAGGGCAATTTGGAGAGAATTGACATAAAACAATATTGTCTCCTTCATGAACGTTGCATAATTCTCCATTTATGTCATTGTTATATTTCTCTCATTGATGTTTTATAATTTCCAGTGTAAAATCTTACCTAAGTTTTGTTGGTTATATCCCTTAATAGGTCAGATTATTTTATGTTATTCTTAATATTTTGATTTTTAATTTAAATTGTTAATTGTTCATTATTAATTTATAGAAGTATATTTGATTTTTGTATATGACTGTATCACATGACCATGGTAAATTCACTTATTATTCTAGTAGCTATTTTGTAGACTCTTTACTATTTTCTGTCTACACAATTATATTGTCTCCAAAAAAAAAAAAAAAGACAGTTATTTCTTTCCTTACAAAATGTGTGACTTTTTTTTCTTTTTCTTGCCTTACTATATTGGTTAGGGCCTCCAGCATAATGCTGAATAGAAGTGGTGAGAGGACACTCCCTTTTTGATTTTGCAGAGAAAACATCATTCTTTCAGCATTCAGTATGATTTTATGTGGAGGTTTTTGTTGATACCCTTTAGAAGGTAAAATATATATATCTAGCTTGCTAAGCATTTTTGTAGAAAATGTATATTGAACTTTGCCTAATACTTTTCTTCAGCATCTATTGATATGTATTACATTTAAAAAAAAATAAATTTATTATTTTTACTGATTTTCAAATGTTAAAGCATTCTTTTCTTCCTGGAATAAACCTATTTCTGTGATCATAGATTATGCTTTTATATACATGATGAGATTGAATTTGTTAATATTTTTGTTGAGGACTTTATCTTTGATACTAATTGGTATTATGTCTTCCAAACAATTTTATAAAATCACCATGGGACATGGGGCCTAGAGTTTACTTTGTGGAACTATTTTTAATGATAAATTCTGTTTATTTAAAAGATAGAGGATAATGCAGATTATCTTTTTGTTCTTGATTAATTTTTAATAGTTTTTGCCTTTTAGGAAGTTAGTCCTTTTTATCTAAGTTGTCAAATATTTTGTCAGACAGTTGTTTATATTATTGATATTATATTATTATCTCCTAATATCTGTAGGAGCTACAATAGTGTCTCTTCTTTTCCTCACTCTTTTGTTCTCTTTTTTTTTATCTGAGTATTTTATTTGTTTTTGTTTTTACATTTCATCTTTATGACTCATTAATTTTGTAACTGGAAGTTTGCTTAATTTCTCTTTCATATTTCACTGATCTCCCATCCCCTTCCTCTCTGGCAATCACCTGTTTGTTCTCTGTATGTATGAGTCTATTTCTCTTTTGTTATATTTGTTCATTTGTTCTGTTTTTTTATGTTGCTGTTGTTTTTTGAGAGTCCACATCTAAGTGAAGTCATGTATTTATCTCTCTCTCTCTGACTTATTTTACTCACTTTTGTTCTTGATAAGTCTTGGTGGATATTTTAAAGAATCAAGTTTTGTTTTGTTGATTTTACTCTGTTGCTTTTTATGACTTGTATTGATTTTTGTTCTTACCTTTGTTATTTAGTTTTTTAGATTCAATTAGTTCCTATTTTACTAGCTTCTCAATGTGAAAATATAGGTCACTGATTTTAGAGGTCTTTTCTAATACAGGCATTTAATGATACACTTTTCCCTTTAGTTGTGTCCTGCAAATTTTGATAGACACTGTTTTCCATTTTATTTCAGCTCAAAATTATTTTCCAATAACCTTTTAAATTTCTTCATTGACTCATGAGTTATTAAGAAGTGGGCTGCTTAATTTCCAAATATATGAAGATGTTAAAGACACTTCCTTATTGGGAGATTGGTTCACGGTGGCAGAGTAGAAGGAAGTGCACTCACTCACTCCTGAGAGAACACTGGAATCACAACTAACTGTTGAACAATCATCAACAGGAAGACACTGGAACTCACTGAAAAAGATACCCCACATCCAAAGTCAAAGAAGAAGCTACAATGAGATGGTTGGAGAGGTGCAATCACAATAAAATGAAATCTCATAACCACTGAGTGGGTGACACACAAGCCAGAACACTGTTATACCACAGAAATCTACCCACTGAAGTGAAGGTTCTGAGCCCCACATCAGGCTTCCCAACCTGGGGTTCTGGCAACAGGAGAAAGAATTCTCAGTGAATCAGACTTTGAAGCCTAGCAGGATTTGATTGCAGGACTTTGACAGGACTGGGGGAAACAAAGACTCCACTCTTGGAGGGCACACACAAAGTAGTACATGCATCAGAACAGAGGGGGAAGAAGCAGTGACCCCAAAGGAGGCTGAACCAGACAAACCTGCTAGTGCTCTAGGGTCTCCTGCAGAGGCAGGTGGTGGCAGTGGCTCACCCTCGGGCCAGGGATACTGGCAGCAGAAGTTCTGGGAAGTGATCCTTGGTGTGAGCCCTCCAGGAGACCACCATTGGTACTACCAAAGAGCCAGCAGGTACGAGTGCTGGGTCACCTTAGGCCAAACAGCCAATAGGGAGGGAACTCAGGCCCATGCACCAGCAAACAAGTGGATTAAAGTTTTACTGAGCTCTGCCCACCAGAGCAACACCCAGCTCTATCCACCAGAGCAACACCCAACTCTATCCACCACCACAAGTCCCTCCCATCAGGAAGCTTGCACAAGCCTCTTCAATAGCCTCATCCATCAGAAGGCAGACAGCAGAAGCAAGAACTACAACACTGCAGCCTGTGGAATGAAAACCACATTCATGAAAGACAGACAAATGGCAAAGTCAGAGGTCTATGTACCAGATGAAGAAACAAGATCAACCCCCAGAAAAACAACTAAATGAAGTGGAGATAGACACCCTTCCAGAAAAAGAATTCAGAATAATGATAGTGAAGATGATCCAAGACGTCAGAAGAAGAATGGAGGCAAAGATCGAGAAGTTGCAAGAAATGTTTACCAAACACCCAGAAGAATTAAAGAACAAAAAGCCAGAGAGGAACAATACAATAACTGAAATGAAAAATACACTAGAAGGAATCGGTAGCAGAATAATCGGTAGCAGAAAATGGATAAGTGACCTGGAAGACAGAATGGTGGAATTCACTGCCGCAGAACAGAATAAAGTAAAAAGAATGAAAAGAAATGAAGACAGCCTAAGAGACCTCTGGGACAGCATTATATGCACCAACATTCGCATTATAGGGGTCCCAGAAGGAGAAGAGAGAGAGAAAGGACTTTAGAAAATATTTGAAGAGATTGTAGTTGAAAACTTCCCTAACATGGGAAAGGATATAGCCACCCAAATCCAGGAAATGCAGAGAGTCCCAGGCAGGATAAACACAAGAGAAGAAAAAGACCTGCAAAAACAAACCCATAATAATTAAGAAAATGGTAATAAGAACATACATATCAATAATTACCTTAAATGTGAATGGGTTAAATGTTCCAACCAAAAAACACAGGCTTGCTGAATGGATACAAAAACAAGACCCATATATATGCTGTTTAAAAGAGACCCACTTCAAACCTAGGGACACATACAGACTGAAAGTGAGGGGATGGAAAAAAGATATTCCATGCAAATGGAAATTAAAAGAAAGCTGAAGTAGCAATACTAATATCAGATAAAATATACTTTAAAATAAAGAATGTAACAAGAGACAGGAAGGACACTACATAGTGATCAAAGAATTGATTGATGAAGAAGATATAACGATTATATATATATATATATATATATATATATATATATATATATATATATATATATGCACCCAACATAGGAGCACCTCAATACATAAGGCAAATGCTGGCAGCTATAAAAGAGGAAATCTACAGTAACACAATAACAGTGGTGAACTTTAACAACTCATTTACACCAATGGACAGATTATCTAGAGAGAAAATTAATAAAGAAACACAAGCTTTAGATGACACAATAGACCAGATAGATTTAATTGATATTTATAGGACATTCCATTCAAAACCAGCAGATAACACTTTCTTCTCAAGTGCACACAGAATGTTCTCCAGGATAGATCACATCTTGGGTCACAAATCAAACCTTGGTAAATTTAAGAACATTGAAATCACATCAGTCATCTTTTCTGACCACAACACTATGAGATTAGAAATAAGTACAGGGAAAAAAAACATAAAAACACAAACACATGGACACTAAACAATACATTACTAAATAACCAAGCTCTCACTGAAGAAATCAAAGAGGAAATCAAAAAATATTTAGAGACAAATGACAATGAAAACACGATGATCCAAAACCTATGGGATTCAGCAAAAGCAGTTCTAAGAGGGAAGTTTATACCAATACAATCCTACCTCAATAAACAAGAAAAATCTCAAATAAACAATCTAACCTTACAACTAAAGGAACTAGAGAAAGAAGAACAAACAAAACCCATAGTTAGTAGAAGGAAAGAAATCATAAAGATCAGAGCAGAAATAAATGAAGTAGAAACAAACAAAAAAACAATAGCAAAGATCAATAAAATTAAAAGCTGGTTCTTTGAGAAGGAGAACAAAGTTGATAAGCCTTTAGCCAGACTCATCAGAAAAAAAAAAAAAGGAGATGACTCAAATCAATAAACTTAGAAATGAAAAAGGAGAAGTAGAAATGGACATCACAAAAACACAAAGCATCATAAGAGATTACTACAAGCAACTCTATGGCAACAAAATAGAAAACCTGTAAGAAATGGACAAAATCGTAGAAAGGTATAACCTTCCAAGACTGGACCAGGAAGAAATTGAAAATATGAACAGACTGATAATGAACAATGAAATTGAAACTGTGATTAAAAACCTTCCAACAAAGTCCAAGACCAGATGGCTTCGCAAGTGAATTCTTTCAAACATTTAGAGAAGAACTAACACCGACCCTTCTCAAACTCTTCCGAAAAATGGCAGAGGAAGGAACAGTCTCAAATACATTCTACGAGGCCACCATAACCCTGATACAAAGACCAGAGATACTACCAAAACAAAAAAGAAAATTACAGACCAACATCACTGATGAATATAGATACAAAAATCCTCAACAAAATACTAGCAAACAGAATCCAACCATATAGTAAATGGATCATGCACTATGATCAAGTGGGATTTATTCCAGGGATGCAAGGATTCTTCAATATATGCAAATCAGTCAATGTGATACACCATATTAACAAACTGAAGAATAAAAACGAAATGATCATCTCGATAGATGCAGAAAAAGCTTTTGACAAAATTCAACACTCATTTCTGATAAAAAACTTTCCAGAAAATGGGCATAGAGGGAACCTACCTCAACATAATAAAGGCCATATATGACAAACCCACAGACAACATCATTCTCAATGCTGAAAAATTGAAAGCATTTCCTCTAAGATCAGGAACAAGACAAGGATGTCCACTCTTGCCACTATTATTCAACACAGTTTTGGGAGTCTTAGTCCCACAGTCAGAGAAGAAAAAGAAATAAAAGGAATACAAAATGGAAAAGAAGTAAAACTGTCACTGCTTGCAGATGACATGATACTATACATAGAGAATCCTAAAGATGCCACCGGAAAATACTAGAGCTAATCAATTAATTTGATAAAGTTGCAGGATTCCAAATTAATGCAGAAAACTCTCTTGCATTCCTATACACTAAGAACAAAAGATCAGAAAGAGAAATTAAGGAAATAATTCTATTCACCACTACAACAAAAAGAATAAAATGCCAAGGAATAAACCTACCTAAGGAGGTAAAAGACCTGTACTCAGAAAACTATAAGACACTGATGAAAGAAATCAAAGATGACACAGACAGATGGAGAGATATACCATGTTCTTGGATTGGAAAAATCAATATTGTGAAAATGACTGTAATACTCAAATCAATCTACAGATTCAATGTAATCCATATCGAATTACCAAAGGTAATTTTTACAGAACTAGAACAAAAGATCTTAGGATTTGTATGGAGACACAAAATACCCCAAATAGCCAAAGCAATCTTGAAGGAAGAAAACAGAGTCAGAGGACTCTGACCCCCTGACTTCAGACTATAGTACAAAGCTACAGTAATCAAGACAGTATGGTACTGGCAAGAAAACAGAAATTTAGATCAGTGGAACAGGATAGAAAACCCATAGATAAACCCATGCACTTATGATCTAATCTATGACAAAGGAGGCAATGATATAGAGTGAAGAAAAGACAGTCTCTTCAATAAGTGGTACTGGGAAAACAGGACAGCTACATGTTAAAGAATGAAGTTAGAACACTCCCTAATACCATACACAAAAATAAACTCAAAATGGATTAAAGACCTAAATGTAAGTATGGACACTATAAAACTCTTGTAGGAAAACATAGGAAGAACACAGTTTGACATAAATCACAGCAAGATCTTTTTTGATCCACCTCCTAGAGTAATGGAAATAAAAACAAAAATAAATAAATGGGACCTAATGAAACTTAAGAGCTTTTGCACAGCAAAGGAAATATGACGGAAAGACAACCCTCAGAATTGGAGAAAATATTTGCAAACAAATCAACTGTCAAATGATTAATCTCCAAAATATATAAACAGCTCATGCAGCTCAAAATTTAAAAAATCAAAAAAACACAATCAAAAAAATGGGCAGAAGACCTCAATAGACATTTCTCTGAAGAAGACATGCAGATGGCCAACAAACACATGAAAAGCTGCTCAACATCACTAATTATTAGAGAAATTCAAATCAAAACCACAATGAAGTATCACCTCACATTGGTCAGAAAGGGCATCATCAAAAAAATCTACGCACAATAAATTCTGGAGAGGGTGTGGAGAAAAGGGAACCCTCTTGCACTGTTGGTGGGAATGTAAATTGATATAGCCACTATGGGGAATAGTATGGAGGTTCCTTAAAAAACTAAAATAGAATGACCATATGACCCAGCAATCCCACTACTGGGCATGTACCTAGAGAAAACCATAATTCAAAAAGACACATGCACCCCAATGTTCATTGCAGCACTATTTACAATAGCCAGGTCATGGAGCCAACCTAAATGCCCACTGACAGATGAATGGATAAAGAAGTTGTGGTACAAATATACAATGAAATATTACTCAGCCATAAAAAGGAACGAAACTGGGTCATTTGTAAAGATGTGGATGGACCTAGGGACTGTCATACAGAGTGAAGTAAGTCGGAAAGAGAAAAACAAATATTGTATATTAATGCATATATATGGAATCTAGAAAAATGGTACAGATGAACTGGTTTACATTGCAGAAATGGAGATACAGATGTAGAGAACAAACGTATGGACACCAAAGGGAGAAAGTGTGTGTGGGGGTGGTAGGAGTGGGATGAATTGTGATTGACATATACACACTAATATATATATATATAATAGATAACTAATAACCTGCTGTGTAAAAATGTAAATGAATTAAATTAAATTAAAAAAAACACCTCATTAAATTTCAGTTAAATTTTGTTAAGACACACAGTCTTAATGATTTAAATTATTTTAAAGTTACTGAGGCTTGTTTTACTACACAAAATATGGTCTATCTTGGCTAAGTTTATTTTGAACTTGAAACTACTATGATTCAGTTGTTGGATTAAAGCACCTTGTAAGAATAACATCTGGATTCTTTATGGTTTTGTTCAAATTAGTGTTACTGATTTTGTCAACTTGTTCTAACAATTACTGAGAAAAAAAACATGTTAAATCTTTAAACTGTAATTATAGTTCTATTTATTATTTAATTTTGTCCATTGTTGCTTCAGTTATTTTAAAATTCAATTATTGAGTGCACATTTAGCAGTGTTATGCCTTCTTGATGAAAAGATTATCATTATAAAAAAATACTCTCTATCCCAATAATATTTATTATTCTGAAGTCTGTTTTCTTATGCTTAGTAGGTTTTTGATAATTTTTTTCTTTCCTTTTATTTTTCTGTTAAGCCATTATCATTGTTCATCTGTTCACAAAATTTTTTTTTCTCCTGATGATTTAAGATTTTTCTCTTTTCACAGATTTTCAGAAATTTGATTATGAAGAGCCATGATCATTTCCTTATTGGTTTTAATGTTATTTGAGTTTCACTGAGTTTCTTTATTCCTTGTGTCCTTTGGTTTTATCAAATTTGGAAGATGTTTATCCATTATTGCATCAAATATTTTTTCATCCATCTTTTTTCCCTCTTCTATTAAGACATAAATTACAACCACATGAATTATGGTTAATTGCTAATATTTACAGATAACAGAACTCTTACGTTTTGTCAGGTTTCATTTTTTTTCTGTCTGTGTTTTATTTGGATAGTGTAATCATAATGTATTTAATTTTACTGCTTTTGTCTATGGCATCTAATTTTCTATTAATATCTCCCAGTGAATTTTTAAATTCTCGTAATGTTTAGATGACATAGAAGCTACATTTAGTTCTGTTTTCTAGCTTATATTTTCTCCACATTATATTCATGTTTTTCTTTACATTCTTGATCTTATGGAACATGGTTATAATAGCTGTTTCAATGCCCTTGTCTACCAATTTAATTGTCTTTTTCTCTACCTATCCATCAACTAGTTGCTGCCCTGCAGGAGAAGAGCCTAACATATTAAGAGCTGACATCATGACATGTTATCCTGAAGCCCAGGAGGACATTTCCCCATCCTGAGTAAATCAAAGAAGTCTCTCTCTAGGGAAACAGTGGCACTGTTAATTCCACTTAAGATTGAGTAGTAAGTGAAGAGGCATGATGAACAAAGGTGAGGGGGGATAGCAGAAAGAAGGAGATTTTTAAAAAACCTGTGTTTTTCCTAGGGAAGCTTTGGCCATCTCAGATCCTCTACCCAGAACTGGTAATTACCTCTCACTTGAAGCCTATGACCTGGGCTCCACCTAAGCTCTACTGTGCCTGGATCATACATAAACTGTCTTGTAGTAGTGGTAACCACTATAATTTACTGTTACTCTAATGTGTCAAAATATTATTCCTTGCCTGGTCTATTCCTAACAATCTTTACCTCTATATATTACTCTCCATTTTGCATCAGAGAAAACAGAGGTTCAGAGAAGACCCATAACTGATAAGTAGCATATCTGGATCTGAAACCACATCTGCCTGATGGTTTCCACAACAGCTGTTGTAACTGGGTTCGGATTCTCCCTTATGCTTGCAACCTTTTCCCAGCCTAAAAAAACCTGGAACACTAAAACTTGATCTTTGTTTCATACTCTCCTGGAGCCTCATGGGTTCACATGTCTGATTATTACTGCCAGTATTGTCCACAGAGCATCTCTTGGCAATAATATATCTAATTCCTGATGCTTAGTCCTGGGATTTGAGGCAGTTCACCATTAATTGATCAATAGTTTTAGCATGACTCTCCTTACATAAATGACTAGAGTCCTACAGAGATATCCCTAAATATAAAATGAAGCCTTTGGAGTAGATAACCTAGGGCACACATTGCAGTTTTTAAGTAAGTGTACTATTAGAATAATTTATACTGGTTATGATAAGGAGACTTTATTTATTGAAGTGACCACACCATTTCTTTGTTTCTAAGGAAAAATGACTCTCATATTTAATGTACAGCAGAAATGTAATTATCTGACTCCATGGACTCAGTGCTTTCTCAGAATGTTCTACCTACAAATCTCTTTCTCTTCCTACACAGGGCCAAGATAAGTAAAACTTATGCCCCATTCAAGGTTAATCCCTGGGATGTAGACTGCTTCAGCCAGCCGCATCTGGTGTTCAAGAAGTTAGCCCTCACCTGCAGCACTACATCAACTGGGAACTGGTTAGAAATGCATTTGCAAGTCCCACTTCAGAAGTACTGATTCCAAAACTCTGGAAGTGAGTCAAACTATTTGTATTTTAATAAACCTTTTGGACTATTCCAATGGCCACTAGAGCTTGAGAATCACTGATTTAAAATGTGATAAACACTATGATTTTTTATAGGAAGTATAGATAATTTATACACACGTGAGCCTCTGGGAGAATAGAGGGAGCATGTCATCCCAATTTGAAGGTTTTAGGAAAGCTTCTGAGAGGGGACGATTCCAGAGATGATTTCGGAAACTAGTCATGAAGAAGTGGAGGTGACAAAACATTCTAGAAGAGAGGGAATGTGCAGAGTAAAAACATGGACCACTTTGAAAATTAAAATAACTCAGATTGACTTAAGAACAGGTTGTAGAATGAAGTGTAAAAAGAGATGAGAATGGGTAAGAATTCAGGTGCCTGGTTATGAAGAAAAGTAAAAAATAACATGGTAAGAATGTGTGTTTTAGAGAGGTCACCTTGTCTACAGTTCATAGAAGAGAAGAATATGAGAGAATTAGAAACAAGACTACAAATCAGTCCATAAGTGAGGAACCAAAGTAGTAAGAGTGGGGAATCAGAAGTCATCAAATTGGGAGACAATTCTTTTGAAATGAAAAGAACTAATACTTCATTGGCTTCTGAATTTTTGAATTATGCATCATTCACTGAGTTAAGGAACTTAATTGGGGAAGTAGGTTTGGAGGGAAACAAGATAGTTTTATTTTTAGACATTGAATTTGAGGTACTTGTAGGAAGTTATATATACCTACATATATATATACATATATATATATGTATATATATGTGTATATATATATATATATATATATATATATATGTACATATACATATATAATATCTCCTTCATGGGTAATAAATATAATCTATAATAATAGCCATAATAATAGTTTGTCAGTACTATTCTAATTGCCTTACATATTTTAACTTATTTAATCTGTAAAACATCATGTAGTAAAAAATGAATTGAGAATTTATTGTTAAATAATCTCTTTTCTCTGTGAAGAAGTTGAGCTTATCTGCTAAAAGTGAGGAAGGAGGTGGCTGGAAACCCAGGCTGAAAAAATAGTTAGACTCATATAGAATTGAGCTTTCTTTGTTATTAAGTTTACTCTATTGCATCATACCATGTTTTAGGAGTTTCTCTAAAACATAATCCTAATTCATATATCTGTGCTTTTGCAAATGTCATTCACCTTTCCTAGAAAGGAGGGAGCATCATTCTTTGCTAAACTCCTAATACATGAGCTGCATTCTTCATTGAACCACTTCAAGGAGAAAGGGTGTAAGCTGGGAAAATTATGCAAATCCTAAAAGGCTTAAGATAGAAATTGGGAATAAATGGCATATAAATATGCCCTCTTGTGCTGATCCAGATGTGTGGATGTATGTAAACTTGTATTTTAAAGGACAATAATTTATGCTAATGGATTACTCTTCCCTAAACAAATATGGCAGAACTCCATGAAGCTGAAACGCTCATCTCTTCTCACTTATTATGCTTTTCATAAGACAGATCTTTGAATCAGCAAATTATTATTAACTGGGCTTTTTTTTTTTTTTTTTTTTTTTTGGTGATATGCGGGCCTCTCACTGTTGTGGCCTCTCCTGTTGCAGAGCACAGGCTCCGGACGCGCAGGCTCAGTGGCCATACCTCACGGGCCCAGCCACTCCGCGGCATGTGGAATCTTCCCAGACTGGGGCAAGAACCCGTGTCCCCTGCATCGGCAGGCAGGCTCCAAACCACTGCGCCACCAGGGAAGCCCGTCCCTGGGCTTTATTAAGCTCTCAAATAAATGAGTGAGGGGTTAATTTAAAAACACTGCAATAAATGGACAAGACTTATCTCAAGGTTTTTTTTTTTCACTTAAAAATTATAAAGGCTACATGCTATGAACATGATGCATCACCTTGATCACTTGGCTATGGGAATACTCATCAGGTTTCTGCAATGTAAATTTATTCTTTTCCTTGCTGTTTATACCTGTTCTTTTGAAGACAGTCACTATATGCAGCCCACACTCGAGGAGTACAGAGCTATGGCCCACTACCTCAAGGGCAAAAATCTACATAAATCATTTGGAATTCTTCTTCATGAGAGATTTGTCTCTTCTCCCCCATTTGCTTATTTACTCAGTACTTTTTAAAATCAGTTTGGACTCACAAATATTTATGCTGTACTTTGGGTTATAATCCAGCATTACTTCATCTGTTCTTTCACACAAATTTTTCCAGCCTCATCCATTGGAAGTTCCTTCAGTTGAATCTTGTATCCCTTTGGCATACTCTTGTTATTGTGATTTTAAAAACTTTTTTGAGCACTACCTTCCTTTCTGGCACTATAAAGTATTCCAGGCGCATCCTGCACTCTTCCTGCCCCAGTCATGAAATCACGCATTTCTCCAAGAATTACTGGTTCCTTTTATTGGAGAATGATCCTAGAAGCTGACTTCTGGGTGTCAAGGGTGCTCATTGCTCCTGGGATGTTGCCACCTCTAGACCCTCCCAGATGACAGAGCAAGGAGATACACACGTGCACACTAACCTGAATGTATACATTTATCTATACCTATCTATATCATATTGATGCCTCCAACTCAAATCTACCATCACATGGATCATTCTGATCTCCTTCTCTTGCTTCCCTGTAACTTCCCATCCCAACAGTAGAGAATCCTGCTTCCACTATCCACCTCAATTGTTCAATTTACTTAACTGTGCAGTTCTAATATACATGTAAAGTGTTATTAAAATCATTAATCAGTAGTCCTATGGGAAGCATTTTGGCCAACTAGAGTACAATGTTTATGTCTAATTTCCTGCACATTTAGACTTACAGACTCCACTCATATTCAAATTTACTTAGGTGTGCCCCTTTTCCTCCTACTCCATTCAGAGAGTTTTTTTCATACTTTTTAATATAGTGAGATTATTTTTTTATATTCTGCATTCAATCCTGGGATCTCCTTACCTCCTACATTTTGGGCATGCATTAAGGATTTTTCTTTTTGCTGTAAAGTTCTATCCATTTTGACAAATGCATATGTCATATATCTACAGCATCATACAGAATAATTTCATCACTCTAAAAATTCCCCTCTATTTTACCTAATCAACCCTCCTTCTCTCTCCTCAAACTGGTGGCAACTGTTATAGTTTTGCCTTTGCATCTATTGCTATAGCTTTGCCTTTTCCAGAATGTCATATATTTGGAATCAGGCAGTCATGGTATGTAACCTTTTCATACTTGCTTCTTTCACTTACTATAAGCATTTAAGATTCATCCATGTCTTTTTGTGGCTTGATAGCTCATGTCTTTTTATCTCTGAAAAGATCCCACATTATGGTTGTAGCACAATGTATCTATTCAGTCACCAATTGAAGGATATCTTGGTGGCTTCCAGTCTTTGGTGATTATGAATAAAGCTGCTGTAAGTATTCAGGTCCAGCTTTCTGTGGGGGCATAACTTTTCAAATGCTTGAATGTTTGCTAGTCCAATCTGCCTTGATCCTCATCCCGACCTCCTTTCCCTGTAGTTTCCTGCAAAGTCTTCAGGGTGAGATGCATCCATCATCTCCTCAACCTCTTTACAGACAGATTTGCAGCCATTGCTTGTTCTGTCACCCCCATTCATGTAGCAGCACCACAGATGTCCTGCTGAGCCATCTCCATGCCTCCAGAAAATCTCTGGGAGTCTTGCTCAATGTGTTATATACCATAGTGAATCTCAAGCCAAATATAACACCAAAACATCTTCACTAAACATCAGTTTGTGTTAAGAAGAATGACTTTCAACTAAACTTCTTATATTCAGTGATTTTTGGTCACCAAATTGTAGTCAACTGCCTGAACCTATGCTCTTAGTCTCTAACATAATTATATTCCTTGTACTATTCTTTTCTTTTTCCAATATGTTCTCTGCCTTATTTCTTATCGTACCATTGACTTTTTTCTCATTAATGATTTTTGTTCATGACACACTTCTAGCAAGCCCTGATTCTACAATAAATAAACCACTTTATATCACCACATTCTAAAGCAGAAAACACCCTACACATAACATTCCCAACATCCAGAACAAGTTCTATGTCTATAGACGATACTGTTTTCCCTGCTCGTTTTTTTTCCTCTGTTATTCTCATATTTTATTTTATTTTTTGAAAAAAGTTAAGCTTTTTTCCACTTTCAATTGCATACAAACTTGTTAGTGTTTAAATGAGCAAACCTGATTGCAAATTCCAGCAGTGCCTTCTATTATCTGGGTAATCTTGGGCAATGTATATAACTTATCTAAGTGTCATTTTTTCTCTTATAAAAAATGGAGATACTATCCATATTATAAGGTTTTATGAAAGTAAAGTTTGCAAATATCTAATAAGTGCCTGGGAGAGTTACTTTTGAAAATATTAGCTCTTTTTCATTTGCCCTTATCTTATAGAATTTCATTTTCCAATATTCTTATCAAACTCTTCTCTTCTTTTCCTCTCAAGGCTGTGATTTCTAAGTAGAATGGTGGTAGGGAGTTAAGAATAATAATGTGTTAGAACTTGTAAGTAACTTGTCATGCTAAAAGGGAGATTGCTTTGTACATAAAAGCTTACTGTCATCTTTAAAAGTTGTACCATGTAGAAGGTCGACAGAACATTAATATTTAGAAGATTCAAAACTGAATCTACACATATACAATACATACTACAGGCCAATACCAGTGTTAAGTTCTTTAAAATATATTATTATATGTTTTTTCAGACGGTGTCAATGACATTTGCTTGACATTTAATGAACACCTACTATACACTATTATAAATATAACTTATACTTCTACATATAGGTAAGGTCTTGCATTTACTCACCATTACAAAGTCAGTCAGTGACAGAGTCATGGCCATAGTACATGCTCAATAAATAACTGTTAAATCAATTATTGCAAGTGCTGAGATTTTATCTAAAGACTGTCTCTCTCCATTTCCATATTCTTACACCATATCTCTGTAGGTGATATAAGTACACCTACCAAGGAGTACTTTCTAACTGTACTATTTAAAAGATGGGGAACAACAGTTTCAGGGCACAGGGCTTTCCCAAGATTTGAATTCCTGTTTTAGATGAGGGTGGGTTGTTAGCAAAGAGTTAGGTCAGGATGAGAGCTCAAAATAAGGACTTGTCAAGCCTGCTGTTCTCCCGCCATGCTAGAGAATTCTAATATTTCCCTGAAGATAACAAAGGCATGTGGTTTCCCTGTGACCTGGTTATGACTCTTTTAAAACATGTAAACATGCCATGAGGATAAAGATCTCACCCTTCTACATCTATGATGCCATCAATTTTGATGTTGAAGAGAGTGAGTAATGACAACTTAAAATTAAGTAGATAAACAAAAGGCTATGTCACTCATATGTCACCTCTGTAGGTTAACTCCATTAGTAATCCTGATTGTTTCATATTAGCATCTATATTTAAAGGTAAGGAAACTTGGGATTAAATGGTTGAACCAGACATTGAGTCTGGTTTTATCTCAACTTTCACGTCCCTACTACTCAGAGAAACACATGGGGCTTTGAGGAAGGGGAAGAGAGGGGCTTGTGCTCTCCTTTTGGAATTTTACAGAATTTGAAAGCCTGTCCAGCCCCACTGACAATATATTCAGTCTTTCCCTTTTCATTAACCAATCAATTATCTGCATAGAAAGAGCTTTAAATACCTCAAATATATCACCAGTTGGAATTTGTCCACCTGGGGACCAGGCAATTCCCCTTGATCTTGACATGTTGATACTCTCTGGACACAGAAGCTTCTACTTCAGTTCTCTGTCAAACAGATATCTACACTCTGTCTCAGGTATATAACTCAGGTACAGTCTTTCTAGGAACTCTTAGCATAGGGTGAAAATTATACCCTTCATGTGTGTCTTATATAAAACACCCAACTGCATAAGACAGCTTCCACATTCCAGAGGTGAATGTGCGGGATAGTAAAGGGCATGTCTGAGCAGCGCTTCCTCCTTTAGAAGGAAAGATAACAAAATCCTCTCCAAGAAAGGCTAGTCCCTTTACACCTACTATTTGGGACCAATTATGAGAAGAACCTCATGGGCAAGATGGTCCTTTACAAATTTCAAATCCAGTTTAGACATGTAAGTCTCAGCACAAGAAAAAAAAATCACTGTGAATGTATAGTTGTAAATAATTTTTCCATTTTTCTTTACTATTTTTGCTAATTTTGAAACATTCCAGGTTGCTGAGACATCAGATAGCCCCAGACATGTACTCAGATTTAATCAATCACTCTTCGATAAACTCATGGACCAAATACATCTAGATATTGTTATTTGTTCCTGTTACTTGCTTTTCAAAAAAATTGGAATTTATGTCTTAAAGATTTTCTGATTTCCAAGCAAAACTCATTACCCAAAATCTATAAATGAAAAGATTAATATATTTGACCTTAGGTAATGACAAAATGAGAACTAACATATGACTACTATAAGTTATATTACATCTTATGGAAAAACCTGAATGAATTTTTGACCAACCCAATACTTTATGCTACAGCTTTACATGTATAAACTTATGTATCCTCATCAAGTCCTACGAGTAGGTTAACTTACATACCCATTTTAAAGATGAGAAAACTGAGGCACAGATAAGTTAAATAACTTGCCTAGATCATAATGCTAGTAAAACAGCAAAACTGTAATTCAAATCTAGATAGTCTAACAGGTGATACTATATTACCTTTTAAATATACTTATGACACAAAATAATGTAAGCAAATTCAAAAGACAAGACAAAGTGAGAAATTTTAATCACAATATAACAGTAGATTAAAACACTAATTTCATTAATTTAGAATAATTTATATAAATCAATAAGAAAAAATACCCAAGATTAAAAAATGAGCAAAAGATGTAAACAGACAGTTTACCATATACAGAACAATGGCCAATAAACATATAAAAAGATTTCTGGCATCAGCAGCAACTAAAGCAATGCAAATGAGAACAACAATAAAATAAGGATTTTTTTCTATTGGAAAAATAAAAATGAAAAAGTTTAATGATATTTTTGTGTGTGGGGAGACCAGGAAGTGTGTGAGCAGACCTGGCCTCTCATAAAAGTTGATGGGATTATAAACTGGTGCAAAATTTCCAGAGGACAATTTGACAATGCCTTTAAAAACAAAAATGCATGTATAATTTGAGACAGCAGCCAGGAATACATTTTTCCAATTCACCTTACACACTTTTACCAATTTAATATATAAGAGATGTTCATTGTGGCAACTTGAGTCATAGCAAAAACCTGGAAACTCGAATCAATAAGCATCTAAAACTATGGTACATAAATACGATGAAATACTGTTAATCTACTCCAAATTAGCCAATATACAAGATGTCTTACATAAATAATTAAGATATAAAAACAAAGCAGAGAGCAGTGTCTATAGTATGATTCTTTTTTTTTTTTTGTATAATTTCCCCCATGTTAATGAATCTAATAAGTGATTTTTAAATGAAAGGTAAGCCCTGTACCTGAGAGCACTTGACAAGGGTGCTGACCTGATGTTGATGTTCACAGGGAGAGTCTTACCCTTTGACTGTGACTGGAGTCCATTGGCCATCTGGGTTGACCATTCATTCACAAGTAGGCATCATGGCAGTGCCCTTCTCAAGTGGTCTCAGGTAAAATCTAAATAAGATGATTATCTGTGGCCAAGAGACCTGACTTCACTCAAGTCAGACTTCAGGTTCATGTCTGAGCACTGTCTTAGCTATCTGGACCCCTTTGTCGAAGGGCAGTCTTTCCACCTTCTTAGTTTCTTCAGCCATAGTCCTTTTAGACCCCACCTTCCTTATGTCTTGACTTGTTTATGATGGTGAGGTCCCTTTTACCTTCCTTCCAAGTTGGCCAGAGAATGGGCCTTCAGGGTTTCCTGTGGATGGTCGTGGAGAGAGTGGGGAATTGTTAAAAGCTGTCTGGGCTACGCCCTTGGAACTCCTGTATGAGTACGATAGGCTAAGCTAGAAACAAATTCAACAAGATCCCTTAGTACAATAAATATTTCTTTATTTTCTTAGGTCCCTTTTCCATTGTGATTCGGTGTGGAGGCTGGGGAGGGGATGAGAAGCTGGGCTCCAGAGAGTCACTCAGTCTCCTTGGCTGATGAGGTCCCACTGTGTTTTGGCTGTACCACTTAGAAGTTATGACATCCTCAAGGGCCATTGTGGGGAACAGATGCTAAAATTGCATCATTTGCAAATGTTTCATCTTGAACGAAGGTTCCTTCTACCCCAGTCAGAACCAGTCCTGGGAGCCTCCCTAAACTGCAAAGGGATGGGAACTTGTGATCCTCCCATGTGCCTGGAAAGAGAAAACACTGGATGTGAGTGACCAGAAGTCACTCTCAAAGGTGGCCCATCACAACCATTCCCACCTTTTCCTTTAGGTTAGAAATAGACGTGTGCTTTGGGACCTGAGAGTGGGAGGGGCTTTCTCTGCATTAGGGACCAGAAAGCCTTCCACAGTGAGCCAGCTTTGGGGGAAATGTTTGCACAGCAGCTGAAAGAACTGCCTTGTATGGGGAAGTGCATAGTCTGCAGTGTCACATGGTCTGGGCTGGAATCCCAGCTCTCTCGTGCTTGCAAACAGTATGACTGTGGACAAATCACAAACCTCTCTGTGCCTTAGTTTCCTTATCTCTACAATGAGGACCATGGTATTAATTTTCTAGGATGGAAAGGATTAAACTAATATATGTAAATTGTACTAAATACTCTAGTACAGAGTAAACTATATATAATAATTCACAATAATATTGATTTTTATTAATTAACTAATTAATCTATTTGAAACTACTATATCAGGCACTTGTGGAATATGATTTAGCAAAAGGACTCTGCAAAGATAGAATATCTGTTTTTTCAATGTGGTAACCGTCCAACATCTGCAGAGCACTTTTCTTTTTTCTTTTTTTAATTTAATTTTATTTTTTATACAGTAGGTTCTTACTAACTATCCATTCTATACATATTAGTGTATGTATGTCAATCCCAATCTCCCAGTTCAGCCGACCAACCCCCCCACCGCCACTTTCCCCCCTTGGTGTACATATGTTTGTTCTCTACATCTGTTCTCTATTTCTGCCTTGCAAACCAGTTCATCTGAACCCCTTTTCTAGATTTCACATGTATGTGTTAATATACAGTATTGGTTTTTCTCTTTCTGACTTACTTCACTCTGTATGACAGTCTCTAGATGCATCCACGTCTCTACAAATGACCCAATTTCATTCTTTTTTATGGCTGAGTAATATTCTATTGTATATATGTACCACATTTTCTTTATCTGTTCATCTCCTGATGGGCATTTAGGTTGCTTCCTGGCTATTGTAAATAGTGCTGAAGTGAACATTCAGGTGCACGCATCTTTTTGAATTATGGTTTTCACAGGGTATATGCCCAGTAGTGAGCTTGCTGGGTCATATGGTAATTCTATTTTTAGTTTTTTAAGGAACCTCCATAGTGTTCTCCATACGGGCTATATCAAATTATATTCCCACCAACAGTGCAAGAGGGTTACCTTTTGTCCACACTCTCTCCAGCATTTGTTTGTAGATTTTTTGATGATGACCATTCTGACAATTGCAAGGTGATAACTCATTGTAGTCTTGATTTACATTTCTCAAATGATTAGAGATGTTGAGCAGCTTTTTGTGTGCTTTTTGGCAATGTGTATGTCTTCTTTGAAGAAAAGTTTATTTAGGTCTTCTGCCCATTTTTGGATTGGGTTGTCTGTTTTTCTAATATTGAGCTGCATGAGTTGTTTATATATTTTGGAGTTTATTCCTTTGTCCGTGATTCAGTTGCAAATATTTTCTCCCCTTCTGATGGTTGTCTTTTCATCTTGTCTGTAGTTTCCTCTGCTGTGCAAAAGCTCTTAAGTTTCATTAGGTCCCATTTGTTTATTTTTGTTTTTATTTCCATTACTCTAGGAGGTGGATCAAAAAAGATCTTGCTGTGATTTATGTCAAAGCATGTTCTTCCTATGTTTTCCTATAAGAGTTTTACAGTGTCCATACTCACATTTAGGTGTTTAATCCATTTTGAGTTTATTTTTGTGTATGGTGTTAGGGAGTGTTCTAATTTCATTCTTTTACATGAACTTGTCCAGTTTTCCCAGTACCACTTATTAAAGAGACTGTCTTTTCTCCACTCTATAGCATTGCCTCTTCTGTCATAGATTAGTTGACCATAAGTGCATGGGTTTACCTCTGGGTTTTCTATCCTGTTCCACTGATCTATTTTGCTGTTTTTGTGCCAGTACCATACTGTCTTGATTACTGTAGCTTTGTACTATAGTCTTTGTACTATAGAAATCAGGGAGCCTGAGTCCTGAAGGTCCATTTTTTCCTTCAAGATTGCTTTGGCTATTTGGGGTCTTTAGTATTCCCATACAAATTTTAAGATTTTTTGTTCTAGTCTGTAAAAAATTCTACCAGTAATTTGACAGGGATTGCATTGAATCTGTAGATTGCTTTGGGTAGTATAGTCATTTTCACAATATTGATTTTTCCAGTCCAACAACATGATATATCTCTTCATCTGTTTGTGTCATCTTTGATTTCTTTCATTAGTGTCTTATAGTTTTAAGAGCACAGGTCTTTTACCTCCTTAGGCAGGTTTATTCCTAGGTATTTTATTCTTTTTGTTGCAGTGGTGAATGGGATAGTTTCCTTAACTTCTATTTCTAATCTTTCATTGTTAGGGTATAGGAATGCAAAAGAGTTCTGTGCATTAATTTTGTATCCTGCAATTTTACTAAATTCATCAATTAGCTCCAGTAGTTTTCTGGTAGCATCTTTAGGATTCTCTATGTATATTATCACATCATCTGCAAACAGAGACAGTTTTACTTCTTCTTTTCTAGTTTGTATTCGTTATATTTCTTTTTCTTCTCTGATTGCCGTAGCTAAGACTTCCAAAACTATGTTTACTAATAGTGGTGAGAGTGGACATCCTTGCCTTGTTCCTGATCTTGGAGGAAATGCTTCCAGTTTATCACCATTTAGAATGATCTTGGCTGTGGGTTTGTCGTATATGGCATTTATTATGTTCAGGAAGGTTCCCTCTATGCCCACATTCTGGAGAGTTTTTATCATAAATGGTGTTGAATTTTGTCAAAAGCTTTTTCTGCATCTATTGAGAAGATCATATGATTTTTATTCTTCAATTTGTTAATATGGTGTATCACATTGATTGATTTGCATATATTGAAGAATCCTTGCATCCCTGGGATAAATCCAACTTGATCATGGTGTATGGTCCTTTTAATATGTTGTTGCATTCTGTTTGCTAGTATTTTGTTGAGGACTTTTGTATCTATATTCATCAGTGATATTGGTCTATAATTTTCTTTTTTTGTAGTATCTCTGTCTGGGTTTGGTATCAGGGTGGTGGTGGCCTTGTAGAATGAGTCGGAAAGTGTTCCTTCCTCTTCAATTATTTGGAAAAGTTTGAGAAGGATGGGTGTTAACTCTTCTCTAAATGTTTGATAGAATTCACTTGTGAAGCCATCTGGTACTGAACTTTTGTATGGTGGAAGATTTTTAGTCACAGTTTCAATTTCATTACTTGTGATAGGTCTGTTCAGAGTTTCTATTTCTTCCTGGTTCAGTCTTGGAAGGTTATACCTTTCTAAGAATTTGTCGATTTCTTACAGGTTGTCCATTTTATTGGCATAGAGCTGCTTGTAGTAGACTCTTATGATGCTATGTATTCTGCAGTGTCCATTGTTACTTCTCCTTTTTCATGTCTAATTTTATTGATTTGAGTCCTCTCTGACTTTTTCTTGATGAGTCTGGCTAAAGGTTTATCTATTTTGTTTTCCTTCTCAAAGAACCAGCTTTTAGTTTTATTGATCTTTGCTATTGTTTTCTTTGTTTCTATTTCATTTATTTCTGCTCTGATCTTTATGATTTCTGTCCTTCTACTAACTTTGGGTTTTGTTTGTTCTTTCTCTAGTTCCTTTAGGTGTAAGGTTAGATTTTTTTATTTGAGATTTTTCTTGTTTATTGAGGTAGGATTGTATTGGTATAAACTTCCCTCTTAGAACAGCTTTTGCTGCATCCCATAGGTATTAGATCATCGTGTTTTCATTTTCATTTGTCTCTAGGTATTTTTTGATTTCCTCTTTGATTTCTTCAGTGAGCTCTTTGTTATTTAGTAATGTATTGTTTAACCTCCATGTGTTTGTGTTTTTTACGGTTATTTTCCCCCTGTTATTGATTTCTAATCTCATAGTGTTGTGGTCAGAAAAGATGCTTGATGTGATTTCAATTTTAAATTTACCAAGGCTTGATTTGTGACCCGAGATGTGATCTATCCTGGAGAACATTCTGTGTGCACTTGAGAAGAAAGTGTAATCTGCTGTTTTCTGAAGGAGTGTCCTATAAATATCAATTAAATCTATCTGGTCTATTGTGTCATTAAAGCTCGTGTTTCCTTATTAATTTTCTGTCTGGATCATCTGTCCATTTGTGTAAGTGAGGTTTTAAAGCCCCCCATTTTACTGTGTTACTGTAGATTTCCTCTTTTCTAGCTGTAAGCATTTGCCTTATGTATTGTGGTGCTCCTATGTTTGGTGCATATATATATATATATATATATATATATATATATATATATATATATAATTGTTATATCTTCTTCTTGGATTGATCACTTGATCATTATGAAGAGTCCTTCCTTGTCTCTTGTAACGTTCTTTATTTTAAACTCTATTTTATCTGATATGAGAATTGCTACTCCAGCTTTCTTTTGATTTTCATTTGCATGGAATATCTTTTTCTATCTCCTCACTTTCAGTCTGTATGTGTCCCTAGGTATGAAGTGGGTCTCTTGTAGACAGCATATATATGGATCTTGGTTTTGTATCCATTCAGTGAGCCTGTGTCTTTTGGTTGGAGCATTCAATCCATACACATTTAAGTAATTATCGATATGCATGTTCCTACTACCATTTTCTTAATTGTTATAGGTTTGTTTTTTGTAGGTCCTTTTCTTCTCTTGTGTTTCCCACTTAGAGAAGTTCCTTTATCACTTGTTGTAGAACTGGTTTGGTGGTGCTGAATCTCTTAGCTTTTGCTTGTCTGTAAAGCTTTTGATTTTCCTTCGAATCTGAATGATATCCTTGCCAGGTAGAGCACTCTTGGTTGTAGGTTCTTCCCTTTCATCACTTTAAATATATCATGCCACTCCCTTCTAGCTTGTAGAGTTTCTGCTGAGAAATCAGCTGTTAACTTTATGGGAGTTCCCTTGTATATTATTTGTCATTTTTCCCTTGCTGCTTTAAATAATTTTTCTTCATCTTTAATTTTTGTCAATTTGATCAATATGTGTCTCAATGTGTTTCTCTTTGGCTTCATTGTGCCTGAGACTCTCTGCACTTCCAGGACTTGTGTGGCTATTTCCATTCCCATTTTAGGGAAGTTTTTGTCTGTAGTCCCTTCAAATATTTTCTCTGGTCATTTCTCTTTCTCTTCTCCTTTGGGACCCCTATAATGTGAATGTTGATGTGTTTAAAATTGTCCCAGAGGTCTTTTAGGGTGTCTTCATTTCTTTTCAATCTTTTTTCTGTTTTCTGTTCCATGGCATTGAATTCCACCAATTTGTCTTCCAGGTCACTTATCCGTTCTTCTGCCTCAGTTATTCTGGTATCTGTTCCTTCTAGTGTATTTTTAATTTCAGTTATTGTATTGTTCATCTCTGTTTGTTTGTTCTTTAATTCTTCTATGTTTTTGTTAAACATTTCTTACATCTTCTTGACCTTTGCGTCCATTCTTTTTCTGAGGTCCTGGATCATCTTCACTCTCATTATTCTGAATTCTTTTTCTGGAAGGTTGTCTATCTCCACTGCATTTCATTGTTTTTCTACGGTTTTATCTTGTTCCTTCATCTGATACATAGTCCTCTGCGTTTTCATTTTGTCTGTCTTTCTATGAGTATGGTTTTTGTTCCACAGTCTGCAGGACTGTAGTTGTTCTTGCTTCTGCTGTCTGCCCTCTGGTGGATGAGGCTATCTAAGAGGCTTGTGCAAGCTTCCTGATGGGAGGGACTGGTGGTGGGTAGAGCTAGTTGGTGGGAAGTGCTCAGTAAAACTTTAATCCCCTTGTCTGCTGATGGTTGGGTCTGAGTTTCCTCCCTGCTGGTTGTTTATCCTGAGGCAATACAGCACTGGTGCCTACCTGGCTCTTTGGTGCGGCTAATGGTGGACCCTGTGGGGGCTCACACCAAGGAGTATTTCCCAGAACTTCTACTGCCAGTGTCCTTGTCCCCATGGTGAGTCACAGCCACCACCCGCCTCTGCAGCAGACCCTCCAACACTAGCAGGTAGGTCTGTTTCAGTCTCCTATGGGGTCACTGCTCCTTCCCCTTGGTTCTGATTCACACACTACTTTGTGTATGCCCTCCAAGTGTGGAGTCTCCTTTTCCCCCAGTCCTCTCAAAGTTCTGCAATCAAATCCTGGTAGCCTTCAAAGTCTGATTCTCTAGGGAATTCATCCTCCTGTTGCTGGACCCTCAGGTTGGGAGACCTAATGTGGGGCTCAGAACCTTCACTCCAGTGGGTGGACTTCTGTGATATAAGTGTTCTCCAGTTTGTGAGTCACCCACCCAACTGTTATGGTAGTTGATTTTATTGTGATTGCGCCCCTCCTACCATCTCATTGTGGTTTTTCCTTTGTCTTTTTATGTGGGATATACATTTTGGTGAGTTCCAGTGTCTTCCTGTCAATTGTTCAGCAGTTAGTTATGATTCCAGTGCTCTCACAAGAGGGAGAGAGCACATGCCCTCCTACTCTGACATCTTGAACCCATCTCCCCTGCAGAGCACTTTTCTTGAATCAGGGTACCAACATGTTGGCATGTCCCCAGTGCTCATAACAGGGGGCACTGAGGCTTCCCTGGTTACACCTGCAGTGTAAAGAGCTTCTTGGTCACTTACATGGTGACAAGGATCCACCATGTCTGGATCACCTGTTTTTCACTACTGACACCTTGTGACAGAGGCAGCAACTGCAATTGAGAAAGCTTGACTGTGGGATCAAAGTAGACTTCTCCTTCCCATTATCCAGGTACACTGACCAGGGCTGAGTTCTTTGATAGGCATCTCAAGGGTGATTCTATATCACAGCAAAGACTTCCAAGAGGGAAGAGAAACATCCTTGTAAAGGGTGGTTCTGAGTCTCCAAGACATTTAGTTCTTAAATGAAAAGACTTGTCTTTATATTTCTTGGCAATAAAATGGGGTACACAGATTAATTGCATATTCAGCTTCACATAATCATTGGAATGGATAGATGCAACATTGTTTATGTTTACTTTTAGGTATTATTTTATGTTTTCTTATTTCACACTTTTTGATTGAACAAAACTGAATAACACAAATAGGTAAGAATAATTATAGAAAGTTAATTCAATAAAGCTTGGTGGGAATATTTGTTAAAACTAAATGGTATATTGGGTGACTATAAAAAAATTTCTGTTTACTCTCTGTCTTGGACAGGCTTACTCCCTCCAGGAAGGCTGTGCTCAGCTACAGTCTCATTTTAACATTGTATTGACTTCTTCAATCCTTCTAGACCATGGCTTTTCTCTCAAGATGACTCTCCTGCTCTTGTGTAACCTATGTCATCAAAAGGATCTCACAGTCAGACTGATTAATGAATATTTTTATCTGTGTCTCTGTGTTTCTTCTCTCATAACAACTGGAGAACTCTCATAACAACTACAAGCATTTTCTTTTCTTAAGAAATAGAGTTTTTTTTCTCATATGATCTGCTTTTAACCACTACTCAAATTTCATAAAGAGATACAGAAGTTCAAATAAATTATAATTTTCCATTGCTTCTTCAAATGCATGAGGCACCATGTCTGATTTTTACTGTCATCATTCTAATCCCCAATTTCCACTACTATGGGATTAGAAAATCAATCGTCAGGAATTAAAGGAATGATTACTGGAGCTCAGGATAACTTTAGGCATTGTGTGGCCGAAAAGTAGATATAATATTAAGTTTTAAAATCGGCTGTTGCCTTAGAATGGTGATAGTTCCAGTAATCACTTTAATATAGCAAAATGAAAAGACAGCAGGCAAGTTACTCTTACTTTCATTCCTTTGTTTAAACTCTGCCAGACTCTTGATCCAAATGATCCATTAACTGTAACACATTTTTGTTGACTTTGTAGAAGAAAAAGGAAATAGGGGTCTGATTGCTTCAAAACATTTTTTTTTGGAATTCAACTGATAAATATTAGCATTTAAACAATTACTAACTATGTAGATATGTTTTATAATATTTGGCCTGAGCAGTTACCTGGTCACACAACTGAAGTCTGAAGTTTGAAACTATATGTGGGTTGTTTTTTTTTGTTTTTTTGTTTTTTTTGGCTTTCTAAACTCTTCTTTAAAAAAAATTGAGGTATAGTTGTTTTACAATATTGGGTTAATTTCTGCCACACAGCAAGATGATATATATATATATATATATTATATATATATATATATATATATATAATATATATATATATATTATATATATATATAATATATATATTCGTTTTCATCAATATCCTATGGTTTATCACAGGATATTGAATATAGTTCCCTGTGTTATACAGTAGGATACTCCCCCTTGACAACCGCAAGTCTGTTCTCTGTTTCTGTGAGTCGGTTTCTGTTTAAAAGATATATTCATTTGTGTCGTATTTTAAGAAGTGGAAGCACTGAAAAAAATTCAGGCAGAGGTGAGATTTTTGTTGTTTTACAAAGATATTCAAGTCATTTAACAAAAAAAGCAATTTGCAAACTATTCAGTCATAAGCTTAGCACAGTAATACACGTGTGCATGTCAAAAGAAATATCAGGAATTCTCACAATTACCTCCTTTCTGCTCAATTTTTTTGATTTGTTGGAAATTTTTTTTAATGTGTAATTTTGACGTAGGAATGGAAATTAATTTAAATGATAATGTGTTCTGCAAAAGTGACACTTTACCTCAGCTGTGTCCATGAAAGATTCTTCATCAAAATAATGTTATACTCTCATCACCCACGAATGCCCTGCCATTCTACTGGGATATTTTCAAAGTAGACATTGCTGGCAGTCTGATATCATCAGGTTTTTTGGTGATACTTTTAATCAGGTTAGCAAAATTCTTAGATTATTTTTCCAGCTTCAACACTCACTTTGAATCTATAATTGTATATCTGGAAAAAATGTTATATATCTATCACAAGCCTTTCATTTCAGGTTTAAAGAAACTGGCACAGAATTTCAGTGACTTACTCAAGGTCACTCAGAAACTCAAGGGCAGGTTATGGTGCTAAAATCCAGCTACGCTGTTCCCTCTGCTCCCCAGTTCTGACTAATACCTAATATCATGGCTTCTTGGTGGCCAAATCTGTGATTGTGTTCCTGTTTAAAAAATATCACCTTAATTATTTGGTAAATCAAAGTTCTGACATGTTATATAGAACTAGTTGGAAACTGAAAGGTAAAATGTGCTTTCATTAGGGTTTTTATTATTTATTTTAAATTTGTTTTTAGTGATTACTCTCCAGGTAGGTAAAGTTCTGGGAGTTGTGGGTATAGTACTGGGAGTCTTACAAGGGAGTGATGGAGAAGGGAGTTAAATTTTTCATTTGCAAATTTTATTGGGAAAGATGATAGCAGAGAAGAGAGGTTTGCAAACTAAAAAAAAATACAATGACAAAAGGGAGGGAATATATGTATGTGTATGGCTGATTCACTTTGCTGTACAGTAGAAACTAACGCAACATTGTAAAGCAACTATACTCTAATAAAAATTAATTAAAAATGCAATGAAATTCAGCATTACCACAATACCCCCCATGCCAAGTGCAAGCTCCCACTCCACCTCTGGTTAAATTTCAATTTTGTTAACGCTAATACTTTTACTGTGCAAGCATATCTCTGGTACTATAAAAGAAGTGATTACGGAAACATATTTCTTTTTACAGAAATTTCCTTAGTATCAGCTTTGAGGAATCCATCTCAGACTCTCACATCCCTTTCTACTTGGTGCGAAAATATGATTTATACCCCTTTAAATAAACTGCATTGTATTATAAATGAACAAGTGTTTCTATATTGCTTTTTTGAGCTATGAGAGTATCTGGAGAAGTCTTTTCTATTGAGTTTGAAATGTGTTTTCTGTAAAAGAAGGCAAAGACAACTTTTTCATCTTATGGGGGGAAACATAAACGTATTTTTATTGTACATTATAAGCTAGATATCTTAAAGAATAGAAACACGTTCATAGATATCTGTCTGTCAATTGTCTCCCATGGGAAAATGCAGGATGCAGGAGGAAAGAAGATAACAATGCTGGCATTACCTCTGCCAAAGAAGAGGCATCACTTTCCGCATCTAATGTCCATTTCTTTTATCTGAGGGTCCAATCTGGCCTCTCCTACTTCTTCCACGAAACACTTTGCAAGAGGAAGGTAGCTGAAAGGATGAAAGTGGAATGCCTTGAGGACAAATGGGATTGTGAAGCAAACTCACATTCTGTCCTTTAGAAAAACATCAGAAATACCCATTTTCCATGATTTAAAACAGGGAGGCAGAGTGGGGAGAACTGTAATTATTGTATAAAGAATAATGCTGAGGCAAGCAAAGACATATATTCAATCCCTCTACCATATTTCATGGTAATGATACATATGCACCCACTTTCATCTGCTGTAATGTTGCTCTACTTGGGCCTATGCATCACAGCTGGCATTGTCAAGTGCCACTTTCCTTCTTCACTTGTTTTCAACACTTATCTATATTCTCCAATTCTGATATATCATTTCAAACTGAAAATGATTTCTAAGTGTAAAAAGTCACCAGCAACCTTTTACTCATGGGCCTGAAGTAACTGCATTTTTATATAATTAAATCACCCAGTAATTTGTTGATATCATAAATACCAATATTTAACATACTTTGCTTATAAAGTAATTTCATTGAACAAAAATACAAATTATAATAATACAAATATATAATACAAGTTTCATAATAATGTCAATGTAAGGAATATATTTTATTAAAGTTTTGAGCAACTGTTTAAAAACAGAAAATGTGTAGTATAAATCATATTTATATATGATATAAATATAAAATAATAAATATGTTAGCACTGTTGACTTTAATTTTATCAAAAATATTGATGTAAAAATTGATATCTAGGCAATAATTTTCTATATTCAAGCTAAATCTCATTTTATTGGTAGAATCAAAACCTAATAGTATTCTTATTTTAAGAGCTTTTCAAGAAGGATCTACAGTTTTCCACAATAACCTATTTCAGAAAGTAAGAGAATGCTAATTAATTATTTTTAGCTTTCTGTACCTAGTAAATTTCTTTTGTACAAACTGAGTATTCTAAAATGCTTCTTGACTTTAACTGAATTTTTAAACTGAATTCAGTCAATAATGTTTTGTTAAACTTCTGACCTCTATTCATTGATCCATTCATTCACTACTTATTGAGCATTTACATGGTGTAAGGCATTCAGTTCAGCCTTATGGGTGTAAATATGAATAAAACACAGGATCTGTGCTCAATTCTCTCAGATGAGTAGAGGGTTGGAAAACAAATCTACAAAATGCAGTAGTTTGTCAAGTTTTCTAAAGGGTATTCCTGTCACCTGAAAGGCTCAAGAGATGCTTTTTGAATCAAATGAGAAAATAATGTTAGGATCCATGAAGTCTCAGGACTCCTGGATTCCACAACCATGATGGAACAAAGAAAAAGACACATAAATGTAATAACAAGAAGAATAAAATAAGTATAGTGATACTAATCAAATGAATATGAAGTGATAATGTGGAGACTTAGAAATGCAATCTAATTGTAGATATCAGGGTATATTTTACAAGAGAACTGGCATTTCAACTGGGGAAGAAGCAGAATGTTGTATGTGATATAATGATGAAATTATTTCATACCTAGGACACAATAAACAAAGGCACAGAGAAACCCAACTGAATGGCAGGTTGATTAAAGGACTGCTTTCCAATGAGATTGGAAGACCATGTTGCATGTAGGATAGACCAGGATGGAGAAGCAACCCCAGGGCTTTAAGCTGCAGACAACTCTTGTTATAATCTGTTTCAGGTCAGGGTCACTTTCAGAGTGTGTGCAGAAGAGGCAATAGGAACAGACTGACTGGGATCTGGGATTCCTGTACTGAGTGGTCTTGAAGAAAAAGGAAAAGGTCTTTCCCTTTAGTTTCATATTTTCTTACTGGTTTTTCTAAATGAGCCTGTTCTCCTTTCTGGCTCCATTTCACTGTACTTTTCCTGATGCTCAGCCCACTGAAGCCTCATCTCCTCTGTTCTCACCTTTGGAGAGAGCCTTCCTCTTCCAGGACCATTGTACTTGCTGTTGTCATGGATTTTGATTGACTGTCTTCTCGCTGGTCTCCCAAAGAGACTTTCCCAAGGCAAGGTTCACCAATCCCTTCCTCCTCCAACATGTGTTGTTGTTATTTCTCCACAATCCTACTTTACCCCCTTTCATATGCATTTCACTCTGTGAAATTGCCTAGCTTACTGGTCTGTGTACTTGTTCATTTTCTCTATGATGCAGACTCCTTGTGGGTGTGGCTTTCTCAGTCTTGTTCACCGTTGCATGACCAAGGCGTGGCACAGAGTAATCCCTTGTTAAATTCACATCAGATGAATGAATCAATCAAAATCTGTTGGCTTTAATGGTCTCAAACCATCTTTACTTGCCAACCAGATAATTCAGGCCAAGATAGTCTCTCCTAGTCCAGCACACCATGTGGAAATGAAAATAGGTGAATGGTAAAGTTTTTTATAACGTTCTAACATATAGTTTTTAAAAGTAGAGTTAGACTAAAAAAGAAAGGCCAACATAGTGCTTTGATCCAAAGACAAATAGCTAACTAAAGTTGAGATTCAATGGAACCAGTGAGATGGTGTCTTAGGCAGTAGAAATTTAGGACCATGAAGAGTAGTTTGGCTGTCTCTCCTACCCAGTGACTTTTTCTGCAGTAACTTGTTTCAGATATTGATGAAGTCCATACTTTGAGTCCCACCCATGGTACTCTGTTCTTCAACAGTCTCACCCTCTGAAATCAGGGTGGAGGAAGCCTGAACTGCCTCTGGGTTACTTCTGTATTTTTCTTAAAGGGTAGTTCACTGCCAAATAGCTCTATAGTCTTATCCAATGAATCCCACGAAGTCCAGCTCTCTTCATTCCTTCCCACTTTCCTTGTCCCTTTTAGTTCAAGCTGGCAGTGTCTTTGCTGTTGTGATCTCATCTCTACTCGTTGCTTCTGTTGAAATGAATAATTGAGTTCATAATCTCTTTATCAAATGATTGTTTAGGCACACCTTTAGTGTTCTTTTCACAACAAGACTTTTTATTTTTTACTGTTCAGATAGGCTGAGAATTTTCCAAATCTTCAAGTTCTGTTCCTCTTTTGCCTAACATTGTTTTTCTTCATCTCTCTCCTTTGGCATTTTGCTATAAGCAGTCAGGAGGGCCAAAGCTGCTTCTTCAACACACTTTGCTTGGGAATCTCCTCAGCTAAATATCCAATATCATTGTTCAGAAGTTCTGCCTTCCAAAAAACACTAGAACATTGTTCTGTCATGTCCTCATCACTCTTAATGTATATATTTCTAGCATGCACCCCAAAACTCTTTCAGCATTCACCCATTACCACTTCCAAAGCTGCTTCCACATATTCAGTATACAAATATGCATATCCAAATGCAAAAGCATTTATTACAGCAGTGCCTGAACTTCTCTGTACCAAAATGTATCTCAGTTAGCTCTGACTGCTATAACAAAATACCATAGACAATGTGGCTTACACAACAGAAATTTTCCTTTTCACAGTTCTGGAGACTGGGAAGTCTAAGACCAATGTGTCAGCAAGGTCAGGTTCTGGTGAGAGCTCTCTTCCTGGAGTGTAGACAGCTGCCTTCTCACTGTCTCCTCACATGGCAGAGAGAAAGAGAGAGCAAATTTTCTGGTGTCTCTTCATGTAAGGTCACTAATTCCCTATAGATCAGGGTCCTGTCCTCATAACCTCCTCCAACCCTAATGACCTAGTAAATCCTCATCTCCAAATGCCATCACATTCCGGAGTAGAGCTTCAACATGTGAATTTAATAAGAGGACACAGACAATCAGTTCATAACACTTCTGAAACTCAATGCCATTTTTGACTCTTTATCACAAAACATCTTTGTCTTTTTGTGACATTTTGTTATACTCTGAATTGGATTGTAATGATCTGGTAACAGGGGAAGAACATTGGCATCAGAGAGTGATGCATTCAAATTCTACTTTTGCCATTCACTGGTGTAGTGTTGGGCGAATTGCTCAAATTCATCAAGGTCCTGTTTCCTCTTCTAGAAAATAGGAATACTCCCAGCTACATGGCACTGTTGTTTAGATAATTTAGACATAATATATCTCATATGCACCAAATAAATGATAAATATCATCTATTTTTAGCATTGTTAATAATAACACAGCTCATGACTATACTATCCCCCTTTTCAGAGTAAAAATTATTTGAGATCAGATTTATATTTATATTCATCCACAAAGCTGATAGCTATCTCAGCTAACACCTAACAGTCAGGCTCAGGGAAAACTTACATATATTAAAGGCAGAGGTAATTATGTAAGATTCTCAGAAAGGGAGGGGCTTCATCTTTGCTAACATGGGTGTGTATGGATCATGACTATAGGCTATAGGAAAAGGCTGAAATGATCCAGAGCATGAGTAAGACTGGCTGAAGACAGGCTGTCTTTTTGAGGATAAAAGCAAATACAAATAGTGTAGTTAAGGGACAGAATCTATATAACAAAATCAATCTTCATCTTCAAGGAGTGAAAGAGAGGCTGAAGTCCCTGCATCTGTGACTGGAGAGGTGGTCAAACAAGATGTGAGTGTGAAAGGAAATAGAATGATGCCAGATATTTCCCAGTTTCCTCTCCATCCAGATCATCCTTCCTCTCCTTGTTCTCTGACCAAGAAGGCAGATTTGTGTAGATGGTATCAAGGTGTTCCTGTGGACTCAACCTTCAGGAACACAGTAGGAGATCAAAGAAGGAAGGAAAATGAGTTCAAGGTATTTATTCCTCTGACTTCTAACTCTTTTGGTTGTTTTGGACTGACCATGTCTATCATCACGGTTTCTATAAAGGAAGATTGATCTACCCAGGTTTCTTTCAAGGTCCCAGTAATTATTCCTTCTCTGCTGTGTCTGGCCTTGGGCTACTTGACGTGTGTGTGTGTGTGTGTGTGTGTGTGTGTGGTTTATCCACATTCTGCCTATATCTTTGTAAATTGATCCTTTATAAGTAAAACCTCTTTAATAAGCCTAATTTGACTATCTAGCTATCTCTAGCTGGGAATTTGATAGAGATGAACTGTTGAAGTTTAAGGAGGAGTCTGTGAACAGAAGCTGGGGACTGAGGTTCCATCCTCCAGGGAAGGCTGGTGAGCAAGTGACTAGGCAGCTTATAAAAAAAGGATCGAAAATCATACCAGTGATCATAAATTCAAAAGGAGTCACCTAGGACTTCCCTGGCTGTCCAGTGGTTAAGACTTCGCCTTCCAATGCAGGGGGTGTGGGTTTGATCCCTGGTCAGGGAGCTAAGATCCCACATGCCTCATGGCCCAAAAACCAAAACATAAAACAGAAGAAATATTATAACAAATTCAATAAAGAGTTAAAAAAGAAAAAAGGAGTCACCTATCAGATCATAGATAGATAAGATGCAGTAGCATGTATTCCTAAGAGGAACTGGAACCTAAAGCTTGCTAGGTTCAATAAGCCATAGGCTGACCCAGAAATTTAACGTACATTATCTTACTCAAATTCCACAGCAGTTCTGTAGGGTGGTTTTATTCTTCTCATTCTATGTTCCTGAAGGGCAGAAATCAGGTCTTAATCTCCACTGCTTTTTTTTTTTTTTTTTTTTTTTTTGTAGTACGCGGGCCTCTCACTGTTGTGGCCTCTCCCGTTGCGGAGCACAGGCTCCAGACGCGCAGGCTCAGCGGCCATGGCCCACGGGCCCAGCCGCTCCGCGCGGCATGTGGGATCCTCCCCAACTGAGGCACGAACCCGTGTCCCCTGCATCGGCAGGCGGACTCTCAACCACTGCGCCACCAGGGAAGCCCTCCACTGCTTTTTAAGAACCTGTTATAGGGCAAAACATGGTAGAAGCTCCTTGAATACTTGTAGGTATGAAGTGGACACAGATGACTGTGGGACCTGCCCTTATTTCCATATACTCATTTCTCTGGCATCTCCTGGCTGATTTGCCATCCCCATAACTGACAATTTAGTGATTTAGAGAACTCTCCTGAGTGGTGGAAGATGTCTGGATTTGATAATGAGGAAGGATAGATTTAAGAGGCTAGATTACATGGGGTAAACTAAATAACTTTACAACCTTTAGTTTCCTCATCAGGAAAATAGAAAAAAAATCACTTCTACCACATCCCTACAGAAGGATAGGTGTGAACCTAAAATAAAATCAGAGATTGGAAAGTGCTAAGAAGTAGGTAAATTGGCAGTGCGTCAGATATGATGAGTTTTAGCTCTACTGAAATGTGTACTCTGTAGACAGCAAGATGTAGGGCAGCCCTGATGTGACTTGCCTTTGGCTTGCTGTGTGGGAGGTCCACAGACCTTCAGCTCTTCTATTCTGGGTTTGTTGTAGGATAAACTCAGTGCTGAAAGTGAAGTTTTTACAGAGGGCCTAACCATGCACTGCTCATCTTTGCTCAAATAACAGGACAGACAAATAACAGGGGCTGTGTGGGAAAAATTGACTTTAGGATCAGACAAACTCTTGCCTCAGACTTTGAAAAGCTATATGATTCTAGACAAGTCACCTAGATCTCTGAACATGACATAAACAAAACCTAGCTAACATTGCCTTCTTCATTGAGTGAATTAAATGTGAAAAGAGACAATGTCTATTAAAGTCCCAAAACTGGCACTGTTGATAGCCTCTCTGTGGTTCCCAAGAAACCTCATTTCGTTAGAATGATCCCAGATCTTTTACAAGTTTGCTTCACCAGGGAGAGTGAGAGGCAGGTGTCCACATCCTTTCTTCTCTTACTCTGAAGACATTGGTTGAAAGGGACAAATACTTAAAAAAACCCTTTCCTTCAGTTCTAACAGTGCAGCAAAGGCCTTGTGCAGTTCCAACTACTATAAGAACATTTTCTCTTCACAGTGATAAGTCCTCAGGGGGCCGATGTTTCAAATAGTAAAAGCCTCACGTTGATTTGAAATGTAATAGTGGGTAACAAGAGAGAGAGAGTAGACACAGTGGAATGAAAGTAAATCCTCATTCTGGAATATATAGAATCTAAATAAGAACAAATGGGCAGGATGATGAAATTAAAATTGCCTTCATTATGGACTTTTTAAGCAATGGGAAGACATAAATTCCAAAGCAATTTCCACAACATTGCTAATTATTAGAGAAATGCAAATCAAAACTACAATGAGATATCACCTCACACTGGTCAGAATGGCCATAATTAAAAAGTCTACAAATAACAAATGATGGTGAGGGTGTGGAGAAAAGGAGCCCTCCTACACTCTTGGTGGGAATGCAAATTGGTGCAGCATTATGGAAGACAGTATGGAGTTTCCTTAAAAAACTAAAACTAGAGTTGCCATATGATCCAGCAATCCCACTCCTGGATATATATCTGGACAAAACTGTAATTCAAAAAGATACATGTTCATAGCAGCACTCTTCACAATAGCCAAGACATGGAAACAACCTAAATGTCCATCAACAGAGGAGTGGATAAAGAAGGTATGGTAAATGTATACAATGGAATACTACTCAGCCATAAAAAAGAATGAAATAATGTCATTTGCAGCAACATGGATGGACCTAGAGATTAGCATACTAAGTGAAATAAGTCAGATAGAGAAATACAAATACCATATGATATCACTTATATGTGGAATCTAAAATATAGCACAAATAAACTTATCTATGAAACAGAAACAGACTCACAGACATAGAGAACAGGCTTGTGGTTGTCAAGGGGGAGAGGGGGTAGGGGAGGGATGGATTGGGAGTTTGGGGTTAGCAGATGCAAACAATTATATATACAATGGATAAACAAGTTCCAACTGTATAACACAGGAAACTGTTTTTAGTATCCTGTGATAAACCATAATGAAAAGATTTTTTAAATATATATATATATACACACACATATGCATAACTGAATCACTTTGCTGTATAGCAGAAATTAACACAACATTGCAAACCAGCTATACTTTGATAAAATCATTTTTATAAAGTAATTATAATATAAATCATAAAAAATGTTGAGATGTTCCTTAACAGACTCTCTTAGCAGACAACCATCCACATTATCCACCATCTTGCACCATTCACCCATACCTCATCTAACAGGATGACATTTAATACAAAATCAGAATAATGAAGGTCAGGAATTTGTGCAATTTATTATTGGTGCCAAGCAATATTAGTTCAGCCAGTACTTTACTAAAATATGCTTAGTGGGATTGTGTCTTTTAAAAAAAGGTTATTATTATCAAGTGTCTTTGCAAATATAAACTCCTACTGAAAGGGCTAGATTTTCTATAGATCACCTTGATCCTTATTGGAGGAAATGGAAATGTATGCTCATGAAACATGTTCTTTTGTGCTTTCCTATAAAAACCACACTTAATTTTCTTCCATTTTGAGTAGAATGATTTTTTTTTAAAGGAAATGCAGTCTTTGACTTTTTTTTTAAATGTTCATCATCTGGAAAACAAACTTACCTATTTCATCTGGGATGAATTTAGAAGACTCACGTTCCCTATATTTGTGTTTACTTGGTCAGTGACTTGAGCCTCAGTAATCTCCTGGGAAGGCAGCCCAAGGTCCACTTCAGACCTACAAGTATTCACAGCTCCCGACATGTGAGTGAAATGGAGTAAAGGACAGTAGAACACTTGTAAAGAGGGTCAGAATTCAAGGAGAAATTATCCAGGGAAAAGAAAGAGTTTAGAATGGTAAGCAGCTGAATTCAGAAACAGGACATGAAGCTTAGATGCGTTTCTAGAAGAGAATGGTGGGATTTTATGTATTCATCCCCATCAAGTCCCCATTGTCATTCAGCTTATATAAGCACATTGGGGACAAAAGAACTGCACACACAGGGGAGACCTAAAGCAAAACACCTCTTTCCTTCAACTTGTAATACACTGATTCTAAAGCTTCCCTCTTTTTTTAATCTTTATGTTCTTATTGAAGTATAATTGATTTATGATGTTTCAGATGTCCAGCAGTGATTCATATTCTCTTCCATTATAGGCTATTATAAGATACTGACTATATCCCTGTGCTGGGCAGTAGGTCCTTGTTTATCTATTTTATATAGAGTCGTGTGTATCTGTTAATCCCAAATTCCAAATTTATCCCTCCCCTGCTTTCCCCTTGGGTAACCAGAAGTTTGTTTTCTATGTCGGTGAGTCTGTATCTGTTTTGTAAGTTCATTTGTATCATTTTTTTGTATTACACATGTAAGTTATATCATGTTATATTTATGTTTCTCTGTCTGACTTACTTTGCTTAGCTAGGGCCATCCATGCAGCTGCAAATGGCATTATATTATTCTTTTCTATGGCTGAGTAATATTCCATTGTATATATATACCACAGTTTCTTATTCATTCTTCTGTCAATGGACATTTAGGTTGTTTCCATGTCTTGGCTATTGTGGATAGTGCTGCCTTGAATATAGGGGTGCATGTACCTTTTCAAATTAGAGTTTCCTCTGGATATATGCCCAGGAGTAAGATGGCTGGATCATATGGTATTTCTCTTTTTAGTTTTCTAAGGAACCTCCATATTGTCTTCTATAGTGGCTTCACCTATTTATATTCCCAGCAACAGAGTAGGAGTGTTTCCCTTTTCTCCACACCCTCTCCAAAATTTATTATTTGTAGACTTTTTGATGATGGCCATTCTGGTGTGAGGTGATACCTCACTGTAGTTTTGACTTGCATTTCTCTAACAATTAACAATGTTGAGCATTGTTTCATGAACTTGTTGGCCATCTGGATGTCTTCTTTGGAAAAAATGTCTATTTAGGTCTTCTGACCATTTTTAGATTAGATTGTTTTGTTTTGTTCTTTTTATATTGAGCTGTATGAGCTATTTGTATGTTTTGGAAATTAATCCCTTATTGGTTGCATTGTTTGCTAACGCCTCTCTCTTTTAACAGATATGTAAGAATTTACCTTTTCTTTTGAATAGTGAAAGTCAGTTCCAGAGGACCACAATAGCCTGGACTTTAGTCTGAGTGAGGCACAGAGCACTGAAGAGGAGCTTGAAGTGGGACCAGATGGAATATTCAGTCCCACTGAGTCTAAGCAGTCCCCCACCATCATCCCCATCTGGACACATTCACCCCTGATACTTCTGGATTGAAGTAGCTAGTTGATGATTAATTCTCTAACAGGAATAGGTAAATATTTTCTATATAAGGCCCAATGGTAAGTGTTTCTGGCTTCACAGGCCATCAGCCTGTCACAATTACTAAACTCCACCATTTTAATGCAAAATTAGCCACAGATAAAACATAAACAAATGAGCAAAAGTATGTCCCAATGAAATCTAAGTGATACTGAAATGTGACTGTCACATAATTTTTCTACTGTGAAAAGTTATTCTTCTCGTGCTATTTTTTAAACCATTTAAGAATGTAAAATCTATTCTTAGCCCCAGGGCCCTACAAAAACAGGCAGTGGACTGGATTCGAGCCACCACCTGTAATTTGCTGAGGTTCTCTGTATATCATCCACAAACAACTCATCACACATCTTTGTAGTGACACCCCCTCCTGCCAGAAACCACCACATTGATGATAGAGACTGCTCAACTTGTGGCTCTTTCTTTTAATTTTATCTTTATGGTCCTATTCAGACCCGGGAGCCATGTTTCCTCAGTAGACAGTCACCTCCTAAAAATCAGGGAGGGCCATTTGATTCCTATTTGTGTACTCTGTGCTGACGCTTTGCACATGCCTTAAATTACAATCAATAATGAGGAAATAGATTTATGTTTTTGAGATTTCTTTCTTAGTTTTTAAGAATGTCTTCCCACCAAGCCAAAGCCCATCTGGAAAGACACTTCAGACCTCAATTCCTCCTGAAATCATCACTTGCATGGCACAATCAGATGAAGGAAACCAGTGTTTGGTTTCCAGCTGCTGCCCCAAACGTTCTCCCCAAATTCAACATGTACCTTTCAAACTCTTCTATTTATATTTTACAATACAGAGCCTGCTCATTCCCAGTTCTTTGGCTTTGCTGATACATTTTTTTCTTGCCTAAAATGCATCCTCATTTGTTGAATTTCCTCCACAAATTCCCACCAAGCTATCAGGAATAGTCCCCTTTGCTGTAACCTCTATAGACTCCCTGACTTCTAACTCAACATGTTATCCAAGCATCTGTCACAAGGCTTGTCATAAGAAGATGCTCAAGGAATATTTGTTGAATAAAGTATTGAATTAAAGAATGGATTGTTTCTTATACTTGTCTGTATTGCTAGCATATAACATAGCATCCTGACCATAATAATTACTAAGTAAGGATGATTAAAGTTAATATTTGATTTAAAAGTAAGGATGGACCTTAAACCTGATTAAGGAAAAGCAAAGGAAAACCAATTAAAGTATGTCTTAAGGCATAATGAGCTAATAGTTTTAAGTGATAATTTAACATATTAACAAATGTCCCAAACCACTTCATCAAGCATGGATGATGTGTCAATTTTCAAGTTTATTTTGAGGCTTAAAGTCTGTTTAGCTCTAAAACAGATTGTATGATAGTGTAAATCTATGAATTACAGCTCCACCATATGGAGTAATATGTTACCCAAAGAACTGGGCTCCACTGACTGATAAAGGGTCAACTGATAACTTAGAAATGAAGAAGACAGTGATCACCAGATTTTCATTTTCAGATTTTCACTCAACTGAGCAATTAAAAAATTAACACTCAAAACTTCTCAGTATATTTGTATCTACTTGAAGGCTTATGTTTGTAACTAATAGAATGTGAAGTTAACAAATTTTTACAGCCTGAGGACGTTTATTGTTTAAGTAACAAGAAATTGCAAGTTTGGTGGTCTCATGGTTGATTTAGTAGCTCACTGATGTCTCATTTGGAGCTGCTGGGATTTTGTTGATCATTTCATCCTGATCACAAGTCACAATTAATGGAGTCCTAAGTAATAAGGAAGGGATAGGGCCAAAACCTTTTCTTAACTATGGTGTTTTCATCTGGAAAGGGAAGTAAGTACCCAGTAGACCAATCATAACTCATCCTTTGAAGATTGGGGGAGGGAATAGGATGCTGTTAATAATGAAGAAGGTGGGAACTGGCTCTTCTTTAGGCAATTAAATGTGTCAAAAATTAAGAAAGAAGGGCTTCCCTGGTGGCACAGTGGTTGAGAGTCTGCCTGCCGATGCAGGGGACATGGGTTCGTGTCCCGGTCTGGGAGGATCCCACATGCCACGGAGTGGCTGGGCCCGTGAGCAATGGCCACTGAGCCTGCACGTCCGGGGCCTGTGCTCTGCAACGGGAGAGGCCACAACAGTGAGAGGCCTGCGTACCACAAAAAAAAGAAAAAAAATTAAGAAAGAAAATGTTTATCAAAGGCATAAGGATTAAGTGAACTGTTGTATATACATACAGTAAAATTTTGAAATTATTAAAAAGTGCATCTAGATTGATACGTATTGTTATATAGGGATATCCATAAAACTGAGTAAAGCAAGCTCTAAAATGGAAACAAACACAAGAACATATATCCCAAATGTGTGTAATTTTATTTTTACATTCTTGGAGAAAGTTGGGAATCATCATTCTAACTTGTTACCATGGATTACTTCATTAGGAGAGAGGAATGTGTGTCTATAGTTAAGTTTTTCTCCATTTACTTTTGCATTGGTTTATCACTTGCAATGGCTTTAGGTTAGCTTTCCCAAATAAAACAGAAGTTTATTTTTAAGAAAGGAACAATAAACAATGGAACAAATAACATATTAAAAGTAACAATAAAATGCTAACCAACTTAATGATTCATTGCTAAGCATGAGTACAAGGGTAGAAGAAGGTGAAGTTAGAAACTGAAATTTAATGAGCATCTACTGTATGCAAGAAATCACCCTGAGAAATGTGTAAGCATAATCTTATTATTTCTATGATTATTCTGGAATATAAGTGCATTATTATTTCATTTTGATAAATAAGAAAACTGTGCTTCAGAGAAATAAAGAAACATTTCCATGGTCACAAAGTGGAGAACTGGAATTTAAATTCTAGTCTAACTGACTTCAAATCCCTCCAACAAGCCATATTTAGTGACTTAGGAATTAAAATTAAAGAGAGATCACTTTTAGCCTGGATTGTGGGAGATAATATCAAGAAATAGTGGTGAAGTTTATGGTGAGTCTTGATAGAAAGCAGAAAGGTAGAGATTGGTAGCACATTTATACAGAAAATGAGTTTGGAATAGTCAAGCTAGATAGTTTGAGGACTGATTTGAGAAAAAAAATACATAAAATATGGTAGAAATATAACTTAAAGGTTACTATTAAAGGCAGACACTAGATCCTTCATGTTTGGTTTACTTTAACTTAGGATTCATTTTATTTGTTGAGAAAGGTTTAATTAGTAAATTCATTGAAAATGAACACTCATGAACTGTCTCAAATTTTTAAATTTACTAGTTAAATATATAGTCAACATATGTAATTTAGAAAATATAGATTGTCAAAAAATGAAAATAAAATTCATCAGTGATTTCTACCTTATACAATGTAACAGTGAACATGTTTTCAGGACGTACCCCAACCCAATGTATTTGAGATCATTCTGAATATTCTGTCATAGGCCACAAACTTTTCCTTAACATACTATAACGATTTCTCTATGACATTCAATATATTTATACAACAGCATAATTTTAATACATACTCTACATTATATACTACAGTCCAGGAAATTGATATATCTTGATTTATTTAATAATATCTTTATTTTTTCACACTATATATAAAATAGATAACTAATAAGAACCTACAATATAACACAGGGAACTCTACTCAATACTCTGTAATGACCTACATGGGAAAAGAATCTAAAAAAGTGAATACATGTATATGTATAACTGATTCACTTTGCTGTACACCAGAAACTAACACAACATTGTAAATCGACTCTACTCCAATAAAAAACAAAAATTTTAAAGATAGATAAAATGGTAGTAAACAGTAATGGTTACTTACCTATCCTGTCAATTAAATGTCTACTCAACTAATTTGCTTTTGACAAAATTTCTTTCAGCCAATGTATTAAATTCACAACATGCTAGTATGTACTTATATATACTCACCCCTTTGGAATAGGCATATTAGTGGAGATGTGAAGGGAGGCAAGCAGACAATATGCTGGTTTTCAACAGCTTTTACTCTTAAAAGGCTTTATTTAGCACAGGTGGAGTAATAATAACAATAGGAACAGTAATAATAAAATGCTAAAAGTGTTTAAAAATAATCAAAATTCCCCACTGACAAATCATTAATTAAAAATAATGAGGCATTTCCATTATGTAGATGGAAAAATTGAGGCTCTTAGAGTCTCAGTTATTTATCCAATGAAGCAGTAAGGGATGTATGTAGAGTTTCAATCAGAGACTCACTAACTGCACAGCTTTCTACTCACAATTGCTCTACTACAAAAGCATGTTTAAAACTTTAAGACTGGACTTCCCTGGTGGCGCAGTGGTTGAGAGTCCGCCTACCGATGCAGGGGACACGGGTTCATGCCCCGGTCTGGAAAGATCCCACATGCCGCGGAGCGGCTGGGCCCGTGAACCATGGCCGCTGAGCCTGCGTGTCTGGAGCCTGTGCTCCACAACGGGAGAGGCCACAACATTGAGAGGCCCGCATACCGAAAAAAAAAAAGAAATCTTTAAGACTGTGTGTGTGTGTGCGCACGCACGTGTGTGTGCGTGTGTGTAGGGGAGATGTTGCATCACTGGAAGGGAAACATCCGAACTGGATCGGGCATCTCATTAGAATAACAAGGAAGCTCCTAATAGTGTTCCTGGGAAAAACTCATTTATTACATATAAAAATGTTGCCTTGAATTTAAGCAATCTCTTTCTTTTAGCTGAGAAGTTTTCAAAGAGTATGTGAAGATGATGCCAGTTCACTAAGCCTCTTCCAGTCATCCCCACAGAGAACCTCAGTTCTTACTTTACCTCACTTATTCCTCATCCTTTGATACCTAGCCCCACTCCCAAATGGGGACCTTATCTTGTCAATTTTTCTTCCCTAATTTCCTCTCTCCCAGGAGAAGCTGATGGATAAAGGATCTTCTCTCCCTGATCATTGCGACCACCTTGTTTCACTCTGCAGCCCCCTCTCACAGTGGAGCAGACGTGAGGTGTCTGGGATGGATGCCTATTCCTGATACTGACCAGGGTTCTTGGCCTCCTTTCAATAGAAATTGACTAGAGGCCAGACAAGAAATTCAGGCAAGGCTTTATTGGGGTCCCTGTGGCCACAGGAGGGAGCGAGAACAAGTAACAGGTTCCCTTGCTCACTCCCCTAAGTGGGTTCCTTATATGGGGTGAGGATAAGAGTGGGTCCAGGGGTCGGGCCGGAGGGGTGGCTGAGGTGCTCTGCCTAACCCTTTGTGGTGCTGAGTGCAGGGGGCATGTGCAGTGCCCTACTTTTGCTCCCAACCCACTGCTTTTGCTCCGGGCTCTTCAGAAGTGTCAGTTGTTATATTTTTTTAGTCTTTTTGTAACTTTTTGCCCAGAATTTGCCCCAACTGCACATGCACACAGTTATTTTTAGTCCCATATAATTTCTTTGTATTTCGTTGCTTGAAGAGAGGTTTGTCCAGATGCAAGCACTGCAGCAAAGGGTCCCAGGTCCCAGCCTGTCTCAGTCCCATGATGAAAGATCTTCCGTGGCTGGTTTAGTGTGTTGTGAATTCTCAGCTCAGAAACAGCACTCGGTGCCTCTACCTGAAGCTTTCCTTCCAGACATCTCTCCCCTGACCCTTCTTCCCATGTTCTGAGCTCTCTGGCTGTCCCAATAACAGATATCATCATCTGTTATCTGTCTAGAATGCCCATTTCTTCCTTTCTTCTCTTCTCTGAGAAGCACCTATACCGTCTCCTGCTCCAACAAAGAAATACATCAGATATTCCCTCCTTTATAAAGCCTTTCTGATAGCATTTGGTCCTCCCAACCATACTGCTCTTTGGTCACTCATGGTTTCTCCTATAAAACATGACACTGTAATGCACTGACATACTTATAGCTGTGTTTCCTTCATCAGACCAGGAGTCCTTGAATGGATGGACTCTGTGTTAGTTATTTTTGCACCCTCAGGACCCAGCATATTAAATATATGCACTTTAAAATGAATAACGAAGAAAACAACAGTTAGGTAATATTTTGAATAAACTAATAGTCAAATGAATGAATGAATGGGCAAGTGGGTGAGAAATTGCATAAATACAAGAATAAAGGGGTAAGATGGCAGAAGAGTAAGACACGGAGATCACCTTCCTCCCCACGGATACACCAGAAATACAGCTACACGTGGAACAACTCCTACAGAACACCTACTGAATGCTGGCAGAAGACCCCAGACCTCCCAAAAGGCAAGAAGCTCCCCACATACCTGGGTAGGGCAAAGCGGAGAGATTCCCGCACAGAGGAGCGGTGCCAAGCGGCACTCACCAGCCCGAGAGGCTTGTCTGCTCGCCTGCTGGGGCGGGCAGCGCTGGAAGCTGAAGCTGAAGCTTGGGCTTCGGTCAGAGCGCAGGGAGAGGACTAGGGGTGGCGGCGAGAACTCAGCCTGAAGGGGGCTAATGTTCCACAGCTAGCCGGGAGGGAGTCCGGGAAAACTCTGGAGCTGCTGAAGAGGCAAGAGACTTTTTCTTCCCTCTTGATTTCCTGGTGCGCAAGGAGAGGGGATTAAGAGCGCTGCTTAAAGGGGCTCCACAGACGGGGGCGAGTCGCGGCTGAAAGCGCGGAGCCCAGAGACGGGCGTGGGACGCTGGGGCTGCTGCTGCCGCCGCCAAGAAGCCTGTGTGCGAGCGCAGGTCACTGTCCACACCGCCCTTCCGGGAGCCTGTGCAACCCGCCACTGCCGGGGTCCCGGGATCCAGGGGCGGCTTCCCTGGGAGAACGCACGGTGCGCCTCGGGCTGGTGCAACGTCACGCTGACCTCTGCCGCTGCAGGCTCGCCCCGCACCCCGGGCCCCTCCCTCCCGACCGGCCTGAGTGAGCCAGAGTCCCCGAAGAGGCTGCTCCTTTAACCCTGTCCTGTCTGAGCGAAGAACAGACGCCCTCCGGCGACCTACACGCAGAGGAGGGGCCAAATCCAAAGCTGAGACCCAGGAGCTGTGAGAACAAAGAAGAGAAAGGGAAACCTCTCCCAGCAGCCTCAGAAGCAGCGGATTAAAGCTCCACAATCAACTTGATGTACCCTGCATCTGTGGAATACATGAATAGACAACAAATCATCCCAAATTGAAGAGCCAGGAGTCAGTGCTGTGCCTCTGAGGTGGGAGAGCCAACTTCAGGACACTGGTCCACAAGAGACCTCCCAGCTCCACATAATATCAAACGGCAAAAATCTTCCAGAGATCTCCATCTCAACAGCAGCACCCAGTTTCACTCAACGACCAGCAAGCTACAGTGCTGGACACCCTATGCCAAACAACTAGCAAGACAGGAACACAACGCCACCCATTAGCAGAGAGGTGGCCTAAAATCATAAAAAGTCTGCAGACACCCCAAAACACACCACCAGACGTGGACCTGCCCACCAGAAAGACAAGATCCAGCCTCATCCACCAGAACACAGGCACTAGTCCCCTCCACCAGGAAGCCTACACAACCCACTAAACCAACCTTAGCCACTGGGGACAGACACCAAAAACAACGGGAACTACGAACCAGCAGCCTGCAAAAAGGAGACCCCAAACACAGTAACATAAGCAAAATGAGAAGACAGAAAAACACACAGCAGGAGAAGGAGCAAGATAAAAACCCACCAGACCTAACAAATGAAGAGGTAATAGGCAGTCTACCTGAAAAAGAATTCAGAATAATGATGGTAAAGATGATCCAAGATTCTATTTCCCAGATCCAAAATCTTGGAAATAGAATAGACAAAATGCAAGAAACAGTTAACAAGGACCTAGAAGAACTAAAGATGAATCAAGCATCGATTAAAAACACAATAAATGAAATGAAAAATACTCTAGATGGGATCAATAGCAGAATAACTGAGGCAGAAGAACGGATAAGTGACGTGGAAGATAAAACAGTGGAAATAACTGATGCAGAGCAAAATAAAGAAAAAAGAATGAAAAGAACAGAGGACAGTCTCAGAGACCTCTGGGACAACATTAAACGCACCAACATTCGAATTATAGGGGTTCCAGGAGAAGAAGAGAAAAAGAAAGGGACTGAGAAAATATTTGAAGAGATTATAGTTGAAAACTTCCCCAATATGGGAAAGGAAATAGTTAATCAAGTCCAGGAGGCACAGAGAGTCCCATACAGAATAAATCCAAGGAGAAATACACCAAGACACATATTAATCAAACTGTCAAAAATTAAACACAAAGAAATCATATTAAAAGCAGCAAGGGAAAAACAACAAATAACACACAAGGGAATCCCCATCAGGTTAACAGCTGATCTCTCAGCAGAAACTCTACAAGCCAGAAGGGAGTGGCAGGACATAATTAAAGTGATGAAGGAGAGAAACCTGCAACCAAGATTACTCTACCCAGCAAGGATCTCATTCAGATTTGATGGAGAAATTAAAACCTTTACAGACAAGCAAAAGCTGAGAGAGTTCAGCACCACCAAACCAGCTTTACAACAAATGCTAAAGGAAATTCTCTAGGCAAGAAACACAACAGAAGGAAAAGGCCTACAATAATGAACCCAAAACAATTAAGAAAATGGGAATAGAAACATACATATCGATAATTACCTTAAATGTAAATGGACTAAATGCTCCCACCAAAAGACACAGATTGGCTGAATGGATACAAAAACAAGACCCATATATATGCTGTCTACAAGAGACCTACTTCAGACCTAGAGACACATACAGACTGAAAGTAAGGGGATGGAAAAAGATATTCCATGCAAATGGAAACCAAAAGAAAGCTGGAGTAGCAATTCTCATATCAGACAAAATAGACTTTAAAATAAAGATTACTAGAAGAGACAAAGAAGGACACTACATAATGATCAAGAGATCGATCCAAGAAGAAGATATAACAATTGTAAATATTTATGCACCCAACATAGGAGCACCTCAATACATAAGGCAAATACTAACAGTCATAAAAGGAGAAATCGACAGTAACACACTCATAGTAGGGGACTTTAACACCCCACTTTCACCAATGAACAGATCATCCAAAATGAAAATAAATAAGGAAACACAAGCTTTAAATGATACATTAAACAAGATGGACTTAATTGATATTTATAGGACATTCCATCCAAAAACAACAGAATACACATTTTTCTCAAGTGCTCATGGAACATTCTCCAGGATAGATCATATCTTGGGTCACAAATCAAGCCTTGGTAAATTTAAGAAAATTGAAATTGTATCAAGTATCTTTTCCGACCACAATGCTATTAGACTAGATATCAATTACAGGAAAAGAGCTGTAAAAAATACAAACACATGGAGGCTAAACAATACACTACTTAATAATGAAGTGATCACTGAAGAAATCAAAGGGGAAATTAAAAAATACCTAGAAACAAATGACAATGGGGACACGACGACCCATAACCTATTGGATGCAGCAAAAGCAGTTCTAAGAGGAAACTTTAGAGCAATACAATCCCACCTTAAGAAACAGGAAACATCTCGAATAAACAACCTAACCTTGCACCTAAAGCAATTAGAGAAAGAAGAACAAAAACATCCCAAAGTTAGCAGAAGGAAAGAAATCATAAAAATCACATCAGAAATAAATGAAAAAGAGATGAAGGAAACGATAGCAAAGATCAATAAAACTAAAAGCTGGTTCTTTGAGAAGATAAACAAAATTGATAAACCATTAGCCATACTCATCAAGAAAAAAAGGGAGAAGACTCAAATCAATAGAATTAGAAATGAAAAAGGAGAAGAAACAACTGACACCGCAGAAATACAAAAGATCATGAGAGATTACTATAAGCAACTCTATGCCAATAAAATGGACAACCTGGAAGAAATGGACAAATTCTTAGAAATGCACAACCTGCCAAGACTGAATCAGGAAGAAATAGAAAATATGAACTGACCAATCACAAGCACTGAAATTGAAACTGTCATAAGAAATCTTCCAACAAACAAAAGCCCAGGACCAGATGGCTTCACAGGCGAATTCTATCAAGCATTTAGAGAAGAGCTAACACCTATCCTTCTCAAACTCTTCCAAAATATAGCAGAGGGAGGAACACTCCCAAACTCATTCTACGAGGCCACCATCACCTTGATACCAAAACCAGACAAGGATGTCACAAAGAAAGAAAACTACAGGCCAATATCACCGATGAACATAGATGCAAAACACCTCAACAAAATACTAGCAAACAGAATCCAACAGCACATTCAAAGGATCATACACCATGATCAAGTGGGGTTTATTCCAGGAATGCAAGGATGCTTCAATATACGCAAATCAATCAACGTGATACACCATATTAACAAATTGAAGGAGAAAAACCATATGATCATCTCAATAGATGCAGAGAAAGCTTTCGACAAAATTCAACACCGATTTATCATAAAAACCCTGCAGAAAGTAGGCATAGAGGGAACTTTCCTCAACATAATAAAGGCCATATATGACAAACCTACAGCCAGCATCGTCCTCAATGGTGAAAAACTGAAACCATTTCCACTAAGATCAGGAACAAGACAAGGTTGCCCACTCTCACCACTCTTATTCAACCTAGTTTTGGAAGTTTTAGCCACAGCAATCAGAGAAGAAAAGGAAATAAAAGGAATCCAAATCGGAAAAGAAGTAAAGCTGTCACTGTTTGCAGATGACATGATACTGTACATAGAGAATCCTAAAGATGCTACCAGAAAACTACTAGAGCTAATCAATGAATTTGGTAACGTTGCAGGATACAAAATTAATGCACAGAAATGTCTGGCATTCCTATATACTAATGATGAAAAATCTGAAAGTGGAATCAAGGAAACACTCCCATTTACCATTGCAACAAAAAGAATAAAATATCTAGGAATAAACCTACAAAAAACAAAAAAGAATAAAGGGATGAGCCTATTATGACATTTTTCATTTGTTTTCCATATCTGTATGTTCCTGACCAAATGTAACTACTGCATATGTTTGACTTTATGCAACTGTGAATGTGGGAGCTGATCAAGCATATACGGTTGGGTATGCAGAGCTGTAGACTATAAATTGGACCAGAATTGTCCCAATTTGGGGAAAAAGGGGCCGAACTTTTACATCCCAGGGTAACTCCCTGGCTGAGGTTCCATCCATGGGTGGGGTCAAGTGGTGAGAAAGGGACAGCTGTGAATTGTTATCAGAACAACAGTCACAGCGACTAGGAGGTAGGGGTACCATTTGGTAAAACTTTTCAATAATACATGAATCTTTAAACATTTAATGGGACAATGAGACACATTTACTGAGATATGTGGGTTTTCACATCCCGAGAATTAAGTAGAACAGTCCCCAGCCCGGGAGGCACTAGACATCTCCCACTTCAGCAGGTTTTCCATGAATTTGATCACAGTATACAAATATCTCCCTTTCTGCATCTTCTCGTTTTTTAATAGGTTGGCAGTTTTGAAGCACATTTTTCTATTCACTCAGCCTTAATTAAATCTGCAAATATAAAAGTGGGGTATTTCTAAAGGTTGTATGATTCCATCTAAATGCCATAGCTTAATGCTCCTTTTGGTTTATGGAATAATGAATATCTAGAGATAAAATGTAGAAGGCTTTAATAGATCTGAGATATATCAACAAGGAAAGTTGGAAATCTCATGGTTCACTCAATCCAAAATTCTACCTATGAAAATGGTAAAGATATCGATACATGCACTCAAAGCATTAACAGTTAATTTTAACAAGCAATTATTAAGCTTTTCTTAGTACCTACTACCTATTCATATATTCAGCCTACCTTTTATGGTATTAAAGGGAGAGAAATAGATATTTTTAAGTACCTACTAAATGTCAGATGTAATCACGGACAGCTTTGCATGAGACACTTCACCTAATCAGCACAACAGCTCAGTGTGCTCTAATCTTGCAGACAAGCACACAGAGGCTCAGACAGGGAAATGCCACACAGGGCAGTGCCAGAATTTCAAAGGGAATCCCAAAAGGATTCCTCTCTGGGGCCAAGGACCATGTTCTTTTTTTCATCTGCCTTACCATTTCATATTTCAATGTATCCTAAACTATTCTTTCAAATTTAAATGGAGCTCTCCTACTGCTAGATTTCTACAAGTGAAACGTCCTTTTTCCTTAAAATCAGGTTGTTTAGAAATAAATAAAAAGAATGAACTGAAACTGAACTTCCACTTTTGTTTAAAGGAAGACAAAAAAATAAAGCCTGCAAGTACCAATTCTATTTTCACTTGCAATGGGTGGGATCAGAACACTTTCCTTGAAAACAAAAACCAGAAATGATATTCCGTTAGTTTAATCTATGAGGTTTTGTATTTTCCTGAAGCTTCAGCTCTGAAATGGCCAGTTTCTTCCTATGTGGCTGCTGAATTTCTATTTGGATTTCTTCCCAGTTCAACATTGGTCATCATCCTCCTAGTAGACATTCCCAGGGTGAGTGGCTCTTGTCTACTTGCGTGAGGTCTTGGACATGTCTCTGTGACTTAATGGATCACATATACTCCTACTGTCAATGTCTGAGAAACTTAATTTCATTTCATATGGTCACTCCAAGAGGTTCTTCTAGTGACTGAAATGTGTGAGGACAGCTTATTTGTACTTTTTGCCTTTTCGCTTTTTAATTAGGATATTAAAGGGACAGAATCATATCAGCCATTTGTATGCTCATTGTAATAAAGCTAACAGCAATCAAATCAATTTTAAAATGGCCAATTAGGGAAATACAATCCCTAATTCATAAGTTCAAGGTAATTTAAATAGGAACAACCAGCTTGCATAATAAAGATAGTCTAATAGTTACTTATCTTCACGTTTTATTTAGCAATACTTATACATACTGTTGTGCATGCTTTATGAATCTTAACTCATTTAATACCTCTGACAGTCTCATTACTATAGCACGTCTAAATTATCACTTATTTACAGGTGAAGAAACTGAGTGACAGAGAGTTAAGTGACTTGCCTAAGGTCACACAGTTTGTAAGGGATGGATCAGAGATTTAAAACCAGGCAATCTGCCTTACCTCCCGTATTTGTTCTGCTCTGTCCCCATCAGTGAACTAAGGTGTTGTTTCATCCTTTACAACACCTTTATTTCCTCCTTTTGCATGGTAGTGCTAGGAGAGGTGAACTACATTAACAAGAGAGAGAAAACAAAGACTTACTTAAGTACAGTTGGCCTACATTGCAGAGGATGTGGTGCAGATGAAATTCTACCTAAAGATATGATGATGCCAGACACAGGGGAGAGTGATGGCCAAGGAACATAGGAGGAAAGTTAAAGGAGAAGATGCCATTTTGAGTATCCGTATGGGGTCTGACATGGGAAATGAAAGGCCATGAGTGCTAGCAATAAAAAATTTTCCATCATGGCCCAGACCCCTTACCTGCCAAGGAACAAGCTTGGATTCTTACTACTAAAGGAAGGAGTCATTACACCTTTCCAGTCATTTCAGAGCATAGAAAACAGTGTTACATGAGGGGCTTTGATATTTTTTCACCAAATGACCTTATAAGGTAGAATTATTTTTCATATCCGTTCTGCAGATAGGTTCACTGAGCTTTAGAGATAGAATGCTGTTGTTTAACGGTTCACAGCCTCTAAGATAAGACTGAAATCCTCATTTAAATGTCGGACTTCTATTTTAGGAGAGCTCTTCTCTTAGGCTGTTTTGAAAATAACCAACCCACCTTAAAAGCACAATTGTGTAAGAAGAGGATGATTTTCCATATAAAGTCCAGTGATAGATTACCTTTGGTTACCTTTCATGGCTTCTTCTTTCATTTCTATAATTATAAAAGTAAAGGCATTACATTTGAAGTTGATTCTTAGCCAGTTACAACCATTCTGTGCCTTTATTCAGTTCTGAATTACCCTAAAGGGAGAGTGGGTCGAAGAATAGTTTCCCCCAAAGCCTTGGAATTCAGTCAGAAGCATATTTTTCAGCAAACCTGTTGTTTGATAAAATACTCCCCTCTTTTCATGTATTTTCCCCTTGACATTCCTCTGTGCCCCAAAGTTAGACTATAAATGTGGCATCTACTTTTGAGACCTTGGTTCTCGATCATATCTATGCTACTAAAAAAGGAAAGAAAACTCATTATGAAGCTTCACTTATAATTCTGGCAATGAAAATTATGAGAAGTGTTGCAACCAATTTCAGCTAAGCATTTTCTTTTTATCATCTTGAATGTGTAATTGATTATGGCACCTGGGTTATACAAAAGTTGCGACTTTCAGGTTTTGTCAGGTTTTGTAAACAGAGGTTACTCAGATCTGAGTATTACAATACCACCTACCCTTTAGAGATTGACATGTAATTTGGTCAAAACTTTCCAATTGTGATCCATAATGAAGGCAATAAGAGGTAACTAAATGGCAGATAAACCTTTCTGGGTTGATAGGTGTTTAAAAATATTAGTCCAGATAAACATATTGCCAATCCTGCCTTTCATTTTAAATGAATCCCATTTCTTTTGTTTGCATTTAAATTCACTTTAAGGAGTCACAAATAAAATATATTATATCATAAGAATCATAAAATGCAGGTGTTGGGATGAAAGAGCATCTTAGCAGCTGCATTTTATGGGGACATAAAGGAGATATATAATACAGTTAAAAGAAATTTGTTTTGCCTTTGTTTTCTCTGAGAAAAAGTTCAAAAGTATTTGGTCCCTCTAGAAATAAACATGTAAACTAGTAATGTGTTCAAAAATAAAATGGGGGAAAAGAAGAAAAGATAAGGAAAGCATTGCTTGAGAGTAGGAATACTCATGTATGCGTGTCACATGTAAGATACTTTAATAAATGACATTATAAATATAAAACATGCAGATAATTAAGAATGTGCATAGATCACTGCCATTTATTACTTTCTAGAATATTTGTGTTTCTAAGAAATCAAGGTGGGCTACATAACTAAAACTAATCACCACACCTAGAACTTGTGCCTTGCTTTTTTACATCTGAGTTACAGGTGTACTTATAAAATCCTGCCAGAGAAAATGACAGACTAGTCCTGGGTCAGATTTGGCATCATTTAGGACTCAAACAAATGCAAATTTGTAGATCAAACACAGTCACAATCAATCCAAGTCTGTTACTGGCAGCCATGGCATTAAAGTAATGTTAAGAGAATGTCTCCAACAAAGCAAAATCAGAGAGGGGGGAAGATCTGTCTGTCCTTGAAAGGGCTTGATGCACAGAGTTTGGTTCCAGGACCAAGTAAATACCTGTGAGCTTTTTAAGTGGATGCTTCTTTTCTGGTTTGTATTTACTAGCACTTTGATTTCAAATGGTTCTGCAGGCTGACTCAACCTTTTCCTAAGATGGTACAGGTAGAAATGAGCTGACATTCTGAACTTCCTTTAGCTCCTAGGAGTGGTGCCTTTGCACGCGGACTAACCCTAACCCTCACCCCAACCCTGCTGAAAACCTCCAAGTTTTCTGCTAAAAAGTTATTGTCAGAACTCATCTCTCAGTTCACTTATCACCTGAGCACTTCCAAATTTGATGCTTAAAAACGTTCAACCAAAAAATTTTCTGCTAGACTATTGCTTTTCTTAGGCAAAACAGAATTCTTTTACTAACAGGATAGATTCGAGAACAAAATTGCAAAGCTACTGCATTTGGTCAGTAATAGCTTTTCTGCAAAGATGTGTTCATTGGGGACCCTCATATGCACCACATACCATGGACAACAAACTGTCAAGGATCAAAATGCCACACTGGGGCTATGGGGCAAAGGGGTGGTAATGGCTGGACTAGATACTTTCTTTTTAGATGTGAGAAAAGTAATAGAATAATATCAGCTTGTTGAACTTACTTTCTGGAGCACAGGACCATTTGAGGAAAGTGACATTACAGGGTGTAAGATGACTGTCTCTAAAAACAAATGGGAAGAAAATGGGGAAGGAAACACCCAAAGGAATGAGAGCAATTGTGCAACCTTGTGGTTTGTTTATGTTATCTTCTCTAATATTCATAGCCATCCTGCGAGGTAGAGCTGTTATCGCCACTTACAAATGACCAACCTGAGGTTCAGTAATATATATTTTAATTTCAGCTGAGCCACTCTTCCCATATTGCTCTTTAGTTGTGTTTATACATCCAAGACCTTTCAGGAGAGGGGAAAATGGCTCATTCTCATATAGCTTATTGTCACATCACTCAGAGACACCCTCAAAATTCTAATTTTTAGTTCTTGCTGATGTTCATATTTGGGTCACAATTAACCTCAGATGATTTCTGATGTGTGTTCACAAAAGAAAAATAAAATAAAGACAATCACATGATAGTTACTGACTGAACATTTCCCATCCATCGAATTATGGTAAATTTTAATGTAAAGATCTAAAATGTGTTTTTGAACAGACTTGTGGTTGCCAAGGGGGAGAGGGTTGGAGGAGGGATGCAGTGTGAATTTGAGATTAGCCGAAGCAAACTACTATATGTAGAATGGATAAACAACAAGGTCCTACTGTATAGCACAGGGAACTATATTCAATATCCTGAGATAAACCATAATGGAAAAGAATATGAAAAAGGATGTATACATATGTATAACTGAATCACTTTGCTGTACAGTAGAAATTAACACAACATTATGAATTAACCATACTTCAATAAAATAAAATCTGCTCTTTAAATACCTCCAATTATGTGACTCAATATTCAGAATGGATGAAAAAAAAATTAAGTGTTCTCTGGAGCCCTGAAAATTTAATTGGAAGTCTGACATATTTTTTATATTTTTGTCATACAATTCTAAATATCCCCTTCAAATTTAGCTAGAATCTATAGATCCATTTTTATTTCATGAGGTAACAAGTGAATAGACATTAAGGTAGAAACATACTTTTAGTTCTATGCTTTGGCATCAAACCTCACCAAGACCATAAAAGTTGGCCAGATTATTTTCCATAAAATAAGGTGAGACCTTTTATTTTGATCGCAAGGAAGAGGAGAGAGATGAGAGGAAATTCAAAAGTGGAGTAAAGCTAGAGGAAAAGGCGAGGTGAAGAGGAGACAGACAATTCCATGGTGGGAATGAAGAGGCTTTTTAATCTGGATGTGGGCAAGTGCTCCACTTGAAGCTGCTTGTCTTGCTTTCTGGTTACTGGCTCAATCTTGTGATAATTTTGAATTGATATTAATGCAGGGACTGAACTGTTTGGGTGAATGCAGCATGAGATGTGGAGATGGTCCCAATACTGAACAGAAGCCTGAAGCTGGCATGGACAGTTAATGAAGATGACCAGATCTGCTAACGAGTAAGGAAGGTCCTGAGCTTCTGAGAGAATATTTAATTAATGTCTCTCTAAGCCCCTTTTTAGCTCAGGGACTAGAAGACCTCCACTGACATCTTGATTGCATACATATTACATGTAAGTACACATACACACATATACATGTATTATGTGTTTATTAAAGCTATGTCTTTTACATGCCTTATTTAGTCCTTGTAATAATTTTTGAAGTAATTTTTTTTTCCTATTCTCTTTCTTACACATGAAAAACCAGGGCATAGAAAAGTTAGATGCAGCCTTGAAAATACGTATATTTAGAAAGTAATAGACTCAAATGCAGATGTATCTGATTCCAAAGCCCATCATTCCAAAATGCTATGATATTTGCACTAAATTTTTCTGATTTAAATAAATTAATAACAATAATCATAGCAAACACTTTTTATGTGTTTTATACACTTACTCTGTACCAGTACTCTTTTAAGAACATTTGCTAACTCATTAAGTCTCAATAATCATGATATATTATTAATATCCTACTTTTATACAGTATGCACAAAGATTCAGAACCAGCTCAAGGTCACAATGCTAAGCAGAGGAGGATCCAGGAGGTCAGCACAGAAAGTAGCTCTAGTGGCTGTTTCCTTTATTCCTTTGCTTCAAAGCATCTCCTGAATGTAATAAAAACCACTTGAAAGTCGTGTATCATGTAAAAATATCTGTTACTTAAGTATTAGATGGCCATCTCAGACTTCAGGCCAGAGTCTAACACCAAAAGTAGTGTTCTTTCTACTAAATTAGTGGTTCTCAGACTTTTGATTTCAAAGGTTCATAAAATAAGATTTAAATAATACCATCTGATAATACTGTATGCCTAGTTGTAAATTGCTAAGAGTGTATACATTAAAATATCTCATCACAGAAAAAAATGTGTGACTATGGTGAGAGATGTTAACTAGATTTATTGTGGTGATCATTTCACAATACATACAAATATTAAAGCACTGCGTTGTATACCTGAAACTAATGTAATGATTATGTCAGTTATATACCAATTTAAAGTGAGTCTACAACTAAATGTCCATTTTAGGGGTCACTTCCAACAGCCTATCTGGTTAGCAAGAGAGTGATTAATATTTTCACAAAACTTCATACTTCAAATTCATAGCTATTCAAATTATGAAGCTTTTAAATTCTGTTTAGTCCAATTAATTCAAAGTTAATATCTTAAAAGTAGCTAAGAGACCCCTGACATAGTAGGGAATACATTTTAATAATGTTCGTATCAATAACAATCCTTTAATGCTACTAGTCTCTTCAAAAGGAAGTGAAAGAGTCAATAATTTTTAAATCCATATTTTCCTCCCAAAGCACAGTGCCTGCAGTATAGCTGGCTAAAAGGCAAATACGAACTTAATAGAAGCTTGAAAAAGCTTCCTTATCAATTTTTGATCGAATTTAAATACAGAATTTAAAATAAATTCTAAAAATAAATTTATAAGAAAAAGAGCAATAGGACACAATTTATAAATATCTCTCCCATCCTCTAGTTGGAATGTTCAAACACTTCTAGCAAGAGTCCATAAATATATTAAAGTACTATAGAGTAAAGGTAACAAACACAAAAGGAAGTCGCTCTTTACTGCAGCCTTCTGGCAACACTAAAGCAGGAACACTTCATCTCAGAAGTTGAAAATCTAAACCTTCCACAGCCTACATGGTATTTTGATACATAGCTTAATGCTGGGAGGACTTCTGGATCCTAAATTCAGTCAGTCAATCAAGACACCATCTCCCCTGATCACTGTGTAAAAGAAGACAACATGAACACCAAAATATACAAAAAGGCATCCTGTTTTTTTTCTATTTTCCTCATTTTGTCATTTTTCTTTATCATCATCAATGAATCTTCTTTATAAGAGAGTCACTTAATTACTGTCTGCTGATTGGAAGGCTCGGTGACAGATGATACTGTGGCGTATTAAGAAACAGCATCCTGGCCTTTAGAGAACTCTCTCTGAGACCAAGAGAAGAAGGGAGTCACATGTGAAAAGTAAGCTAGTGCCATGGTGATAGGAACAGGGTCCCCTTGTAGGGAGCCAGGCTCTGCCTCTCTGCCCAGGCCACAGGCCCTGGGAAGAGGCCCTGAACCCTCAAGACCAGATGTTTAAATTATGTCCTGATCGTTAATTTAATAACCCTCCCTTTCATGTGCTTTAAAGCAAAATGCAGCTTAAAACCCCAGTGGTAAGCAAACATCATCCAACTTCCTTGCAGATCATTTTCTGGAGAAAACAAATGGCACATTTAGTCTTCTGTCACTTTTGTACGTGTCCAAAATGAGGCCTTGGAAGGCAGCCCAGATATTGGTTCCTCTTTAGAGAAGATTAATTCATTACTCTGTGGGTTTGATTATTAGACTGATGCTGCAAATACTGGTTTGTTAATTAATTTTTAAAAAGAGTATTTCAGCTCAACTTTAGAGTTGAGAAAATTCATTTCACTAAATGTCACATGAGAATGGGAAGAAAGAGGTTCAATTTTTAGATCTCAGTGCCATAATTAATTTTCCCAAATATAGATTTCTTACCAAAAAAAAAATTACACAGAATTTTGTTCTTTAGATATATGTTTTTCAGAAATACTAAACTTAAAAAGTTAAAAGGAAGTGTGAATTTAAACATTTTTCATTAAACTGCAGAAGTGACCACCTATAAGTATTTAATTTGTGATTTTATAATTAATAATATTGCTACACTCTTCATTTTTTTTGTTTATACATATAAAGAGTTTACTCAAAAGTCTTTACCAGAGATTTCCATAAACACTATTCTCTCAAAAGCACATTCCATACTAATTGTCTACCTTATTCTTAACACAGGGACAGACCCCATTCCCTTTTTTTTTTTTCTGAGCTCCCTTTATCTGATCCTTTGGATTTTCCCACAGATCACCAATATTTTGTACACTGTACTGATGATGTTATACAGTTCACCACTTTTGAAAATAAAAATCCCTTTTTGATTGTGGTCACAACTGAAAGAAATTATTTTATTAACAAGCCCCATGACAGCAGATCCTTAGAAATGCCAGTACTCAACTCTTGTCAAATATCTGATGGGAATTTATATGTTGTCATAGAACACTCTTAAAAAATCCTGCAGCCTCTTCAACCATGTTTCCCTCATCTTGAGCTTTAATACAGAATTAAATGACAACTAGAGACTTCAATTCAATGTCAGTTTTGTGGGAGAATTACCCTTATAAAAAACTGTGTCTCCTTTTACTTAGTTATTATCTGTTCATCAAAATATTCTTCCACCCATCCATACATATATCCATCTATTCATGAAAATAATACTTGGTCTAATCTTCCAACATAGGAGAATCATGGTAAAAATGGAGAAGCCCAACTTTATTATCATAAAAAAAAAATCTTTATTTTATAACTAGAGCAGAAATTTGAATTAACTTTCTCCTTTTTAAGTGGAAGTGATGTTACCAGAGTCAGTTAGACTTACATTCAAGCAAACAGGTGAAGGAACTATTCAGAGACGAGGTTGAAGAAACAAGGTATTGACCTGAGTTCTAGAAACACAGGAGAAAAATCTGCGGGAATTGGGAGTGAGAGAGTCGGGGCTGGTACTTAGAGGTGTACATCCCTGTACCAATGATGAAGACACATGGATATGTGCTGTCAGAGATAATGGAAATAAATGACATGTGAGGATTAATATCTTGGTTATGTATTGGGAGGTAGGGAGGCAGTTGTGTGTGGAAGACCAGTTCTAAGTTTAACTCCTACTAGGTTATGTTTCTGGAGGTGAGAGGTGGGGAGCTAGAGGCCCACCAAACAGATGGAGAGTTCTGTTCCTTCAAACATGCTGGCGGTGGTGTCAGGGCAATAAAATAGCATACCTATCTCAGGAAAACAAGTGCCTCAAAAATAATACCAGGATGAAAAGTTTGCACAGGAGCATGTTCTGATCTTTGAAAGAATCCTACTTAATTTCTGATGTGCACGGAAGATTAAAAAAAGGACTCCAGCTTCCCTGGTGGCTCAGTGGTTGAGAGTCCGCCTGCCGATGCAAGGGACACAGGTTCGTGCCCTGGTCCGGGAAGATCCCACATGCCACGGAGCGGTTGTGCCTGTGAGCCATGGCCGCTGAGCATGCATGTCCGGAGCCTGTGCTCCGCAACAGGAGAGGCCACAATAGTGAGAGGCCCGCGTACTGAAAAAAAAAAAAAAAAAAAAAGAAGAAGGACTCAGCCCGTTTTTTTTTACTTTAGCTTAGAGGATGAAGGTCTCAGGCAGTACCCTTCAGCAAATCGTGGTTGTGAGACATTCAGAAAGCATGCAACACTCTCAAAATGCCTTTTCCCCACGTTTGGTTCTCAGTGAACTAAAATTAAAAAAAAATATATTGGAAATCTTATCAAGTTTCCATCAGCTCATCAATATTCTTTTAATCTTCCATGTTCAGCAGTTTAATTTAGTTGATGTTTCTAATTTACATAGAGACAACATTCTTAATCGATTTAATCCCAGATTCTGTCTTTCTAGCAAGACTATTACTATTTATTGATTTTCATTAATATATGCAGACCTTGAATTTCAGCTTTGAAAGCCAGAAATTCTCCTTTTGGGTGGTCTTTCCTTTTGAACCAGATTATGAGTTTTCTTTCTGTGCCTACTTATGGCAGCCTAAACAATTTATTCATTTATTCATTCATTTATGCAAAATATGTATTGAGGACTTATTATGTCCTAAGCAGTATACTGGGTTTGTTTGTTGGGAAAAAATGATAGTAAACTACAATAGCAAGGGTGGAGTAGTGAGGAAACATATCTCTTATGAAATGACATTTAGGTTGAGCCCTGAAGAATGAAAGCAATATTTTATAGGAAGAATAGAATGCAGGCATTTCCAAGAGGAGGGAAGCATACATGTAAAATTCCTTTCCTGTATGGAGATGGGGACCACAGGGGGAATGGGATGGAAAGTGTTGGAGGGTTTGGCAGAGATCTGTATATGTGGAACTTTAGAGGCCATGATGAGTAAAGTGTATATTATTCAATATGTGAAGAAAACAAATGGAAACACTGTAGACAGGAAAATAACATGATTCTATGTGACAAGAAATGCTTAGAATGACAGTTCTCCTGTCAAACAGTTATCACCGCATGCTTTAGAGTCAGAATAATCTAGTTAGAAACCCCATTATAAATACCTACCTGTCACACAATATATTTAAATTATTTGGTTTTTAGATGTTATCTGTAGAGGGGAATGATGATAATTTTTGGCATTGCTTAAATGATTGAGGACATTGTAAAGAGTATAGCCTGATGCTGGCAAAAAGTAGACAATCAATTTGTGAATTTTCTTTAATTTTCTAAATAATTCATAATTTATGTTAGCTAATTCTAGCTTTGTAGGGATGTAATGTAAATAATGATTGCAGGACATTTTATTTCATTTAGAGAGACGAGCAAAACAAATTTATACAGTCCTTTAGCCACTACCACAATCAAAAAATAAAACAGCTCTATCACACTAAAGAAACTATTCCATGTCCCCTTTTAATAAATTCCTTTCCTCCACCAGAGGAGAGGTCCCTGACAATCTGATTTTTGTCTCTACTTGTTTGTCTTTTCTATTAAAATGTCATTTAAATAAAATCTTGTAATAAACTGTCTTTTATGTCTAACTTTTTTCACTTGGTATAATGCTTTTGAAATGTATCTCTATTGTTGCTTATATCAATAGTTCATTTTTATTGCTGAGAATATTACATTTTATAGATATGTCATAATTCAATTCACCAGTTGATAAACACTTAGGTTGTTTTCAATTTTTGGCTCTTTTGAATAAAGCTGCTATAAACATCTGTTTATAGGTTTTGTGGAGACGTTTTCATTTCTATAGGGTAAGTTTCTAGAAGTGGGATTGCTGAGTCTCATGATGATGTTTAACATTATAAGAAACTGTCCAAGTTCTTTCCAAGGTTTTTGTACCATTTGACATTCACAAGAGGAGTGTATGAGAGTTCCAGTTGCTCTGCATAATCACCAGCACTTAATATTGTCTTTCTTTTCTTCTCTTTTCTTTTCTTTTTTATTTTTTTAAGTTTTGGTGAGTCCAGTTGAATTGTAATGGTGTCATCTTTTAAAGATGTAGGTCAATTCAGGTTGTGACCATACCAAATTTAATTATTTGAGTCAAATAAGCTAATATATCCTTCTTTTCTTTCACTCTAACTTCCATTCATTCTGTAAACATTTACTGGGCACCTACTAAGAGTCCTTAAGGAGTTTACATTCTAATGATAATAGAATGTGACAACTGCTAGAAAGAGACAGTGGCTTTATGAAAATACAACATTTGCACAAAAAAAAAGATTTGCCTAACTTGGACTAAGCTAATCTTAAAAGATAAGAGGGTATTTCCCTATGTAGGAAGATGAAGACAATCCAGACAGATGACAGCATAGAAATGCCCAAAGGGATTAGCCATTTTTAGGTTTCATACAGTTAAGTTCAAAACTGAGTACAACACTGTCTTGATTACTGTAGCTTTGTAGTATAGTCTGAAGTCAGGGAGCCTGATTCCTCCAGCTCCGTTTTTCTTTCTCAAGATTGCTTTGGCTATCAGGGTCTTTTGCATTTCCATACAAATTGTGAAATTTTTTGTCCTGGTTCTGTGAAAACTGCCAGTGGTAGTTTGATAGGGATTGCTTTGAATATATAGATTGCTTTGGGTAGTAGAGTCATTTTCACATTGTTGATTCTTCCAATCCAAGAACATGGTATATCTCGCCACCTGTTTGTATCGTCTTTAATTTCTTTCATCAGTGTCTTATTGTTTTCTGCATACAGGTCTTTTGTCTCCTTGGTGGTATGGACTTATATATATTACCAAATGTAAAATAGATAGCTAGTGGGAAGCAGCCACATAGCACAGGGAGATTAACTCAGTGCTTTGTGACCACCTAGAGTGGTGGGATAGGGAGGGTGAGAGGGAGGGAGACACAAGAGGGAAGAGATATGGGAACATATGCATATGTATAACTGATTCACTTTGTTATAAAACAGAAACTAACACACCATTGTAAAGCAATTATACTCTAATAAAGATGTTAAGGGATTCCCTGGTGGCTCAGTGTTTGAAAGTCCGCCTGCCGATGCAGGGGACACGGGTTCGTGCCCCGGTCCGGGAAGATCCCACATGCCATAGAGTGGCTGGGCCTGTGAGCCATGGCCGCTGAGCCTGCGTGTCCAGAGCCTGTGCTCCGCAACGGGAGAGGCCACAACAGTGAGAGGCCTGCGTACCACACAAAAAAAAAAGATGTTAAAAAAAAAACTGAGTATTACAGATATTGCTTACTGGTGACTTTGTTCTCTTTATTTAAAAGAGAAAATGTAGGAGTAGGGAGCAGTTGAACATCTCAAAATAGAAATTATCCTTGCAGAATATCCTTCTAATATGTATGCCCTTTTTCATATTACAAAAGACTTTCCCTATTATGGAGTAGTTACATATTTTTCTCAGTGGCACTTGAAAGAAACTGGCATTATTCAACCTCTCCTTACTTTCCAAAATTTGTTTTTTAATGTACTTTATCTATAGCTAGAATAAAGTCCTAGATCACCAAGGACAAACTAATACATTTTCTGCTCCCAACTGACTGGTTTCCTAATTGCCTATCCTCAGACTTATTAAGCTCATTCCAGGTTGGGTGGACAATTTGAGCCAGTATCGATCACTTTTCTTCTTGGAGATATACACACCTTATCTATCTTTAGATATGCAAGTTTATACAATGGGTATATTATTTACACATTTTTCTTTAACTATGTTCTCAAATTATGCCTAAAACAGGAATACAGAAGAAACTCATTGTTGTAGAGGGGGAAAAGTATTTAATTTAGAGTCAGAAGAAATTTAACCCAGTGCCCAGAAATATGGTACAAAAAACACCAATTGAAGTAGGACAAAAACAGAAATCACAATTAATTCAATACATTTATCTTATGACATTATGAGTATATGTATTCATAAGCATATTCTAAATTTAGTAATATATTTTAACTACTAAATTAAATTAAATTAAACTTATTCATTGGAAAAATGGTAGCTTAGAATGTCTTCTTAAACTCCTCCCTAAAATGAAATATGTAACAAAAATAAAACAAATGTAGATAAAAATCCCCATTGCATCAGTCAGATAAGTCTGCAGTAACAAACAGGTCCAAAATTCAGTGGCTTACAACAAGTATTTAAGTTCTGATTCACATTAAATACTGACTGCAGTTTAATGTGGTTCTACTGCACATAATTTTTAGTCTGCAATCCAGATTCATATCTGGAGATAATAGAAGAAAAGATCTGACATTATAGTGAGAGAAAAGTCTTGTTATGGCTCGTGAAACAGAAAACTGGTTGCTAATGGGCTTTCCAGCAAACAAAAGAAAACCACAGAAACAAAATTCTCTTGTGGAACAACTCATGAACGCCTGCCATTCTCTTTCTTTTGCTTAATAAATTTAAATCATTCAGGCCTTCACATTAAACTCAAAATGGAGAAGTCTAAAATCTAACAGTGCCTAGGAAAATATAAAAGCACGTCCAAGAAGAAACTGAACAATATTTTGAGACAAATAGTAGGCTGTGTTGTGTTGGCAATAGAAATTTGAAAAAAACAAAAACAAAAGCATAGTTCTTATGAAGAAATTTTAAAGCATAAAAGAAGAATATATATATATATATATATATATATGCAAAAGGCAGATGAAAAGGACTCTTGGAGATTAATTCCATAAATCAGAATAAAATTGTACACAGAAACTACTTTATATGTACATCAAAGAAGCATGACCTTGATGATTAATGAGACAGGACAACAAATTGAGATAAATTTGAAATCAACTGAGTTAAAAAAAGAAAATAATAAGTTGGGAAAATAGTTCCAGTGAATAATTTACAACTATCTAAAAAATAGTAAGGGGTGAAATTGAAATGGCAGAAAATTGAATTAGAGATGTGCAGAAGGATGGCTTGAAAAAGGATAGATTCTAAAACCCATGTTAAAATGCAAACCAATAGATGGAGAAGGTGATGAAAATGTCATTGCTTGAGCATGTGCTGAATATCTAGGGCATTAGTGTAGACTTTGTAAATCTAAAAATAGTTGTTATAACTGACTGATACACTGAAAAAGACATATTGCTGGAGACCAGATATGTATCTGGCAAAAGCTTTCAGGTAACTTTCAAGATAAGTTAATATATTGCAGTATGCAATTCTCTTGAGAAGGAAATCCAATGAATTTAATCTAATAAGAAATACAAATTCAAAAATTCTGCAATATGCCTCTAATATAAGCTTACCCTTGATAATATTTTAAAAGAGATCAAGATCCTTTGACTATATTTTAAAAGGCAAATTGCTACCTTTGTTTTGTGAATAACTGCCAATACCTTATTGTGATTCAGAAGACATTTTATACTCTGAATATGAAGATTTAGAAACCTGCACTTATGGTAATGTAATTTAAGAAAGTGGTACATAACTGTAAGAATATTTTAAAAGGATATATTATCATAAGATAAATGATTGTTATTAAAGATCATTTAGTAACTATTTTCTCCCCATTTGCATCAAATGTAGTAGGATATTTTTCATTCTTTTTTTCATTTTTTTATAAAATTCATGTGATATGGATTACAACACTGTTTTTGAGAACAGAAAGTCAACATCCATAGATTTCTAGGGGAAAAAAAACCTATAAGCTATGAATCCTAGATTCAGCCAGTCTAAATTCTACCCTGAGTCTCAAGTTCATACATCTAACCGTGTGTTTGACATTTTCCTCCTTGGCTATCCAATAGGCATTGCAAACTAAATATGCCAATGTTGAACAAATAATCTTTCCTCCTATACCTCCCCACCCACAGGTAATAACAGCTCTACTTCTCAATTGGAGTTGAGAAATTTGGGGTTCTTTCTGACTCCTCTCTTTCTCTCACACTTTATATCTGATAACCAAGAACATTCTATTCTATTCATTCTATTCAGGATGAATTCAGAGTCCTATGTTTTCTGCCATCTTCACTACCCCCACCATGATCATATCACCATGTTTCTCATCCAGACGATTGCAGTATCCTCCTAACTGTTCTCTTGCTGATTACTTTATATCCTTTCTCTCTTCTTTGCTTGGTAGCCAAAGAGACCCATAAAATAAGTCAGATCATGTCTTTCCTCAACTCAGTGCTAGCCAATCACTTCTCATTCAAAGTAGAAGCCAAGGAACTTATAGTGGCCTATGTGATGCTACAAGATGTGACCCCAGTCCCTACTGCCTCTCTGCCATCGTTGCCTGTTACTACCCCACCACCACCAACAACCATGCTCTTAATACTCCAGCCTACGGGTCTCCTTGGTATTACTTGGAGCGCCCTGCATTCTTCATGTGGAGCAAGAACATCATGACTTCTCTTCTCCTCCTTCTGGAACACTCCCTTAACTGATATTGGTGACTCTCTCCCTCATCTCGTGCAGACATTTGTTAAAAGGTCACCTTCTCAAGCAGCAATGTCCACAACCACCATGTTTAAAATAACTCCACCTCAGTATTCCCTGAGCCCCTTGGCTGCTTTATTTTTCTTTGCTGCTCTTGTTGACATCTGCCTTACTTAAATCTTTAATAATTTATTTCATTTATGTCATAGACAATTAAAATATAAAAGCTAGAACAGGAAATTTCACCCATTTTTCCCCTCAAAGCCTGAAAGTGTCTTGCACATAGCAGTACTCAACAACAACAACAACAAAATTAAATGACTAAATAAATGAACACTTCAAGGCAAAGAGTTAGACCTGACAACTTCAAAAGAATGACCCTAAAGAATACATTTACACTCGCCTTTCTCCCTCAGTTTAGTCTACAGGCTTACGAGATCAAGGTATCTTAAGATCAAAATAAAAAAGATGAGAAGCAAGATAAGAATTGTAGGAAGTTAGTTATCCTGAGACTAAAAAGATGATAAAAATTTCTTTAGAAATGTGTAATATAAATGCTAAGTATGAGTTAAAGAACATACAGACATATTGTAACAACATTAATAAGAGCTGAATATAATAGTTTAAATTACTCAAGCAAAATACATTAAGTTGGAAGGTGGCCACATTAGCAAGGAAGTAAATGTTTCACAGACATTTCATCTTAGACTGACCGGTAGTTGAGTAAATAAAATATAAACATAGTATATAAATAAAGTATAAACATAGACATACAGTTACATTATTATGATCTCATGACCCAAAAAGTTCACTAAACTTTGCAAGCATTGTAGGATTTCAAATTAAGGGGCAGAAACGATCTGTACCTTTGTGTGTGGAGGAGGTTAGGGGTATCGCTGGTATGTGAAGAGGCAGCATTGGAGAAACAGATGAAATTAATCACAGAAAGTGAAGTAAGAAAATTTAAAAAGAAGGTACAATTTAAAAAGTAGAGTAGGGCTTCCCTGGTGATGCAGTGGTTGAGAGTCCGTCTGCCGATGCAGGGGATGTGGGTTCGTGCCCAGTCTGGGAAGATCCCACTGGGCTGGTCCCATGAGCCATGGCCACTGGGCCTGCACGTCCAGAGCCTGTGCTCCACAACGGGAGAGGACACAACAGTGACAGGCCCGCATACTGCAAAAAACAAACAAACAAATAAAACAATGTAGAGTAAATATCTGCTATAAAACAAGAGAGGACACAATAAAATATTTCAATTATAATAAATATGAAAGGACTAAATTATTCCATTAAACATAGGCAACCTGGAATAAACATCATTTAAATGTAGGTAATTATAAAAAATGATAAATGAAGAATAAAAATAAAAGATGAACAAAGCCACAAAATAATATTAAAATCAAAATTATAAATTGATACAGCCACTATGGAGAACACTATGGAGGTTCCTTAAAAACTAAAAATAGAACTCCCATATGACCCAGCAATACCACTGTGGGGCATATACCCTGAGAAAACCATAATTCAAAAAGAGTCATGTACCCCAGTGTTCATTGCAGCTTTATTTACAATAATCAGGACATGGAAACAACCTAAATGTCCATCGACAGATGAATGTATAAAGAGATGGGGTACATATATACAATGGAATATTACTCAGACATAAAAAGGAATGAAACTGGGTCATTTGTAGAGACGTGGATGGACCTAGAGTCTGTCATACACAGTGAAGTAAGTTAGAAAGAGAAAAACAAATATCATATATTAATACATATATGTGGAATCTAGAAAAATGGTATAAATGGTATATATATATACCATTTGTACCATATATATATAGAGAGAGACAGAGACAGAGACAGAGAGACAGAGAGAGAGTCCACTAGGTGGAATTAAATAGCAGAACAGGTAGAACTAGAGAATAAACTATTGAACATAAAGATCAGATCAGAGACTTATTCAAAAGCAATCATGGAAGGATATATAGACTTTTTTTAAAGCTAGAAATAAGATACAAGAAGAAATGGAAACGTCTATAAAGCAGAAATGGAATTACATATACACGGAAATAAATATGTCTATGGAAATATATATAGAGGGAAATATACATATATATGGAAATACACATATATACGGAAATAAGAGGGAAAAACATTTAAAGTAACAATAAGATTTTTTAATTAAAAAAGTTGAAATAACTCAGTTTGAAAGGAATCATAGAATATCAAATACAATGATAAGAATATTTTTTTAGCTATATCCAGTGAAATTTAAGAAGATTAAAAACAAAAGTAAAATGCTGAAATCCTCTTGGCTTTAAAAAACAGATCTTCATAAAGGTTCACTAACCAGATTTTATCAGACATCTCATCAGCAACATGGGACATAGAGGGGAAAAAAATGTAATACTGTCTTCAAAATTACAATAAGTTTGATCCTGGAATTGCATATTCTTTTAAATGAGGAAAAACAATAAAGGAATTCAGGACTGTAGATTGTTCATTATACAAAACCTCACTTTGAAAATACTTCAGTGAAAAATTTTTAGCAAAATAAAATAAAATAAAATAAAATAAAATAAAATAAAACCAGAAGAATGCTGTGAAAAAGTAAGAATAAATAAATAAATTTTTAAAATGTGTTGTTGTTTAAAGGAGAAAGAATTTTAAAGCCAATATTATGTAACGTATAACAAAATACTAAAAGTCCAGTAGATAATACCAGTGTAATGGGGGAGGCACAGTGCAGTAGAAGTCAGTGCAGACTGAGTAGGAGAGAATTCTAAACTGCTTAGTATGTTTGGAGGGAAATACAAACTTTATTAAATTCATCGGGAAAAGGATAAATAGAGCAAATCATTAAAGGAAAAAAATAAAATATATAGCTTCCAAATAATCCAAGTAAAATGTTTCTATCCAAGTCAGGAGGGAAAAGAGAAAAGCATGGCAATTCAAAAATATATGAAACAGGGCTTCCCTGGTGGCGCAGTGGTTGAGAGTCCGCCTGCCGATGCAGGGGACACGGGTTCGTGCCCCGATCCCGGAAGATCCCACATGCCACGGAGCGGCTGGGCCCGCGAGCCATGGCCGCGGAGCCTGTGTGTCCGGAGCCTGTGCTCCGCAACGGGAGAGGCCACAGCAGTGAGAGGCCCGCGTACAGCAAAAAAAAAAAAAAAAAAAAAAAAAAAAAAAAAAAAAGAAACAAAAAGGCAGAAATGAGTTCTGAGAGTAAGAGAAATTACAGCAAGTGCATAAGTGCATTTAACTTACCACTCAAAAAACTCTCAGTACTATATTGTTCAAGAAAAACAAGACACAATATGTTACCTACAAAAAAACATTTTTAAAAAGGAATACAAAAAATGGAAAATAACTCAGTAAATATGAAACAATTTTAATATCTTTTAAAATAGAATGAAAACAAGCATTATAAAAGGGGAATTGACAAATACATATTATTAAAGTAGCACATATGTGCTTAACAATATAACCTTCATAAAATGATAAATAACAGAATATACAAGTAAATAAACTATTTAAATATGACACTAAAATTATAAAATAACCTCAAAAAGGAAGAGAGTGAACAAAACTAAGCAATTATACATAAAATTGTAATAGCAAGTTTAGTAATATCTAACTATTGAAATTAATACACAACAAATAGAGAATACAGGTTCTTTTTGAGTACATGATGAACGTACATAAAGTGGAGTATATTCTAAGACAGAAAAAAAAGTCTGAATAACTTTTATAGACTCACCATCATAGAGAATATATTCTCTGACCATAATGTAAAAAATAAGTGTAAGACGAAAATGCAGAAGTAAATAAGCCTCATGTCTGAAAAGAAAAAGTAACTCTTATTTTAACAAAGAAAATTACATAATAAAACCTCTTTTTATACAGAAACTGAGCCACAGCTAAAGCAAGCTTAGGAAGAAAAAAATATTTATATATAGTTTTAAATATTAAATGCATTTATTAGTAAACAAGAAATTCTGAAAATAAATGAGCTGATTTTGAAGAAGACTGCTACTTTTCTAAGAATATTTGTTCTTAGCTTTGTCCCCAGCAACAGAGAGATAATTTGATCATGACTCTCTGGTGAGACTACAATTCCTGGTTCCCCTGGCGGAATATGAACCATAGAATGTGAGTGGGAATGACCTGGACAAGCAAACCTTCTGTTTTTCTTCCTAAATTTGTTTTATGGGGGTATAGTTGCTTTACAATGTTGTGTTAGTTTCTGCTGTACAATGAGGTGAATCAGCTATATGTATACATATATCCCCTCCCTGGTGGACTTCCCTCCCATCCCCCTATCCCACCCATCTAGGTCACCACAGAGCAACGAGCTAAGTTCCCTGTGTTATACAGCAGGTTCCCACTAGCTATCTGTTTTACACGTGGAAGTGCACATATGTCAATCCCAATCTCACAGTTCATCCCACACCCCCTCTGTCTACACAGCCACTCTCTATGTCTGCATCTCTATTCCTGCCCTGCAAATAGGTTCATTTGTACCATTTTTCTAGATTCCACATACATGCTTTAATATATGATATTTGTTTTTCTCTTTCTGACTTTCTTCACAGCGTATGACAGACTATAGGCCCATCCACGTCTCTACAAGTGACCTAGTTTCAGTCCTTTTTATGGTGGAGTAATATTCCATTGTATGTATATGCCACATCTTCTTTATCCATTCATCTGAAAATAAACAAATGGGACCTAATTAATCTTCCTAGTTTTTAATTTACTCTTTGTTTTTATTTTATTCTTTATTCTCACTTTCTGTCAAACCAACTCCATTCATCCTTTTGAACCCACAATTTCACCAAAATTGTTTTTGCCATGGCTCAGCAATGACTCCATATTGATAAACCCAGTGGTCAGTCTCGAGTCCTCCTTTTATTTGATGTATCAGCAGAATTTGTCAGTTGATCATTTCCTTCTCTTGGATACACATTCTTTATTTGCATTCCCTTTATTGCTTGTATTTCACTGGCCAGATTTGGGAGTTTTAGACTCTCAAATTTGGGGACCTTATAAAGATTCTTATGAAGGCCATCTAAGAATTGTTTATCTGGGAGATGTTGCCCCTGGGTGGTCTCTTGGGAGTAGGCATATATGAATGCAGAGGTTCTCTGAAATAGTTTTCAGAGCTTGAAAACTATTTCAAGCTGTAGAGAAGCCTCGGAAGCATGATATGTGAAGTGCATGGCATGAGCTTCAGGCAAAACATTGCCAGGTTGCACACCCACAGGGTAGTTTAAGTTGACACAGAACTGGACTCTGCAGAAGAGGCTGGAGTAAGAAGTGTACAAAACAGATTAAAATGCAGGCAAATCGTGTCTAATAGACCTTCCAAAAAACAGACCAACACTCACCTTGATTTTGTACACATCTGTCACCACAGCCATTCTCATCCCAGTAATGGCAAGTTAGTCCTTCTAGCTGATTAGGCAAATATTCTAGCCTACATCTTTGGAATATTCTAAAACCATTAATCTACCAGGAACTCCTCTTGGCTTTACCTTCATAGTGTGCCCCAAACCTTGCCACTCTTTATTACCCTCTGTAAGCTAAGCCGTCCTCACCATCACCTCTCCAACAATACACCATCCAGAATGCAGCAGTCAGATGGGTCACTCCTGGCTAAAACCTCATAGCAACTTCTTATCTTACTTAGTAAAGTCCAGTATCTTTGCTGTGGCTTAAAGAACTCACATGTTCTAGCCCTCCCCTTCCTCCACTTACTCCTGCACCTCATCTTCCAGTCTTTCCTCCTTCCTCTCTCGTTCTGCAACATTCTGGCCTCTTAGTTTTCCGTAAAAATAGCAAGCATTTTATTGCTTCAGGGTTTTGGAAGTGGCTGTTCTATCAATAATGTTCATAGCCTCTATCAGTTAGACTTTTGCCCAAATTTTATGTTTTAGTTAACCCTATCCTAAACATTCTAAATTGCAATAAAACTCTCCCATCCAGCTTGATCTGCTCTTATTTTTAATAGCATTCACCCACTTCTGACATATTCTATGTGATAATAATTTACCATGTTACTCTTTACTATATGTCTCCCTTTACATATAGTAAATAGCATAAGCTCCATTAGGGACAGGATTCTATATTTTTCACTGATGAATTCCAAGTTACTTAATATTTCTGTGAAATATAATATCTGAAATTATTACTGGCACATAGTAGGTGCTCAACAAATATAAATTGAATGAATAAACAAATGAGACAGTGTGCAGCACTCAGAAAATAATGTTGGAACAGTTGGTTGTTAATGTAGGAACAAGTACTCTGACCTCACACTATTCCAAATGTTAATTGCCATTGGATTAACAACTTAAACATAAAGAGCAAAACTTTACAAGTTTTGAAAGAGGATGTTGGAAATTATCTTTACTACTCCAAGTTCATAGGATTTTCTAAACAAGACAAAATTACACTAACATGGTGAACTATATAAAAGAAATAGGCTCCATACAATTTTTTTAAAGTAAATAACATTAAAATTGATAAGTAAATCTAAGTAATTAAACTTTGAAAATAGTCAAGGAAATAGACAAACAATTGCTAATACAAATAAGTAAAAGAAAAGCTAGAAAAATACACAAAGGAGTAATCAAGACAGGAAGAATAGACAAATCAATCAATGGAACAGAGTAGCCCAGAAATAGACCCACATAAATATAGTCAACTGATCTTTGACAGAGGAATGAAGGTAACACAATAGAGTGAATACAGTCTTGTCAACAAATTGTGCTAAAATAACTAGACATCTACATACAAAAAAAAGAGAAAATAATCTAGACAGAGAAATTACACTCTTCACAAAAATTAACTTAAAATGGACCATATACCTAAATGTAAAATGCAAAAGTGTATAACTCCTAGAAGACAACAGCAGAGGAAACCTAACTGACCTTGAGTATGACAATGCCCTTTTAGATACAGCACCAAAGACACAATCTGTGAAATAAATAATTGATAAGCTGGACTTCATTAAAATTAAAAACTCTGCCCCCTGAAAGACAATAGCAAGACAATTAGAAGACAAGTCCCGACTGGGAAAACATATTTGAAAAATACACATTTGTTAAAGAACTGCTATCCAAAATGTCTAAAGAACTTTAAAAAAAACCTCAATGATAACAAAAAAAAGCCGTATTAAAAAAGTGGGTCAAAAGCCTGAACAGAGACCTCACCAAAGAAGACACACAGATGACAAATAAGTAGATGAAATACGCTCGACATCATGTGTCATCTGGGAAATACAAATTAAGACAATCATGAAATACCTTCACACATCTACCAAAGTGACCAAAATCCAGATCACTGACAACACTGTATGCTGGCAAAGATGTACAGTAACAGGAACTATCCAAAATTGCTGATGGAAATGCAGAATTGTATAGCCACTTTCAAGAACAGTTCAGAAATTCCTTACAAAACTAAACACACTCTTATTCAAAAAATCCAGCAATCATAGTCCTTGGTGTTTACCTAAAGGAGTTGAAAACTTACTTCCACATAACAACCTGCAAAGAGATGTGCATAGTAGCTTTATTCATGATTGCTGATCATTGGAAGCAACCAAGATGTCCTTCAGCAAGGAAATGGCAAATAAAGTGTGGTACAACTACATAGTGGAATATTAATCAGTGCTGAAAAGAAATGAGCTTTCAAGCCATAAAAAGGCATGGAGGAACCATATACATATTAGAAGGGAAAGAATCTGATATGAAAATCTATACACTGTATGGTTCCAACTATATGAGATTCTGAAAAAAACATAAATATGGAGACAATAAAAATATCAGAGATCACAGGGGTTTAGGTGGGTAGGAGAGATATATAGGCAGAACACAGAGGACTTTTAGGAGAATGAAATACTCTGTATGAGATATATATATGTATATATATATATATATATATATATATTTTTTTTTTTTTTTGTGGTACATGGGCCTCTCACTGTTGTGGCCTCTCCTATTGTGAAGCACAGGCTCCAGATGCGCAGGCTCAGTGGCCATGGCTCACGGGCCCAGCCTCTCTGCGGCATGTGGGATCTTCCCGGACCAGGGCACGAACCCGTGTCCTCTGCACTGGCAGATGGACTCTGAACCACTGCACCACCAGGGAAGCCCTCTGTATGATATTTTAGTGATAGATATATGCATTTATACTTTTGTCTAAACACATAGAATGTACAGCACCAAGATGGAACCCTAAGGTAAACAATTGACTTTGGGTGATTATGATGTGTCAATGTAGGAAAAACCTTGGTAAAAAAATAATGCACAATTCTGGAGAGTGATGTTGATAATAAGTGAGGCTATTCATGTGTTGAGGCAGAGGGCATATGGGAAATTTCTGTTCTTTCCTTCAATTTTGTGGTAAGTTAAAACTTCTATAAAAATAAAGTCTTAAAAAAAACTAATGGTTTATATACAACTAAGTGACAACAGGTACAATCAAATAAAATATTCCAAAGGAACTTATCATACTAATAAATGTTAATGCATTTTAAGATTTGTCTGAAAAGAACTACAATATAAAAAAATAAAAACTACATTGAGTGAAGAAGAGGTAGAAATTCTAAAAGAAATAAATGTAATCATGAATAAATTAGAAAAAAATATAAACCCACAAGAAGCCTTGACTATTGAGTTTTTATGAGCTTTTAATCAAAATAAATGCACTCTTTCCTTAGTATCTTCAAGGGATTGGTTCCAAAAGTCCCCTTTGTATACCACAATTTGTGGATGCTCAAGTCCCTTATATAAAATGAAGAGTACAATGAATACATTTGGCCCTCCATATCCTTGGGTTTCCCATTCCCAGATTCAACAAACTATGGATGGAAATGTCAATTCATGGTTGAATGAATCCATGGATACTAAACCAGTGAATATGGAGGGCAAGTACATATTTACTTTAAAAAAATATCTTTGTATAAAGGGACCCACATAGTTCAACCCTATGTTATTCAAGGAACACCTGGATTCATTCAGTATTTAAGAGTTCCCAAGCATAGACGTTAGCTTCCTAATATATATTTGAAGCTTATAAACTTTGCATTATAACCTTACAAATATGTGGAAAAAAGAAAAATATCACACTATTTCATTTGTTAATAGTGATTCAATAATTCTAAATAAATTATTAGAAAATAAAACCCAATGATGTATTAAAGTATTACTCTCTGACCAAGTAATATTCATTCTGGAACACTCAAATGATTCATTATCATGACAGCTATTAATAGCATTCATTTTATCTTTAAGCCAGAGAACAAAGAGTAGATGTATGATTGTCCTAAGAGATACTGAAAAAGCATAATGACATTCAATATCTAAACCTATCTTTTAAATGGGTTAAACTTAGCAAACTAGCAAAGTGTTCCATAATGTAATTAAAAAATATATAATCTAAGAAAATAATAATAGTAATAATAATAATAATTAAGGTTGAATAATAGTTCAAAGGTGCTAACAAACCCAATTATACAAATAAAGTTAAACTAATAAAAATAACACAAGGAATTAGAAGGAAATGTTATTATTTGAAAGAAATACAATTCCCCATTTAAATAGACAGAAATGTAAATAGATAAATTATACATAATTATGACTTCAGCAAGGAGGTCAGTTTCAAAGAAAAGTACTCAAATCATTCTATTTATGACATATCCTTAAATAAGTAGACAAAAATAATGGTGGTAATAGACTTTTTAAATAACAACTAAATTATAATTTTAAAATATCTTTTAAAAATGCAAGATGTAGAGAGGTTTATATTCATATGGCTTTTTTCTTCTGAAGGCATACTCTAGAACATGCAGCACAGAGGCCTATTCTGGAGCTGCCAGAAAGCAGGGTTAGAATTCCAGAAAAGAAAGAAGACACAAAAAGAGAACACCTGAAATCTGTATGTAAACTGATGTCATATCCATATCTGATCCATGAACTGTGCAAGTGTGGGAAAGACAACAGAGAGTCTGATAGAAGGTAATGGATGGGAAACTAAAAGAATGTACACACAGACTTCAACTCTCCTCCACTGAAGAGGAGATAGAATTTATATTTTTAATCCACCAAGTTAGAGGAACAATTCACCAAGCTCCCTACTGAAACCCAAGAAAGGCCATAGTTAATGAGTAAAGAATATACACTATGCTTAAGGATTTTCCCCAAAACAAAGGTCAAACTTAAACATAATCTAACTAACAATATATGAAACCAAGCATCCGGAAGTTCAAGGTTGTCACCAAGTAATTTATCTACCTATTTAAACAAAAAGCAATATTATTCAGAGAACAAAAACAAAAAGCAGAAGCCCTATAATTTATATAAGTATAATGTTCATCATACAATCAAAAGAGTATACAGGAGAAGAAACATGAAAATACAATTCATAGTTAAGAGAAAAAGTCAGCCAATAGAAACAAATCTATGGTTCACACATATGTTGGAATTACCAGACAAGCATTTTGAAAAACTATTATAAATATGCTGAACAGCATAAAAAAGATGGCATACTGAATGAACAGATGGTAAATAGCAACATAGTAATGCAAATGATAAAAAATCAGAACAATTTTGAATTCTAAAATTAAAAAGTAGAATATCAGGGGGCCTCCCTGGTGGCGCAGTGGTTGAGAGTCCGCCTGCCGATGCAGGGGATACGGGTTCGTGCCCCGGTCTGGGAGGATCCCATATGCCGCGGAGCGGCTGGGCCCGTGGGCCATGGCCGCTGAGCCTGTGCGTCCGGAGCCTGTGCTCCGCAACGGGAGAGGCCACAACAGTGAGAGGCCCGCATACAGCAAAAAAAAAAAAAAAAAAAAAAAAAAGTAGAATATCAGAAATAAAAGTTCAATGTACTGGTGTAATGACAAATAGGTAGCGGAAGAAAGAATCGAGGAACTAAGAGTGGAAAAATATACATTACACAATCTGTTTCACAGAGGAAAAAGGATGAGAAAATAAGTTAATGGAACCACAGTTACATGTAGAACAGTATGAGGTTGTCTAATATATATGTAAACAAAATTCCAAAAGGGGAAAAGAAAGGTAGAAGAAGATAGAAACTTTACTGAATAAAATGCCCCAAATTGTCAAATTTCACAAAATAAACAACAAATACGTCCAAGAATTTCAGGAAACCCTGAGCAGGATAAATCCAAAGATCATTCTTAGACACATTGCAGTCAACATGCTGGAAAGAGAGATAAAATAATTTTTAAAAGCACATTATGGGACTTCTTGTGTAGTCCAGTGGTTAAGACTCTAAGCTCCCAATGCAGGGGGCCCAGGTTCAATCCCTGGTCAGGGAACTAGATCCTGCATACTGCAACTAAGAACTTGCATGTTGCAACTAAAGATCCCACATCCTGCAACTAAAGATCCCACATCCCACAACTAAAGATCCTGCATGCAGCAACTAAAGCTTCCACATGCTGCAATTAGGACATGGCACAGCCAAATAAATAAATAAATTTAAAAAGCATATTACAAATAAGAGACCAATTATAAGATGTCCAGGGGGCTTTTGGGGAAGATGGCAAAGGAGTAACACTTGAAGATCACCTACCTCTCCACAAATACATCAAAAACACATCTACATGTGGAAAAACTCCTACAGAACATCTACTGAACTCTGACAGAAGACCTCAGACTTCCAAAAAAGCAAGAAAATCTTCATGTAATTGGGTAGGTTAAAAGAAAAAAGGAAAAAAAAATAAAAAAGAGACAAAGGAATCAGGATGGGACCTGCACTTATGGGAGGGAGGTGTGAAGGAGGAAAATTTTCCACACACTAGGAAGCACCTTCACTGGAGGGGATGGGGTGGGAGGAAGCTTCAGAGCCACAGAAGAGAGTGTAGCAACAGAGAAGCAGAGGGCAAAGAATCCCACACAGAGGGTTGGTGCCAATCAGCACTCACCAGCCTGAGAGGCTTGGCTGCTCACCCACCGGGATGGGTGGGAGCTGGGTGCTGAGGCTTGGTCTTCAGAGGTCAGACCCCAGAGAGAGGACTGGGGCTGGCTGTGTAAAGACAGTCTGAGGGGGCTAGTGTGCCACAACTGAGGGAGTCCAGGAAGAAACCTGGACCTGCCAGAGAGGCAAGAGACCATTGTTGTGAGATGCTCGAGGAGAGGTTGGTTCTGCCCTAGGAGCTTCTTTCTCCATGTGCTCACAGAGAGCAGAGCACAGCCTACATGAGCTCTAATGCCAGGGGTGAGCTGTGATTGCTATCTCAGACAGCAGAGGTGGGTGCAATGGCTACTGCTGCCAGCGCCACCACCAAGGGTCCTGTGAGCAAGTACTCACACCTTCCTGGGAGCCTGTGCAGCCTATCACTGATGAGGGTCCCATGATCCAGGGCCAACTTCCCCAGGGCCAACTTCCCCAGGAGAGCAAACAGTGTGCCTCTGGCTGTTGCAATATCCCACTGGCCTCTGCCGCTGAAGGTACACCCCTTCCACCCTAATTGTGACTGCCGTATCCCTCCCTCTCCCCAGCCTGATCCCTAATCAGCCACTGCTTTCTCCTCCTCCTTGCCTGGGCAAGGAACAGACGCCTGAGGGTGGCCCACATGCAGAGGAGGGGCCAAAACTACAGCTGAACTCTAAGAGCAGTGCAACCAAAGAAGAGAAAGAGAAATCTCTCCATGCAGCCACAGGAGCAGTGGATTAAGTCCCCACAATTGGCTTGGTAAACCCTGCATGTGTAGAATATCTGCATAGACAAGTGGTCCCACAATAGAGGCTGTGGACTTTGGGGGCAAGTACACTCAGGAGTTGGGTCAGGTCAGAGTCTAAGCTGGTCCCACAGTGTCCACAGCAGGTCCAGAGACCTACCTAGAGTTTGCTTTATGCTTTTGATTTGTTTTAGTTTTTGTTAGTTTAGTTTTTAGTGTTTGTTTCATTTTTGGGTTCATTTATTTGTTTGGTTGTTCCCTTCTTTTTCATTTTCACTTTTGTGTATGTGTGTGTGACCCTTTGTTTGTTTTTGTCTTTTTGGTTTTGCTTTTAACATTTGTCTTGGGTTTTGTTTGTCTGTTCAATTTCTTTTCTTGTGTGTGTGTATGTGTGTCTCTGTGTGTGTATTTCTTTGTGTGTGTCTGTTCATTTTCTTTCTTTTTTTTCCCTCTGTGCAGCTTGCAGGGTCTTGGTGCTCCAGACAGGGGTTGGGTCTGAGCCTCTGAGGTGGGAGAGTGGAGTCCAGGACATTGAACTGTCAGAGAATTCCTAGCCCCAGGGGATATTAATTGGGAAGAGCTCCTGTAGAAGTCTCCATCTCAAAACCAAGACCAGGCTCCCCCCAACAGCCAGCAAGCTCCAGCACTGGACACCTCATACCAAACAACTAGCAAGACAGGAGCACAACCACTCCCATTAGTAGAGAGGCTGCCTAAAGTCATGCTAAGCTCACAGACACCACAAAACACACCACTGGATGTGACCCTTCTCATCAGAGGAACAAGATCCATCTCCAACACCAAGAACACAGGCACCAGTCTTCCCCCTCAGAAAGCCTACACAAACCACTGAACCAACCACATCCACTGTGGGCAGACACCAGAAATAAGAGAAACTACAACCCTGCAGCCTGCAGAAAGGAGACCCCAAACACAGTAAGTTAAATGAAAGAAGACAGAGAAATATGCTACAGATGAAGGAGCAGGTAAAAACCCACAATACCAAACAAATGAAGAAGAAACAGGCAGTCTACCTGAAAAGGAATTCAGAGGAATGATAGTAAAGATGATTCAAAATCTCAGAAACAGAATGGAAAAAATATAAGAAACATTTAACAAGTACCTAGGAAACAAAGGAACAAACAGTGATTAACAACACAATAACTGAAATTTAAAATACTCTAGAATGAATCAATAGCAGAATAACTGATGCAGAAGAAAGGACAAGTGAGCTGGAAGATAGAATGGTGGAAACAACAGTGATGGAGCACAATAAAGAAAAAAGAATGCAAAGAATTGAGGACAGTCTCAGAGACCTCTGGGACAACATTAAATGCACCAACATTCAAATTATAAGGGTCCAAGAAGAAAAGAGAAAGTGTCTGAGAAAATATTCAAACAGATTATGGTCAAAAACTTCCCTAACATGGGAAAGGAAATAGTCAATCAACTCCAGGAAGCACAGAGAGTCCCATACAGAAAAAAACCAAGAAGAAACATGCCCAGACACATATTAATCAAACTATAAAAAATTAAATCCAAAGAAAAAATATTAAAAGCAGCAAGGGAAAAGCAACAAATAACATACAAGGGAATCCCCATAAGGTTATCAGCTGATCTTTCAGCAGAAATTCTGCAGGCCAGAAGGGAGTGGCAGGATACATTTAAAGTGATGAAAGGGAAAAACCTACAGCCAAGATTACTCTACCCAACAAGGATCTCATTCAGATTCAAATGAGAAATCAAAAGATTTACAGACAAGAAAAAGCTAAGAGAATTCAACACCTTAAAACCAGCTCTACAACAAATGCTAAAGGAACTTCTCTAGGTGGGATAGGTCACATCTTGGGTCACAAATCAAGCTTTGGTAAATTTAAGAAAATTGAAATCATATCTAGCATCTTTTCCAACTGCAATGATATGAGATTAGAAATCAATTACAGGAAAAGAACTGTAAAAAACACAAACACATGGAGCTAAACAATATGCTACTAAATAACCAAGAGATCTGTGAAGAAATCAAAGCGTAATAAAAAAAATGTACCTAGAGACAAAAGACAATGGAACACGACAACGCAAAACCTGTGAGACACAACAAAAGCAGTTCTAAGAGGGAACTTTATAGCAATAGAATCCTACCTCAAGAAACAAGAAAAATCTCAAATAAACAATCTAACCTACACCTAAAGGAACTAGAGAAAGAACAAAATACCACAAAGTTAGTTGAAGGAACAAAATCATAAAGATCAGAGCAGAAATAAATGAAATAGAAGCAAAGAAAACAATAGCAAAAATCAATAAAACTGAAAGCTGGTTCTTTGAAAAGAAAAACAAAAGTGATAAACGTTTAGCCAGACTCATCTAGAAAAAGAGGGAGAGGACTCAAATAAATAAATTTAGAAACGAAAAAGGAGAAGTTACAAGGGACAATGCAGAAATACAAAGGATCATAAGAGACTACTACAAGAAACTCTATGCCCATAAAATGGATAACTTGGAAGAAATGGACAAATTCTTAGAAAGGTATAATCTTTCAAGACTAAACCAGGAAGAAATAGAAATTATGAACAGACCAATCACAAGCAATGAAATTGAAATTGTGATTAAAAATCTTCCAACAAACAAAAGCCTAGGACCAGATGGCTTCACAGGTGAATTCTAATAAACATTTAGAGAAGTGTTAACACCCATCCTTCTCAAACTCTTCCAAAAAATTCCAGAGGAACACTCCCAACTCATTCTATGAGGCCATCACCACCGATACCAAAACCAGACACAGATACTACAAAAAAAAAAAAAAGAAAAGAAAATTACAGATCAATATCACGGATAAATATAGATGTAGAAATCCTCAACAAAATACAAGCAAACAGAAGCCAACGATGCATTAAAAGGATCATACACCATGATCAAGTGGGATTTATTCCAGGGATGCAAGAATTCTTCAATATATGCAAAACAGTCAATGTGATACACCATATTAACAAACTGAAGATTCAAAACCATATGATCATCTCAATAGATACAGAAAAAGCTTTTGACAAAATTCAACATCAATTTATGACAAAAACTCTCCAGAGACTGGCATAGAGGGAACCTACCTCAACATAATAAAGGCCATATACAACAAACCCACAGCAAACATCATTCTCAATGGTGAAAAACTGAAACATTTCCTCTAAGATCAGGAATAAGACAAGGATTTCCATTCTCACCACCCTTATTCAACATAGTTTTGGAAGTTCTAGCCTTGGCAATCAGAGAAGAAAAAATATAAATAAAATGAATTCAAACTGGAAAAGAAGATGTAAAAATGTCACTGTTTGCAGATGACATGATACTATACATAGAAAATCCTAAAGATGTGGCCAGAAAACTGCTAGAGCTAATCAGTGAATTTGGTAAAGTAGAAGGATAAAAAATTAATTCACAGAAATCTCATGCACTCCTATACGCTAACAGTGAAAGATCAAAAGAGAAATTAAGGAAACAGTCCCATTACCATCACAACAAAAAGAATAAAATACCTATGTTTAAACCTAACTAATGAGGTAAAAGTCCTGTACTCAGAAAACTATAAAACACTGATGAAAGAAATCAAAGATGACACAAACAGATGGAGAGATATACCATGTTCTTGGATTGAAAGAATCAATATTGTGAAAATGACTATAGTACCCAAATCAATCTACTGATTGAGTGTAATTCCTATCAAATTACCAATGACATTTTTTACAGAACTAGAACAAAAAATCTTAGGATTTGTATGGAGACACAAAAGACCCTGAATAGCCAAAGCAGTCTTGAGGAAAAAAAAAAAAAAAAACAGCTAGAGGAATCAGGGTCTCTGACTTCAGACTATATTACAAAGCTACAGTAATCAAGACAGTATAGTACTGACATAAAAACAGAAATATAGCTCAATGAATCAGGATAGAGATCCCAGAGATAAACCCACTCACCTATGGTTAATTAATCTATGGAAAAGCAGGCAAGAATATACAATGGAGAAAAGAGAGTCTCTTCAATAAGTGGTGCTTGGAAAACTGGACAGCTACATGTAAAAGAATGAAATTAGAGCACTCCCTATTACTATACACAATTATAAACTCCAAATGGATTAAAGACCTAAATGTAAGACTGGACACTATAAAACTCTTAGAGGAAAACATAGGAAAAACACTCTCTGACACAAATCACAGCAAGTTCTTTTTTGACCCACCTTCTAGAGTAAAAGAAATACAAACAAAAATAAACAAATGGGACCTAATGAAACTTAAAAGCTTCTGTACAACAAAGAAAACCATAAACAAGACAAAAAGACATCCCTCAGAATGGGAGAAAATAATTGCAAACCAATCAGCTGACAGAGGATTAATCTCCAAAATATACAAACAGCTCATGCAGCTCAATATCCAAAAAAAAAAAAAAACCCAAAGAACCCAATTAAAAAATGAGCAGAATACCTAAGTAGACATTTCTCCAAAGAAGACATACAGATGGCCAGTTGGCACAGGAAAAGATGCTCAATATCATTAATTATTAGAGATATGTAAATCAAAACTACAATGAGGTGTTGCCTCACACCTGTCAGAATGGCCAACATCAAAAAATCTACAAACAATAAATGCTGGAGAGAGTGTGGATAAAAGGGAACCCTCTTGCACTGTTGGTGGGAATGTAAATTGATACAGTCACTATGGAGGACAGTATGCAGGTTCCTTAAAACATTAAAGATAGAACTACCATATGACCCAGCAATCCCACTACTGGACATATACCCTGAGAAAACCATAACTCAAAAATATGCATGCACCCCAATGTTCATTGCAGCAATATTTACAATAGACAGGTCATGGAAACAACCTAAATGCCCATCGTCACATGAATAGATAAAGAAGATGTAGTACATATATACAATGGAACATAACTCCGTCATAAAAAGGAACAAAATTGGGTCATTTGTAGAGACATGGATGGACCTGGAAACTGTCATACAGAGTGAAGTAAGTCAGAAAGTGTAAAATAAATATGGTATATTAATGCATATATGTGGAATCTAGAAAATGGTACAGATGAACCTGTTTGCAAGGCAAAAATAAAGACACAGATGTAGAGAACAAACATATGGACACTAAGGGGGGAAAAGGGTGTGGGATGAATTGGGAAATTGGGATTGACATATATTCAACAATTAATGTGTATAAAATAGATAACTAATGAGAACCTGCTCTTTAGCACAGGGGACTTTACTTCACTTTGCTCTACTGTAGAAACCAATACAAAGTTGTAAAACAACTATACCCCAATAAAAAGAAAGGAAGGAAGGAAGGAAGGAAGAAAGAAAGGAAGAAAGAAAGAAAGAAAGAAAGAAAGAAAGAAAGAAAGAAAGAAGAAAAAGAAAGAAAGAAAGAAAGAAAGAAAGAGAAAGAAAGAAAGAAAGAAAAAGAAAGAAAGAGAAAGAAAGAAAGAAAGAAAGAAAGAAAGAAAGAAAGAAAGAAAGAGAAAGAAAGAAAGAAAGAAAAAGAAAGAAAGAGAAAGAAAGAAAGAAAGAAAGAAAGAAAGAAAGAAAGAAAGAAAGAAAGAAAGAAAGAAAGAAAAAGAGAAAGAAAGTCCAGGAACAATGGAGGCCATAAGATAATAGAATAATATTTTTAAAGTTCTGAAAAAGAGAGAATTCTATAATCAGAGAAAATGTTCTTCAAAATGGAAGATAAGTATTTTGTCACATAAAATAAATGCAAAAGGATATCTTCACGATGAAGTAAAGTGACACTAAATGTAAAGTTGGACCAACCAGAACAGATTAAAAAAAAAAAAAGAAAAGCAGAAAATTTTATTACTATTCAAAGAAAGCTAAAAGTCCACAAGTTTCACCAGTGAATTATATCAAATGTTTAAGTGGAATACTAATCTTATACAAACCTTGCAGAGAATAGAGGCAGAGAAAACACCCACCCACATTTTATGGAATTAGGCTAATTTGATACAAAAACCTAATAAAGACATTGTAAAAAAAAAACAGTTATAGACCAATATTTCTCATGAACACAGACGCAATCATCTTTAATTAAAACATTATCAAAATTGAATCCAGCAGTATGTATAAGAAAGAATAATACATTTTAGACCATTTAAATTTATACAAGGAATACAAGTTAGGTTTAATATTTGAAAATCAATTACATTATCCAGCATAATAACAAAATATTTTTTACAATAAAATATTTTAAATGTTAATTATTTGAATTACCTAATCTCTATTATCTGTCTTCAAATTAGCTAATTACTTCTGCCAGTTCATATCTCCTCTTGAGAACCTCTAGTAACTTTTTCATTTCAGTGTACTATTCGACTCCAGAGTTTCATTTTTTTTTAATATTTTTTATCTCTATTGATATTCTCTATTTGATGAGGCATTGAAATAAATTTTTTCATTGTTAAGCATGGTTTCCATTGTTTATTTGAATGTATTTGTGATGTCTACCATGAAGTCTTTGCAGGTTTCTTCAATATCTGGACCCTCTCACAGACAGTTTTTGTTGCTTGTATTTTTTTTTCCCCTGTGTATCGGTCAGACATTTTGGTTTCCTTGCATACTTTATAATTTTTTGTTGAACCCTGGTGATTATAGATAATATATTGTAGAAATTCTGATTTATTGTTTCCCCACATCTACCTTCCTATTTTTGTTCACATTTTAAATTTGTTTAGTGACTGGCTGAACTATTTTAATGATTCCTATTTTCTCCTGTGACTCTTCTGATGTTGTTCTTCAAAGTACACGGACTGGGGTATTTGCAAATTCACCTTAGCATGACAGTTGTTTTAATAGGACCCCTTCTTTCTTTCATTTTCTGACCACATCCACTTTCTTTCATTTTCTGACCACATGCAGCTATTAAGTTCCACCAATTGCCAGCAGATTGCTCTATTATTTTGAACAATACCCAGGGGCATCATCACTTATTCCATGGGTTGTTTGGTATTCATAGCAGTGGTAGTTTTGAGATAGGGCTTTGTGATTTGTTCTTACCCCAGAGGAACCTTTTTAGCTCTCTTTCCCTAGTTCTGTCTTGTAAAGTAGCTAGCTTATAATTTAACTTGCTTACTATCAAATTTTCCATTGTTTTCTAGAGTTGCCTTAGGGCTGAAATTATTCTTTTCCTGTTTTCAATAAGTTTGGCTCTTTAGGGGAGAATTTTAAAGTTCTCTGTTTTATAGCCTGTCTCTACCTCTGGTAAAATATCTGATCTAGAGCTCTGGTGCTTATGTAAGGGACAATGCACAATTCTTTATGACTGACACCCTTGCTTTAAGTGCAGGTTAGGGCAGATGCAGTAGATTCTGGTTTATTTGGTTTTCCTCTCCCTACATAAGAAATTGCCCTATGAAAGCACCTAGTACTCCATAAATGTACTAAGTGCCCATGAGTGATCTAAGGTGAGGATGACTAGGGTTCTAGTATTATCATCCTGCCACACATTGGGTGGTACTAAAGGCTACATGGAAGAAAGGAGTCCTCAGCCTCTCAGGCACACCAGCCTTGAATTAAGCCTCTGCAACTCAGAGTTAAAGGGAAGAGAAATTTGGGGAGGTTGCTGCTTTGGGGAGAGTACCATAACTCTTGACTAGAACTGGGGCTAGAGGGAGTGCTGTGTTCTTGGCTGCACCCACCTGGAGTAGAGTTTTGGTCATGCTGATAGGAGGAGGAAAAGGAGGTCACAGCTTGAATGCCACAGACTCTTGCTATTTTATTGTGTTTTAGTAGATTATCTTCAAAAATGTTTCTTTGTTTTCTGTATGCCCTTAGGACAATTTCCAGAGAATTTTTTTTTTTTTTTTGGCTTAGCCACTTGGCTGACCGGATCTTAGTTCCCCGACCAGGGATTGAACCTGGGCCCCCAGCAGTGGAAGCATGGGGTCCTAACCACTGGACCTCCAGGGAATTCCCTCCAGAGACTTTAAGTGATTGGTTTTTAAATAATTTTCGTTAGTTATGCTTATTTCACTGAAGAGTGTATCTTCAGAGCCTTGGAACTCTGGAACTTTCTAAAGTGAAGAAAATGTTTTGTATCTGAATTGAGATGCTGATTATAAAGTTGCATACATTTATCACAGCAATAAGTTGAAAATAAGATTTCTGCATTTCTCTATATGCAAATTTTACCACAATTGAAAAATATCCAGGGTCTATATTAAGACTAATAACATTCTACTACAAAACTTTTTTTTAATGTCATGAATACTCAGAAAAAAATACACTATGATCTTGATAGGTTTATCAGACCCTAAACAAGAAAAGAGATGTCACACATAAAACATAAAACATAAAGGGAATTTAACATAGGGGATTTTTTTGCCCAAGTGAAATAAATGCTTAGAAGCCAAACAGGTAACAAAACAAACAAAACCAAAATTCTCTTCTAACTCCAGATTGGAGGGAGATAACCCTGAGTGGAAGCTCGGTCTACAATGGGCTTTTGACACTGTCATTAGAGCCAAAGAGGAGATTATATATATATATATATATATAAAATAGAAGTGTCATATGATGCAGTGATCCCAGTTCCAGGTATATATACAAAATAATTCAAAGCTGCATTTCAGATCTTTTCACACTAATGTTTATAGCAGCACTATTCAAAAGGGTTAAGAGGTTGTAAGCAATCCAAATGTCCATCAGTAGATGAATGGATAAAACATGTAATATGTAGATACAATAGAATATTATTCAGCCTTATAAAGGAAAGAAATTCTGACACATGCTACAACATGGCTGAACCTTGAAGACACTATACTAAGTGACACAATCCACTCAGAAAATGACAAATACTTTATGATTCCACTTATATGAGATATCAAAAGTAGTCAAGTTCATAGAAATAAAGAATAGAATGGTGATTACTAAGGGCTCTAGTATTATCATCCTGCCACACCTTCGGTGGTACTAAAGGCTGCGTGGAAGAAAGGAGGAAAGGGGAAGGGGGAAATTGTTGTCAATGAGTTTAGAGTTTCAGGCTTGTAAGATAAAAAAATCTCAAGATTTGCTTCACAACAATGTGAATATACTTAACACTATTGAACATTTACATTGAAAAATGGTGAAGATGGTAAAGTTTATATTATGTGATTTTTATTTAATGCCCCCTCAAAAAAAAAAAAAAAAAGAAAAGGGCTAGGAATTCACATGAGGGTAAATAGGCCCATGTCAGCAAAGGGCAAAACATCATTTGAGCCCTCAATGAGTCATAATAATTTTGGTGGTGGAGGGTCTTGCCTAGACATTAATGGCTGCTGACTGATGATTGGGGTGGCAGGGGCAATTTCTAAAAATAAGACAGCAATGAAGTTTATCACATTAATTGACTCTTCCTTTCAGTAATGACTTCCCTGTAGCATGCAGTGCTATTTGATAGTGCTATTCGAGCAGTGCTATTTGATATTTTACCAACCGTAGAACTTCTTTCAAAATTGGACTGAATCCTCTCAAACCCTGCCACTGCTTTATCAACTAAGTTTATGTTATATCCTAAATCTTTTGCTGTCATTTCAGCAATCTTCACAGCATCTTCACCAGGAGTAGTTTCCATCTCAGGAAACCATTTTCTTTGCTCATCCATAAGAAGCAACTCCATATCCACTAATGTTTTATCATGATATTTTATCAATGCAGGCATATCTTCAAGCTCTGCTTTTAATTCTAGTTCTCTTGCTATTTCCACCTCATCTGCTGTAACTTGCTCCACTGAAGTCTTGACACCCTCAAAGTCATCCATGAAGGTTGGAGTCAACTTCTTTCAAACTGCTATTGATGTTGGTACGCCGACCTCATCTCATTAATTATGAATGCTCTTAATGGCACCTAGATGGTGAATCCTTTCCAGAAGGTTTTCAATTTATTTTGCCTAGATCCATCAGAGGAATTACTATTTATGGCAGTATGGCCTTATGAGATGTATTTCTTAAATAATAAGACTCTAAAGTAGACATTACTCCTTGATCCATGGACTGCACAAAGGATTTTGTGTTAACCGGCATGAAAACAACATGGATCTCATTGTAAATCTCCATTAGAGCTCTTGGGTGATCAGGTGAGGTGTCAGTGAGTAGTAATATTTTTAAAGGAATGTTTTTTGGTTCTTGGTTTTTTGGTTTTTGTTTTTGTTTTTCTGAGCAGTAGGCCTCAATATTGGGCTTAAGCTATTCAGTGAGCTGTGTGTCAACAGATGTGTTGTCATCCAGGTTTTGTTTTTCTATTTATAGTGATTTATGGTGACTATAGGTGGAGTAGATTTAGCATAATTCTTAAGGTCCCTAGGATTTTGGGAACGGTGAATAAACATTGGCTTCAACTTAAAGTTACCAGCTGCATTAGCCCTTAACAAGAGACTCAGCCTGTCCTTTGAAGATTTGAAGCATTGACTTCACCTCTCTACCTATGAGAGTCTTAAATGGCATCTTCATCCAATATAAGGCTGTTTCATCTACATTGAAAATCTACTGTTCAGTGTAGTCACCTTCATTATTTAGCTAGATCTTCTATATAACTTGCTGCATCTTCTACATAAGCACCTGCTGCTTCACATTGGTCTTTTAATGTTATGGAGATGGCTTCTTTCCTCAAACCTCATGAACCAACCTCTGCTGGCTTCAAACTTTTCTTCTCCAGCTTCCTCACCTCTCTCAGCCTTCACAGAATTGAAGAGAGTTAAGGTCTTGCTCTGTATTGCCTTTGGCTTAAGGGGACGTTGTGGCTGGTTTAATCTTCTCTTCAGAGCACTAAACCGTTCTCTATATCAGCAACAAGGTCATTTTACTTTCTTTTCATTTGTGTGGTCACTAGAGTAACACTTTTAATTTCCTTCAAGAATATTTTATTTGCATTTACAACTTGGCTAACTGCTTGATACACGAAGCCTGGCTTTTGGCCTATATTGTCTTTTTACATGATCCTCTCACCAAGGTTAATCATTTTTAGCTTTTGATTTAAAGTAAGAGACATTTGGGACTTCCCTGGTGGTCCAGTGGTTAAGAATACACACTTCCACGGTAGAGGGCATGGGTTCAATCTTTGGTCGGGGCACTAAGATCCCTCATGTTACATGGGTGAGGCCAAATAAATAAATTAATTAAAAACATATAAAGTCAGACACATGATTCTTTCTTTCACTTTAACACTTAAACACCATTGTAGAGTTATTAATTGTACTAATTTTAATATTTTTGTGTCTGAGGGAATAAGGAGACCTAAGAATAGGGACTAGTTATTTGATGGAGTAGTCAGAACACACACAGCATTTATTAAGTTCACCATCTTACATGGGTGTGGTTCATGATACTACAAAACAATTAAAATAGCAATATCAAAGATCTCAGATCACAGATCACTATAACAAATATAACAATAATGAAAAAGTTTGAAATATTGTAAGAATTACCAAAATGTGACACAGAGACACGGAATGGGAAAATGTTGCAAAAGTTGTGCCAATACACTTTTTCAATGCAGGGTTACCAAAAACCTTCAATTTATTAAAAAAATACAATATCTATGAAGTGCAATAAAGCAAAGCACAATAAAACAAGTTATGCCTACATTTGAGTATCTTTTTTTCTTAGTTCATGTAGCTAAAGGATTGTCAATATTGTTTATCTTTTCAAATGATCAGCTATCAATTTCATTGACTTTTTTCTATTGATTTTCTGGTCTATATTTTCTTTATTTCAGCTCTGATCTTTGTTACTTTCTTCTTTCTGCTAACTTTTGGCTTAACTTGTTTTTTCTAACTCCTTATGATGTAAAGTTAGGTTATTTATTAGAGGTTTTTTTTTCCTTGATGTATGTATTTATCACTATAAACATCCCTCTTAGAACTGTTTTTGCCTCATACCATAGGATTTGGTATATTGTGTTTATATTTTTGTTCATATCAAGATACAGTGTTATTTCTCTTTTGATTTCTTCTTTGATTTAGTGGTTCTCCAGAAGCATGTTGTTTAATTTCCACATATTTGTGAATTTTCCAGCTCCTTCTATTACTGAATTTCAGTTGCATAGCATTATGGTTGGAAAATATATTATTTCAACCATCTTAAATTTGCTTAGACTTCTCTTGTAACCTATCATATTATCTATCCTTGAGATTTATTTTGTATGCTCTTGAGAAAAATATGTATTCTGGTTCTGTTTAATGGAATGTTCTGTTTATGTCTGTTAGGCACTTTGGGTCTAAAGTATGGTTCAAGTCCAACATTTCCTTGTTAATTTTCTGTAGGGATGAACTATTCTTTTTGAAAGTAGGGTGTTGAAGTCCACTCCTATTATTGTAATATCATCTATTTCTCTCTTCAGTTCTTTTAGCAATTGCTTAATATCTTTAGATGCCCTGATGTAAGGTGCATATATATTTCTTTCTTTTCTTTTTTTTTTTTTTTTTGTCAGTGCTGTGTGGCTTGCGGGGTCTCAGTTCCTCAACCAGGGATTGAACCCAGGCCACAGCAGTGAGAGACCAGAATCCTAACCACTAGGCAACCAGGGAACTCCCTATATTACTGATTCTTATATCCTCTTGATATTTAATCACTTCATCATTACATAATTACCTTTTTTTCTTGTTAACCATTTTTTTGACTTAAGTTCATTTTATTCTGTTTGAAGTATAGCTACCTCTGTTGTCTTGTGGTTTCCACTTGCATGGACTATCTTTTTCCATTCCTTCACCTTGAGCCTATGTTGGTACTTAAAGATGAAGTGAGTCTCTTTAAGGCATGTTATAGTTGGGTCTTTTTTTTTTTTTTTTTTTAATCCATCTAACCACTCTATTTCTTTGGATTGGAGACTTCAACCCACTTACATTAAGAGTAATTATTTATAGGTAAATATTTACTATTGCCATCTTATTCATTATTTTCTGGCTTTTCTATAGTTCCTTTTTTCCTTTCTTCCTCTCTTACTGTCTTCCTTTTTCTGTAGTGGTATGCTCTGATGATTGTGGTATGCTCTGATGATTTTCTGTAGTGGTATGCTCTGATTCCTTTCTCTGTATCTTTTGTGAATCTACCTTTTGGCTTTGTGATTACTACTAGGCTTATATAAAATGTCTTGGAGATATAACAGTATATTTTACACTAAAAGCAATTTAATTTTGATCTCATATAAAACATTACCCTTTTATTCCACCACTTTAATAATTTGGATGTCACAAAAATATTACCTCCTTTTGTATTGTGTATCCATTAACAAATTATTGTAGCTGTATTTAATTTTAATACTCTTGTCTATTAGCCTTAATACTAGAATTAATTGGTTAATACTCTATGATATTACAGTATTATCATATTCTAACCATGACTATATACATCTCTTTACCAGTATGTTTTACATTTACAAATGTTTTCATGTTTCTCACTGGTGTGTTTTATTTTAGCTTGAAGAACTCCTTCCATCATTTTGCAAAGCAGGTCTAGAGGTGGCGAATTCCCTCAGTTTTTGTTTGTCTGGAGAAGTCTTTATTTCATATCTGAAGGACAGCTTTCTCAGGTAACATATTCTTGGTTGACAGCTTTTTTTTAATTATTATTTTTCTTTTAGCACTTTGATTATATCATCCCACTATCTCCTGGCATGTAAAATTTCTGAAGAGAAATGCACCAACAGCCTTAGGGGGGGTGCCCTGTAGGTCATAAGCTATTTTCTTTTCCCTCTTGCTGCTATTAAGAGTGTTCTTTTGTCTTTGATTTTTTGACAGTTTTACTATAGCATGTCTTGGAGAGGACCTCTTTCAGTTGATTTTGTTTGGGGACCTATGAGTTACATGACCTTGAATATTCAAATCTCTCCCCAGATTTGGGAAGTTTTCAGTCATTATTTCTTTAAACAAACTTATTTTCAAATTTTTCTTTTTGTTGTATCCCATAGATCACATAGGATTTTTCCACTCTTTTAATTTTTTTTTCTTTGTGCTCCTCTGACTGGATAATTTCAACTGATCTGTCTTTGAGGTCACCTATTCTTTTCTCTGCTCAGTCAAGTCTGTTGTTGAAGGTCTGTATTGAGTTCTTCAGTTCATTCATTGTATTCTTCAGCTCCAAAATTTCAATTTGGTTCATTTCATGTTTTCTATCTCTTTGTTGGGCTTCTCACTTTGTTCTTGTATAGTTTTCCTGATATCTTTAAATTGTTTATCTGTGTTCTCTTGTAGGTCTTTGAGTATCTTTGCCTTAATTACTTTGTCTTTGTCAGATAATTCCTTGATCTCCATTTCTTTATGCCTCCTACTTGAGCTTTACTTTATTCCTTTGGTAGAGTCTTGTTTCCCTGATTCTTTGTAATTCTTGTAGCTTTGCATAGGTGTCTTTGCATTAGAAAAAGCAGTCACCTCTTTCAGGCTTCAGGATTGACTTTGGTATGGGGAGACTTTCTCCTGCAGGTGGAGCATGTTGGAGCATGATGTGATCCCAGGTCTAGTGTCACAGGGTGCCAAGTGTGAGTATGTGTGGCTGCACCAAATTCAGGGGTGCATAGTGTCCCTTTGGCTCAGGCTGCTGATGCCCACTGCGTCAGCAACTTTATGGTCTTTGGGGAGTGCTGCAAGGGGTCCACAGTGGCCTCAAGGTCTGTTGAGTTCCACATTGGCAACTTTAGCTCCAGAATCTAGGGACTAGGGCAGGTGTCAGTGGTTTCTGGAGCCATTGATGTGCACCCACTCGGCTTTGGGGGTCAGTTTCAGGTGTGTGTGTGTGTAGTGGTAGGGGTGGATTGCATGCACACACATAGTGGTGGGAGTCCTGCCTATTGGTGTGTACTACTATAGCTGTTGAGTCTAACCACAGGTGTACAGTATTGGATGTCAGTGATGGGGGTCAGGTTGGAAGTGTACGTTTGCACAGCTTGAGGGAATAGCTAAATGTCAGCAGAGTAGTTCAGGTTAGTGACAGGAGACAGGGCCTGACCTGGGGCCACAAGCAGCTACCAGGGCCTGGCTGTTATACCTGCTTTCTTTTGACTGCATATTCTCCCCTTGAGCAAAGACACAGCAGTAGAGTCTGGTAATGGGCATCAGGCCAGTGGTGTACAAGTGCACAGATGGAAGGGCTGTCCATAGCATGTACATGGTGGTGAGGGTCAGCTGTGGAGGTACACGCTGGTCTCTTGCACTTGTACAGATCCAAAGGCTTGGACTGGCTGCCAGTCCTGACCTTCTTTTCCCAGTGAAAGAAACTATTTCTAGCTGGGGAATTCCCTCTTGGCACTGAGTGATGTCAGCTTGAGGGATGGGATGATGCAAGCAATATGGAGCTGTCTTCCCTCTCTTTTTGTGTGGTTAATGTCAGGTTTTATACCTACAGTGTTGCTGAAGTTTCTTAAGTGGAGTCTCCTAGAGATGTTTTTGTTTGTGGTTACCTGTCTAACATTGATCTTTGTGAGGGGATGAAGGCTGGGTTTTCCTACACCACCATCTCAGTGATGTCATCCCTGTCTGGTAGAAAAATGAGATAAATCTTGTCAATATTTTACAAAATTTCTGACAAATGGAAAGTTCTCAGAAAGGTTAGTTCCTATCAGTATTCCTATTGCTAATGCTTTATCTCTAGATTTAGCAAAACATCCATAGGCTATCTTACGTGATCTCCCCAATTCTTATTAGAACTTAAGAACTTTCTATCTCTGTGCTGTCTCTACAGGTAAACTACTAGCTTCCTTCTATCAAACCTGGGCTGTTTAAACCTGATCTATTGTTTGACTCTCTACACAAAGTTATAGAAAAGCAAGGTAAAATATGCTGATTTTTTGATCCAAGAGAACTAAGAACCAAATTTCTTCCATATATGTTAATTCCAAACTACTAGCAAACCGAGTTATAAACATACAGTCTAATACAAACAGCATTTACTTTTTGAGAGTGAGAACCATGATAATAGCTATATTAACATATAGTATGTATAATAGAATGCTACATATAAATATAGTATCACACTTATTCCCACTATAATAATGAAGGTTAAGCTGTGGCAAAACTTATCTATGAAAGAAAATAAAAGTTGATAATATTTCCTAAATGTAGAGAAGCATGAATACATATATTTTTAATTTTTGTTATCAAAATCTATGACCTTTAAAGTGATATTTGAATGGAAAACATTGTCATAATCTGGAACTTATTTATGAGAAAGTTTCTCTTTCTGTAATGCAAAATAAAGAACTGTTAGTATATTAAACACTTTTCTTTAAAAGGTGGATTTAAAAAGCTTTTTAGGAAAGCACCTCTTTTTCTTGAACAGCACATATCTCTGATTTGTGCTCTCTGAACAAGAATCTCTGGGTCTTTTTAGCATACTTTACTTCCTTTGTATTTACAAGTTATTGAAGCCATCTAAATTCTCTAGGAATAAACTCTCAGCCAGTTTCTCCTGCTCATTTGTCCCCTGTTAAAGGAAAGTATATTGATTTAATTTCATCATGATTTTTACAGTTTGCATTTGCAATGTCTGCCCATTTAACTCTGTATTTCCTGATCTTCTTTTACTGTATCTTCTTCTCTTTTTTTGCTAATATCTGTACATTTGCTTACTAGTGTCATATACAGGCTACATATTCTTCAGCTGGCAGATTAATTTAGATAGGTACCATGAAAATCTGTTCTCCAGAGCTCCCATTTGGGGAGCTTCACCCCACTTCCCTTAATCAGCTTCCCATGGTTGGCCTTATCTTTCACTCACTTGTCCTTTGGACCTATTCCATCTGGAATCCATCAACCACCCAGAGTCTGCATATTTTAATAGTGTTCAGTGAAGCCCTCATCTATTAATCATGAGCTTTCTTTTCATCAGAATTCATTTATTATGTTTATGGTGTGCTAACACAACTTTGTAGAATTCGGGTTTGATCTCCTCCCTTAGTACTTGTCAATCAGATATCCTGTCTGTCACTGCCCATTTAGACCATTGGGTTTATGCCAAGCAACTTCCATTTAGAACATAAAAGTGAGCAAGAAACCTGTTCAGTTCAAGTTTATTTTAAGTAAACTGAGGTCACTTTTATTAATAGTTAAAGAGAAAGTTGATTATCCAGGAGGCATTTTGTCACTAACAACAGAAGCTCTACAATTGTCTGAGTTTTCTTTCATCCTCTTTGGAGAAAAGACATATTATAGATGTAAAGTTTTCAAGTTATGAAGAGAGGAGTTCTTTCTCAATCTAAAATGAACATATACTGTATTCAATCTGATCTTGCTGTTTTACAAGTCCCGTGCCTTTGTCCAGTGCATGAGAATTATACATCACTGAAAACAAATATAAATGCATTTAAAAAACTTGCTGCTTTCATGTCTTGGTTATTGTAAATAGTGCTGCATATACACACTACTATATATAAAATAGATAACCAATAAGGACCTACTGTATAGCACAGGGAACTATACTTAATATTTTGTAATAACCTATAAGGGAAAAGGACCTGAAAAAGAATATATATATATATATATATATATATATATATATATATATATATATATATATATATATATATATAAACTATATCACTTTACTATACACCTAAAACTAACACATTATAAATCATCTACACTTCAATTAAAAAAAAAAAACCTGTTACAGGTGTTTCATACGAACCTTGGACTTAGACTTCTTGATGTGGAGGAAACACTATTTCGAAGAAACACTCTTGCTCTCCACTAATAACCTTTATTTTGTACTACTTTAGTCAGTTAAAGAGAAAAAGATGCACCAAATCTTGAAAGAACTGCCCCGAGTGGGATCCTGATGTATCAACTGGTCTAGAGTGTGTTAATGGAGAAATGGGAAAAGAAATTAAAGGCTCATTTGTCTACTGTCCAATAAGCATCCAATCCTCTGAATGAGTATTTTACATTTTACAATGCACTGTGGACCAGGATTCTGACTACAAAATAGAGAATATCAGTGTCCATGTGCTGCTTTTTCTGTGAGAGCAGTATGCTTAGCATTTTGTATAGATTATCACCTCAGTAATTTACTTCAAAAAATATTTCTAAGGTGACACTTAGTGATCTGAAACTTCCATTTAGAACTTTGGACTTTCCTGACCTATTATATCAACCCTCTCACACTGAGTCCTGTGGTCATATTTCCATTTCCCATTAATTATTCCTTAATGCTCTATAATTTGTAAAACCTGTACAAGGCCCTGTTATCTGATCCTCATAATAACCCTGTGAGTTAAGCAAGGCCCCATTTAACAATTGAGGAAGTTGAGGCTCCCCTAGATGAGATGGCATGACCAAGAGTGCGTGATTATTAGTCCAGCGCTGGGGCAAGAGCCCATGACTCAAACTTCCAGCCTGGAGTTTCCCACTTTTTCCTCCAGTGCTTCTTACCCCCTTGCCTGGTATAATATCCATGCCCCATTTCTCCATGAAACCTGACATATTTGCTCTGCCATTCTATTTATCCTGTACATATGATACAAATCATATCAGCCCAACCAAACCCTACACTAGCAGTGCTTTCCTTTCTGCCCTGCACAAATCAGGTAACAAAGTAGATTTATAAGCAAGATTTCTCAACCCTATTAGTGAAATGAAATCTGACACCAAGGAGGTCTTCTGTTCAGTGGCTTCATCTTCCATCTCTGCTGCCTCCATTTGCTGCATTTTCCCCTTTTCCCCTCAATAAGTTAGGAGAGAGATGTTCGACAGCAAAGAAAGAAAAATCTATCAAAATCTATACAAATATCTATCAAAATGATAGATCAAAAAGCTATCAAAACTCTTTTCAGTGAAATCCTTCCAATCAAATAAAACTTTAGATTCAGGATATCTCTTGGGTCCATAGAGATTCCAAATATTATGACCCATTGGACCAGGTCATATGAAATCACTGTTGCTCAAGCACGGAAACTTGCTTATTTCCTCATCATGATTTTCGATACAAAGTATGACTACAATCCACCCAATAGTGGGCAAACTGTGTAATTGGTCTTATCACCACATACCAGATCCCCTTTTCAGAGTGGATGTACCCATCCCTTGGCTGTTGGAATATCCATTGCTGACAGCTCACAGATGCACAACCTTCCATAGCAGTTCTGCCTGGCCCAAGGGACAGCCTACATCAGGTGGCTGGCTGATGGAGGAATACAAGGACCCCACCCTATGTTCCTGCTCCAGAGCTCCCTGCATGATGTTCCGAGGCCTCAGCTGCAGTCTCATCATGATTCAGCTTCTCCCTGTTTCCCCCCTTTCCTTACAAGTGCATCTCCCAAGAGTTTTCCCCAGTAAACATTTGGCAGGCACTGCCTGGTCTCAGAGTTTGTTTCCAGGGAAACCAATCTAAGACACCACATAAAATAGTGTCAGAGTAATAAAAAACAGTACGGCTATAATGATTTGAATAATAATCAAAAAATTTTTAAACTTCATTACAGTTGTTATTTTATTACTTAGTGTCACTTTCTTAGAAACTCTGTGTATATATGAGAGGTGGGAATGGGCTCATAGTTAGATACACGATCACTTTCTGGTCTAATTCAGTGATGATGAGCTTAGTTGCCAACAGGAAATATTACTTTCGTCTTTTTGTTTCCACTTAAGATGTCAATAGTACTCAAGTATATGTAATAATTTAAGTAAGCTAATAGCACCACCAGTAACATCTAAGACACACAGTCTTCCTAAATGAGGCTGCCTACTTGATTATCTTGAGGAGTCCTTTTGGGATTATCAGTCATGAATCGCTCAGCTGACACTGTCAATACCTCCTGTAATCTTCAGACTTGGATTTCAGAGTGCAAAAACATGAATGCTTTTCATTTATAACAGAACGAATAGATTATAGCTAACTATTAGTTTTACTCTACTTATTCCATCATGGCAGATTTTATTTTATGTACATGAGTACATAGTTTCCCTTTACTTTTACTGTTCTAACTGTGTGGACCCTTTGCTCTGAGATGACAAACAGAAGACAAATCTGAGAAAAGAACTAGTATTTATTTAGTTTGTACTCTCCATGTTCCAAAATATAGGGTGGTAAAGAGTACCAACAGGACTGAAAGCCATGCTCATTTCCTGATGTCAGGGGGTTTCTGGAGAACCATGCACCTGCATCACCCCCAGCCGCACATCTTCAGCACCTCTGGCCCTGAGTCTGGTAATATCTTGTTCACCCCATGCTGCTCTCTGCTTCCAGTCCTCTGCACATGCTCTTCTGGATGCCTAGGAAGCCCTTCCCCTTATTTCTTTGTGGGATGACTTCTCTCTTTATTAAAGTATGGAATAGAAGTTATGATTCCAAATATCATTGAATGTGTCATGAATAAATGTAGTGACTATTACAAAAGAACTCAGCTCTCTTCCCTTTTATGACAGCATGACAACTTTCTATTTATAAAATAAAGAACACCTTAAGAGTTACATAAATAGAGAAAAGAAAGAACCCCTTTCATTAATCCTATAATCCAAGCTCTCATAGATAGTGTTCACTGATAATTGTGTATCTGTCCATTTGCCTGGTTTCCTTCAAAACAGAATGAGTAGGTGTCACCTTTACCAGGAAGATTTCCCCAGAGTAAATTTCATGTTCCTCTGGGTTCACATTTTTAGCTGCTCATACTTCTGTCTCATCCTATACCACAGTATACTGAAAGCATTGTTTTCCAGAGTATTGACAGTGAAAAATCAAGGCTGAGACCATGCATTATTCATTTTTATGTCACATGAATCGAGTAAAACTCTAGGGTTACAGTAGATGCTTATTAAATGTGAGTTGAATTGAACTGAATTAATGTGGAAAGTTTTATTCCTTTTATTCTGTTCAATTTAAATTAGGGGGATTTGGGTAAAATCTCCTGGAAAATGTTACCAAAGTCTTTGTGAATTTACTTCTCCATAAGTGATATCCAAGTCCTGCTCAGCCCTGTTGGTCATACTGTTATCAAAGAAGAGGTGCAAGAGGAAGAGTCATGAGAAATTAGGGCAACAATTCGGAGCAGTTGAATGATTAAATTAGAAATAAAAGTTTACAGAGGAGATGCAGGACATTGGATCCCTGGGAAACAATCAATTTTATCTTCAAACATCCTGTTTTCATTAGTAACAGCTAAGCTCAAACAGCCTCCCCAGGTCCACTTTACCTCCATGATCAAGTCTTTACATCTGTACTGTCTGTTAGAAGCTTTCATCTGCTTTTCCAAACTACAGACCCCTCTTTTGCAGCCCCCAAGCTGTCATGGTCTTGCACACATCCTTCTTCACTCATGCTTTCCCTATTGCTTGGAATGTCCTCTCCATTTGAGGATCAAACTCTTCTTCCAGGAACCAAATCAAATTTTACTTGCTTTGACAGAGCTGATGTTCTGACATTGTAGAAACTATTACACATTCTGCTAATGATTCATGTTGATTTTCTCACTACTAATAACATTTCTGGTGTATCTACTTGTCTCTTGTTACATCTGTCAATCTTATTTCCCAATTGATTGTAAATCCTTTGAGGGCAAGGGCATTTCTGGTTCTGCTGCATACACCACAGCATAGTGCCTTGGAGTCTAGTGTGTATTCAACACGAATTTCCTGCTTGGTTGACTGACTTCCCTGCAGCATTCATTTCAAATTAGTTTATTTCCAAATTGGCCTCATTTTGCTGATTCTTCCTTTCCTTCTCAACCTTGATGTTCACGTTCCCCAGGGCCCAGTCCATGCTTGGTTCTTTTCTTTTCTCTATTTATAGGAACCTTCTTTGTGATTTCATCTCATCTCATGGTTTAAATGCCATGAAAATTCCAATTTCTCTCAACTTTGTAATTCTACCTCAGCCCTCTCTGCTGGCATCTAGAATCATATTTCTCACTGTTTTATTGACATTCCACATGGATACTTGATAGGCATTTCAAACATAGTATGTCCACAGTTGAATTCTTGATCCTCTTCTTTCTTGTGTGGAAATGGGCCTTCCCATTTCAGTAAATGGTGAATCCATCCCTTCAGTTGCTCAGGGCAAAACCCCTTGAGTCATCCTCTGCTCCTCTCTTTATCTCTCACCCCACATTAAGGTATCCTATTGACTCTATCTCCAAATATCCAAAATCAAACCTTCTGTACCATTTATCTTTTTGCTGCCTGAATTTGAGTCTTTAGCATCTCTCATCTAGGTTCAGCTATCGTCTCTTATGAGCCCTTCTATCCTTGTGTACTTACAGTCTATTCTCAACACAGCATCCTTTAAAGGTCCAAGATAAATCATTCTACCTTTAATTTTGAAATTCTACAATGGTTCCCCATTTCACTAACCATCAAAGCCAAACCCTTAAAAAGGACAACGCCTTATACAGCCTATCCTCCTTGACTCTACACTCACCACACACACATTTAGTGCCTCTCCAATATCAACTTTCCCTTACTTTTACTCTGCTCCAGAACCTTCCGTTTCCTTGCTTCCTAAAAAAATATGCCTCAAATGCTTTACATTGGTTGTCAGCTCTACTTGGAAAGATCGTCTTCCAGGTATCATTATTCCTAACTTTCTGTCTCTAAAGTTTTTGTTTTAATGCTACCAATTCAATGAGCCATTCTTGACTAATCTATTTAAAAGTATAATCACATGGTAGGCATTTTCCCCACCCACTCAGGCCCCAGGAAGCCTGCTGGGCTCCCGAGCCTTGTCCTCCATTCTCCAGGGCAGCCTCCGGCCACTTGGGTCCTAGAGGCATGAGAGGGAGGGAGGAGGGGGGTGGAAAGGAGGCGAAGCAGATGGGGGGAGGAGACCCTCTAGGACTGGAGGATCAGGGAAGGTGGAGAGAGGATTTCCCCCACCCATTCAGACCTGGGAATTCTGTTGGGATTCTGGGTGTGGTCCCCTGACTTCCAGGGCCTCTCTGGCCATGTGAGTCCTAGGGGCATAGAAGGGGGGAGAAGAAGAAGAGAGGACAATGGGGAAGGACCCTCTGGAATTGAAGGATGGGGGAATGCTCCTAGAGTTTCCCCTGCCCACTCAGGTGCAGGGAGCCTGCTGGGGTCCCAAACCTGGTCATCTGCTCTTCAAGGCCAGAGGCATTTCTAGGCCACTCCAAAAATTTTCTTCAATTCTTTTCATTATTTTTTTCTTTATTCTGCTCCTCGGCAGTTATTTCCTCCATTCTGAGGAAATCACTGAGCATAAGCTCTACTGCTTGTAACTCTTCTGCTTTTTTTCCCTCTTTCTTTTGGCCATCCCACGAGGCTTGCAGAATTTGGTTCACAAGCCGGGGATCAAGCCTGAGCTCCTGTGGGGGGACCTCCGAGTCTGAACCACTGGACTAGCAGAGAACCTCAGACTTCAGGGAATACTCATCAGAGTGGGGTCTCCCAGAGGTCTTCGTCTCAGCAACAAGACCCAGCTATGCCCAACAGCCTATAAACTCCAGTGCTGAAGCTTCAGGGCAAACAACCAGTAAGACATGAGCACAAACCTACCCATCAAAAAAAAAAAATGACAAAAAAATATGTCACAGATAAAAGAGTGAGGTAAAAACCTCCATGACCAAATAAATGAAGAGTAAATAGGCAACTTACCTGAAAAAGAATTCAGAGTAATGATAGTAAAGATGATCCAGAATCTTGGAAATAGAATGGAGGCACAGATCAAGAATATACAAGAAATGTTCAACAAAGATCTAGGAGAACTAAAGAACAAAAGAACAGAGATGAACAACACAATAACTGTAATGAAAAATACACTAGAAGGAATCAATAACAGAATAACTGAGGCAGAAAAGTGAATAAGTGAGCTGGAAGACTGAATGGTGGAAATAACTGCCAAGTAGCAGAATAAAGAAAAAAGAATGAAAAAAATTGAGAACAGTCTCAGAGACATCTGGGACAACAACAAACATAACAACATTTGAATTATAGGGGTCCCAGAAGAAGAGAAAAATAAAGGGTCTGAGAAAATATTCAAATAAATTATAGTGGAAAACTTCTCTAACATGGGAAAGGAAATAGTCACTCAAGTCCAGGAAGTGCAGAGAGTACCACACAGGATAAACCCTAGGAGAAGCACACTGAGACAACATATTAATCAAACTAACAAAAATTAAATTCAAAGAAAAAATATTAAAAGCAACAAGGAAAAAGCAACAAATAACATACAAGGGAATCACCATAAGGCTTTCAGCTGATTTTTCAGCAGAAACTCTTCAGAAGAGAGTGACAAGATATACTTAAAGTGATGAAAGAGAAAAACCTACAATCAAGATTACTCTACCCAGCAAGAATCTCATTCAGATTTGACAGAAAAATTAAAACCTTTACAAACAAGCAAAAGCTAAGAGAATTTGGCATCACCAAACCAGCTTTACAACAAATGCTAAAGGAAATTTTCTAGGCAGGAAACACAAGAGAAGAAAAAGACACACAAAAACAAACCCAAAACAATTAAGAAAATAGTAATCAGAGCATACATGTTGATAGTAACCTTAAATATAAATTGATTAAATGCTCCAACCAAACGACACAATGGATGAATGGATACAAAATAAAAACCAAAACCCATATACATCCTGTCTACAAGGGACCGAGTTCAGGCCTAGGGACACATACTGACTGAAAGTGAAATGATGTAAAAAGATATTCCATGCAAACAGAAATCAAAAGAAAGCTGGAGTAGCAATACTCATATAAAATAGACTTTAAAACAGACTATTACAAAAGATAAGGAAGGACACTACATAATGATCAAGGGATCAATCCAAGAAGATGATATAACAAATATAAATATTTATGCACTCAACATAGGAGCACCTCAATATATAAGGCAAAGGCTAACGACAATAGAAGGGGAAATAAACAGTAATGTGATAATAGTAGGGGACTTTAACACACCACTTACACCAATGGACAGATCATCCAAACAGAAAATAAGGAGACACAAGCTTTAAATGACACAAGAGACCAAATAAATTTAATTGACTTTTATAGGACAATCCACCCAAAAGTGGCAGAATACAATTTCTTCTCAAGTGGACACCGAATATTCTCCAGGATAGATCACATCTTGGGTCACAAATCAAGACTCAGATAATTTAAGAAAATTGAAATCATATCAAGCATCTTTCCTGACCACAATGTTATGAGATTAGAAATCAATTACAGGAAAAAAAAACTGTAAAAAAACACAAATATATGGAGGCTAAACAGTGCACTAATAAACCAAGAGATCACTGAAGAAAACAAAGAAGAATTTAAAAACTACATAGAAACAAAGGACAATGAAAACATGATGACCCAAAATCTATGGGATACAGCAAAAGCAGTTTTAAGATGGAATTTTACAACAATTCATTCTCACCTCAAGAAACAAGAAAAACCTCTAATAAACAATCTAACCTTACACCTAAAGCAACTAGAGAAAGAAGAACAAAGAAAACCCAAAGTCAGTAGAAGGAAAAAATCATAAAAATCAGAGAAGAAATAAATGAAATAGAAATTAAGAAAACAATAGCAAAGATCAATAAAACGAAAAGTTGGTTCTTTGAGAAGATGAAAATTGATAAACCTTTAGCTGGACTCATTAAGAGAAAACGGGAGAGGATGCAAATCAAATAAAATTAGAAATGAAAGAGAAGAAATCACTACTGACACCACAGAAATACAGAGGATTATGAGACTACTACAAAGAACTATATGCCAACAAAATGTATAACCATGAAGAAATGGACAATTCTTGGAAATATACAATTTTCCATGAACAAACCAAGAAGAATTAGAAAATCTAAACAGACCTATCCTAAATAATGAAATAAAAATTGTAATTAAAAATCTTCCAACAACAACAACAAAAAAATCTTCCAACAAAATAAGTTCAGGACCAGATGGCTTCACAGACAAATTCTATGAAACATTCGAGAAGAGCTAAGACCTGTCCTTCTCAAACTCTTCCAAAAACATTGCAGAGGGAGGAACACTCCCAAACTTGTTCTACAAGGTCACCATCACCCTGATACCAAAACTAGACAAAGATACCACAAAAACAGAAAATCACAGACCAATATCACTGATGAACATAGAAGCAAAATCCACAACAAAATACTAGCAAACAGAATCCAACAGCACATTAAAAGGATCATACACCATGATCAACTGGGATTTGTCCCAGAAATCCAAGGATTCTTCAATATATGCAAATTAATCAATGTGATACACCATATTAACAAATTAAGGAATAAAAGCCATATAATCATCTCAATAGACGCAGAAAAAGCTTTTGACAAAATTCAACAATGATTTATGATAAAAACTCTCCAGAAAATGGGTATAGAGGGAATCTTCCTCAACATAATAAAAGCCATATATGACAAACCTACAGCCAACATCATTCTCAATGGTGAAAAATTGAAAGCATTTCCTCTAAGATCCGGAACAAGAAAAGGGTGTCCACTCTCACCACTATTATTCAACATAGTTTTGGAAGTCCTAGATACAGAAATCAGAGAAGAAAAATAACTAAAAGGAATACAAATGGAAAAGAAGAAGTAAAACTGTCACTGTTTGCAGATGACATGATACTGCTATATGTAGAAAATCCTAAAGATGCCACCAGAAAACTACTAGAGCTAATCAATGAATTTGGTAAAGTTGTAGGATACAAAATTAATGCACAGAAATCTCTTGCAGTCCTATACACTAACAATGAAAAATCAGAAAGAGAAATTAAGGAAATAATCCCATTTACCACTGCAACAAAAAGAATAAAATACCTAGGAATAAACCTAACTAAGGAGGCAAAAGACTGGTACTCAGAAAAATATAAAACACTGATGGAAGAAATCAAAGATGACATAAACAGATGGAAATTATATCATGTTCTTGGATTGGTAGAATCAAAATTGTGAAAATTACTATATGACTCAAAGCAATCTGAAGATGCAATGAAATCCCTATCAAAATACCAATGGCATTCTTCACAGAATTAAAAAAAATAATAATTATGATTTGTATGGAAACACAAAAGACCCCGAATAGCCAAAGCAACCTTGAGAAACAAAAACTGAGCTGGAGGTATCAGACTCCCTGACTTCAGACTACTAAAAAGCTACAGTAATCAAGACAGTATGGTACTGGCATGAAAACAGAAATATAGATCGGTGGAACAGGATAGACAGCCCAGAGATAAACCCATGCACATATGGTCACCTAATTTATGATTGTGGAGGCAAGAACATACAATGGAGAAAAGACAGCCTCTTCAATAAGTGGTGCTGGGAAAACTGGACAGGTACATGTAAAAGAATGAAATTAGAACACTCCCTAACACCATACACAAAAATAAACCAGATATTGATTAAAGATCTAAATGTAAGACCAGACATTATAAAACTCTTAGAGGAAAACATAGGAAAAACACTCTTTGAAATAAACCACAGCAAGATCTTTTTTGACCCCCTCCTAGAGTAATGAATATGAAAACAAAAATAAAGACATAGGACCTAAAATACATAAAACTTTTGCATGGTAAAGTAAACCATAAACAAGATGAAAAGACCACCTCAGAATGGGAGAAAATCTTTGCAAATGAAGCAATGGAAAAGGGATTAATGCCCAAAATATACAAGCAGCTCATGCAGCTCAATACCAAATAAACAAACATCCCAGTCAAAAAATGGGCAGAAGATCTAAATAGACATCTCTCCAAGGAGGACATACAGATGGACAAGGAGCACATGAAAGGATGCTCAACATCATTAATTATTAGAGAAATGCAAGTCAAAACTATAATGAGGTATCATCTCACACTGGTCAGAATGGCCATCATCAAAAAATCTACAAACGACAGCAACAGGGGTGCGGAGGGCAAAGCGGAGAGATTCTGGCACAGAGGACCGGTGCCCTCAGGCACACACCAGCCCGAGAGGCTTGTCTGCTCGGCCGCCGTGGCGGGCGAGGCTGGGAGCTGAGGCTCGGGTATCAGCTTTCAGTCGGAGCGCAGGGAGAGGACTGGGGCTGGCGGCAGGAAGAGAGCCTGAAGGGGTTAGTGCACCATGGCTAGCCCGGAGGGAGTCCGGGGAAAGGGTCTGGAGCTGCTGAAGAGGCAAGAGACTTTTTTCCCTTTTGTTTCCTGGTGCGCGAGGAGAGGGTATTAAGAGGGCTGCCTGGGGAAGTGCCGGAGACAGGCGCGAGCCGTGGGTAAGGCGCGGACCTCGGAGACGGGCGTGGGCCGCTGCCGCCGCCGCCGCCGCCGCCGCCGCCCCCCGCCCCCCGCTGCCCCCTGCTGCCGCCGCCACGGCCTGCTGCCGCCGCCGTGGGGCCTGTGTGCGAGCGCGGGTCACTGTCCGCCCCGCCTTCCGGGGGGCCTGTGCACCCCGCCACTGCCGGGGTCCCGAGACCCAGGGATGACTTTCCCGGGAAAGCACACGGAGCGCCACGGGCTGCTGCAACGTCACGCCGGCCTCTGCCGCCGCAGGCCCGCCCCACACTGCGTGCCCCTCCCTCCCCTCTGCCTGAGTGAGCCAGAGCCCCCGAATCAGCGGCTCCTTTAAATCCATCCTGTCTGAGCGAAGAACGGACGCCCTCCGGCGACCTATGTGCAGAGGCGGGGCCAGGTCCAAGGCTGAGACCCGGGAGCTGTGAGAGCAGAGAAGAGACAGGGAAATCTCTCTGTGCAGCCTCAGAGGCAGCGGATTAAAGCTCCACGGTCCATTTGATGTGCCCTGCGTCTGTGGAGTGCATGAATGGACAGCGAATCATCCCAAATTGAGGAAGTGGACTTTGAGGACAAGATTTAAGACTTTCCCCCCTTTTCCTCTTTTTACAACGAATTATTCCAAATTAAGGAGGTGGACTTAGAGAGCAAGATTTCAGACTTCTCGCCCTTTTCCTCTTTTTATAACGAATTATCCCAAATTGAGGAGGTGGACTTGGAGAGCAAGATTTTTGATTTTTCCCCCTGCTCTCTTTTTGTGAATGTGTATGTGTAATCTTCTGTGTAAGATTCTCTCTGTATAGCTTTGCTTCCACCATATGTCCCAGGGTTCTATCGGTCCGTTTTTATTTTTTTCAATAATTACTTTCTAATTTTAATAACGCTACTATATTTCATACTTTATTCTATTTTACTTTACCTGCTCTTTCTTTTTTTCCTACCTTCCCTTCCTCCCGCCCTCCCTCCACTCCTCCTTTCCTTCTTTCTTTTTCTTTCCTCCCTCCCTCCCCCCACCCTTCTTCTTTCCACTTTCTTTTTCTTTCCTTCCTCCCTCCCTCCCACCTGTCTTTCTTTCTTTCTTTCCTTCCTCCCTCCCTCCCTCCTTTCTTTCCTTCTTTCTTTCCATCCTTCCTCCCTCCCTTCCTCCTTTCTTTCTTTCTTCCTTCCTTCCTTCCTTTCTTCCCTTCTTCCTTTCTTTCCCTCTCTCTTTCTTTCTTCTACTAATTCTTTCTTTCTACTTTTTCTCCCTGTTATTCTGAGCCGGGTGGATGAAAGGCTCTTGGTGCTGCAGCCAGGAGCCAGTGCTGTGCCTCTGAAGTGGGAGAGCCAACTTCAGGACACGGGTCCACAAGAGACCTCCCAGCTCCACATAATATCAAGCAGCGAAAATCTCCCAGAGATCTCCATCCCAACACCAGCACCCAGCTTCAGTCAACGACCAGCAAGCTACAGCGCTGGTCACCCTATGCCAAGCAACTAGCAAGGCAGGAACACAACCCCACCCATTAGCAGAGAGGCTACCAAAAACATAATAAGGCAATAGGCACCCCAAAACACACCACCAGACGTGGACCTGTCCACCAGAAAGACAAGATCGAGCCTCAACCACCAGAACACAGGCATTAGTCCCCCCCGCCAGGAAGCCTACACAACCTACTGAAACAACCTTAGCCACTGGGGTCAGACACCAAAAACAACGGGAGCTACGAATCAGCAGCCTGCAAAAAGGAGACCCCAAACACAGTAACATAAGCAAAATGAGAAGACAGAAAAACACACAGCAGGTGAAGGAGCAAGATAAAAACCTACCAGACCTAACAAATGAAGAGGTAATAGGCAGTCTACCTGAAAAAGAATTCAGAATAATGATAGTAAAGATGATCCAAGATTCTATTTCCAAGATCCATAATCTTGGAAATAGAATAGACAAAATGCAAGAAACAGTTAACAAGGACCTAGAAGAACTAAAGATGAATCAAGCATCGATTAAAAACACAATACATGAAATGAAAAATACTCTAGATGGGATCAATAGCAGAATAACTGAGGCAGAAGAACGGATAAGTGAGGTGGAAGATAAAATAGTGGAAATAAGTGATGCAGAGCAAAATAAAGAAAAAAGAATGAAAAGAACAGAGGACAGTCTCAGAGACCTCTGGGACAACATTAAACGCACCAACATTCGAATTATAGGGGTTCCAGAAGAAGAAGAGAAAAAGAAAGGGACTGAGAAAATATTTGAAGAGATTATAGTTGAAAACTTCCCTAATATGGGAAAGGAAATAGTTAATCAAGTCCAGGAGGCACAGAGAGTCCCATACAGAATAAATCCAAGGAGAAATACACCAAGACGCATATTAATCAAACTGTCAAAAATTAAACACAAAGAAATCATATTAAAAGCAGCGAGGGAAAAACAACAAATAACACACAAGGGAATCCCCATCAGGTTAACAGCTGATCTCTCAGCAGAAACTCTACAAGCCAGAAGGGAGTGGCAGGACATAATTAAAGTGATGAAGGAGAGAAACCTGCAACCAAGATTACTCTACCCAGCAAGGATCTCATTCAGATTTGATGGAGAAATAAAAAACTTTACAGACAAGCAAAAGCTGAGAGAGTTCAGCACCACCAAACCAGCTTTACAACAAATGCTAAAGGAACTTCTCTAGGCAAGAAACACAACAGAAGGAATATACCTACAATAACGAACCCAAAGCAATTAAGGAAATGGGAATAGGAACATACATATCAATAATTACCTTAAATGTAAATGGACTAAATGCTCCCACCAAAAGACACAGAGTGGCTGAATGGATATAAAAACAAGAGCCATATATATGCTGTCTACAAGAGACCCACTTCAGACCTAGAGACACATACAGATTGAAAGTAAGGGGATGGAAAAAGATATTCCATGCAAATGGAAATCAAAAGAAAGCTGGAGTAGCAATTCTTATATCAGACAAAATAGACTTTAAAATAAAGACTATTAGAAGAGACAAAGAAGGACACTACATAACGATAAAGGGATCGATCCAAGAAGAAGATACAACAATTGTAAATATTTATGCACCCAACATAGGTGCACCTCAATACATAAGGCAAATACTAACAGCCATAAAAGGGGCAATCGACAGTAACACAATCATAGTAGGGGATTTTAACACCCCACTTTCACCAATGGACAGATCATCCAAAATGAAAATAAATAAGGAAACACAAGCTTTAAATGATACATTAAACAAGATGGACTTAGTTGATATTTATAGGACATTCCATCCAAAAACAACACAATACACATTTTTCTCAAGTGCTCATGGAACATTCTCCAGGATAGATCATATCTTGGGTCACAAATCAAGCCTTGGTAAATTTAAGAAAATTGAAATTGTATCAAGTATCTTTTCCGACCACAATGCTATGAGACTAGACATCAATTACAGGAAAAGATCTGTAAAAAATACAAACACATGGAGGCTAAACAATACACTACTCAATAACGAAGTGATCACTGAAGAAATCAAAGAGGAAATTAAAAAATACCTAGAAACAAATGACAATGGAGACACGACGACGCAAAACCTATGGGACGCAGCAAAAGCAGTTCTAAGGGGGAAGTTTATAGCAATACAATTCCACCTTAAGAAACAGGAAACATTTCGAGTAAACAACCTGACCCTGCACCTAAAGCAATTAGAGAAAGAAGAACAAAAACCCCCAAAGCTAGCAGAAGGAAAGAAATCATAAAGATCAGATCAGAAATAAATGAAAAATAAATGAAGGAAACGATAGCAAAGATCAACCAAACTAAAAGCTGGTTCTTTGAGAAGATAAACAAAATTGACAAACCATTAGCCAGACTCATCAAGAAAAGAAGGGAGAAGACTCAAATCAATAGAATTAGAAATGAAAAAGGAGAAGTAACAACTGACACTGCAGAAATACAAAAGATCATGAGAGATTACTATAAGCAACTCATGCCAATAAAATGGACAACCTGGAAGAAATGGACAAATTCTTAGAAATGCACAACCTGCCAAGACTGAATCAGGAAGAAATAGAAAATATGAATAGACCAATCACAAGCACTGAAATTGAAACTGTGATTAAAAATCTTCCATCAAACAAAAGCCCAGGACCTGATGGCTTCACAGGCGAATTCTATCAAGCATTTAGAGAAGAGCTAACACCCATCCTTCTCAAACTCTTCCAAACAATATCAGAGGAAGGAACACTCCCAAACACATTCTACGAGACCACCATTACCTTGATACCAAAACCAGGCAAGGATGTCACAAAGAAAGAAAACTACAGGCCAATATCACTGATGAACATAGATGCAAAAATCCTCAACAAAATACTAGCAAACAGAATCCAACAGCACATTAAAAGGATCATACACCATGATCAAGTGGAGTTTATTCCAGGAATGCAAGGATTCTTCAATATACGCAAATCAATCAATGTGATACACCATATTAACAAATTGAAGGAGAAAAACCATATGATCATCTCAATAGATGCAGAGAAAGCTTTCGACAAAATTCAACACCCATTTATGATTAAAACCCTGCAGAAAGTAGGCATAGAGGGATCTTTCCTCAACATAATAAAGGCCATATATGACAAACCCACAGCCAACATTGTCCTCAATGGTGAAAAACTGAAATGATTTCCACTAAGATCAGGAACAAGACAAGGTTGCCCACTCTCACCACTCTTATTCAACCTAGTTTTGGAAGTTTTAGCCACAGCAATCAGAGAAGAAAAGGAAATAAAAGGAATCCAAATGGGAAAAGAAGAAGTAAAGCTGTCACTGTTTGCAGATGACATGATACTATACATAGAGAATCCTAAAGATGCTACCGAAAAACTACTAGAGCTAATCAATGAATTTGGTAAAGTAGCAGGATACAAAATTAATGCACAGAAATCTCTGGCATTCCTGTACACTAATGATGAAAAATCTGAAAATGAAATCAAGAAAACACTCCCATTTACCATTGCAACAAAAAGAATAAAATATCTAGGAATAAACCTACCTAAGGAGACAAAAGACCTGTATGCAGAAAATTATAAGACACTGATGAAAGAAATTAAAGATGATACAAATAGATGGAGAGATATACCATGCTCCTGGATTGGAAGAATCAATATTGTGAAAATGACTCTACTACCCAAAGCAATCTACAGATTCAATGCAATCCCTATCAAACTACCACTGGCATTTTTCACAGAACTAGAACAAAAAATTTCAAAATTTGTTTGGAAAAACAAAAGGCTCCGAATAGACGAAGCAATCTTGAGAACGAAAAACGGAGCTGGAGGAATCAGGCTCCCTGACTTCAGACTATACTACAAAGCTACAGTAATTAAGACAGTCTGGTACTGGCATAAAAACAGAAAGATAGATCAGTGGATCAGCATAGAAAGCCCAGAGATAAACCCACGCACATATGGCCAACTTATCTTTGATAAAGGAGGCAGGAATGTACAGTGGAGAAAGGACAGCCTCTTCAATAAGTGGTGCTGGGAAAACTGGACAGGGACATGTAAAAGTTTGATATTAGATCATTCCCTAACACCATACACAAAAATAAGCTCAAAATGGATTAAAGACTTAAATGTAAGGCCAGAAACTATCAAACTCTTAGAGGAAAACTTAGGTAGAACACTCTATGACATAAATCACAGCAAGATCCTATTGGACCCACCTCCTAGAGAAATGGAAATAAATACAAAGATAAACAAATGGGACCTAATGAAACTTCAAAGCTTTTGCACAGCAAAGGAAACCATAAACAAGACCAAAAGAGAACCCTCAGAATGGGAGAAAATATTTGCAAATGAAGCAACTGACAAAGGATTAATCTCCAAAATTTATAAACAGCTCATGCAGCTCAGTAGCAAAAAAACAAACAATCCAGTCCAAAAATGGGCAGAAGACTTAAATAGGCATTTCTCCAAAGAAGATATACAGACTGCCAACAAACACGTGAAAGAATGCTCAACATCATTAATCATTAGAGAAATGCAAATCAAAACTACAATGAGATATCATCTCACACCAGTCAGAATGGCCATCATCAAGAAATCTAGAAACAATAAATGCTGGAGAGGGTGTGGAGAAAAGGGAACTCTCTTGCACTGCTGGTGGGAATGTGAATTGGTACAGCCACTATGGAGAACAGTATGGAGGTTCCTTAAAAAACTAAAAATAGAACTACCATATGACCCAGCAATCCCACTACTAGGCATATACCCTGAGAAAACCATAATTCAAAAAGAGACATGTACCAAAATGTTCATTGCAGCTCTATTCACAATAGCCCAGAGCTGGAAACAACCTAAGTGTCCATCATCGGATGAATGGATAAAGAAGATGTGGCACATATATACAATGGAATATTACTCAGCCATAAAAAGAAACGAAACTGAGCTATTTGTAATGAGGTGGATAGACCTAGAGTCTGTCATACAGAGTGAAGTAAGTCAGAAAGAGAAAGACAAATACCGTATGCTAACACATATATACAGAATTTAAAAAAAAAGTGTCATGAAGAACCTAGGCGTAAAACGGGAATAAAGACACAGACCTACTTGAGAATGGACTTGAGGATATGGGGAGGGGGAAGGGTAAGCTGTGACAAAGCGAAAGAGCAGCATGGACATATATACACTACCAAACGTAAGGTAGATAGATAGTGGGAAGCAGCCGCAGAGCACAGGGAGATCAGCTCGGTACTTTGTGACCGCCTGGAGGGGTGGGATGGGGAGGGTGGGAGGGAGGGAGATGCATGAGGGAAGGTATGTGGGAACAGATGTATATGTATGACTGATTCACTTTGTTATAAAGCAGAAACTAATAAAAAAATAAAATAAAAAATATAAAACTTCCTTCCAGTTTTTCCTTCCAAAACAAAAACAAAACAAAACAAAACAAAACAAAACAAAACAAATCTACAAACAATAATTTCTGGAGTAGGTGTGGAGAAAAGGGAGTCCTCTTGCACTGTTGGTGGGAATGTAAATTGACACAGCCACTATGGAGAGCAGTATGAAGGTTCTTTAAAAAGCAAAAAATAGAATTACCACATGATCCAGCAATCCCAGTACTGGGCATATAACCTGAGAAAACCATATAAACTGAGACAATCATAATTCAAAAGGACACATGTACCCCAATGTTCATTGCAGCACTATTTACAATAACCATGATGTGGAAACAACTTAATGTCCAATGACAGATGAATGGATAAAGAAGAGGTGGTATATATACACAATGGAATATTACTCAGTGATAAAAAGGAACAAAACTAGGTCATTTGTAGAGATGTGGATGGACCTAGACTCTGTCATACAGAGTGAAGTAAGCCAGAAAGAGGAATGCAAATATCGTATATTAATGCATATATGTGGAATCTAGATAAATGGTACAGATGAACCTATTTGCAGGGCAGGAATAGAGACGTAGTCATAGAGAATGGACATGTGGATATGCAGGGGAAGGGGAGATGGGACACACTAGGAGATTAGGTGTGACATAAATACACTACCATGTGTAAAATATTTAGCTAGTGGGAACCTGCTGTATAGCACAGGGAGCTCAGCTTGGTGCTCTGTGATGAACTAGATGGGTGGGATGTAGGTGTGGGAGGGAGGTCTAAGAGGGTGGGGATATATGTATACATATAGCTGACTCACTTCATTGTATAGTAGAAACTAACACAACATTGTAAAGCAATTATACTCCAATTTAAAAAAAAAGTACAATCAATCCCCACTCCCCACATCTAACACTCTCAAACATCTTTATGTTTCTCTCTCTTTTCTTGTTTTATAACATGCATCACCCTCTAACATACTAACCAATTCCCTTTGTTTTTTCATTTTTTATTAATCTGTTCAATTACTAGGCTGAAATCTTCACAAGGGCAGGGATCATTGATATTTTGGTCACTGATATAGCCTAAGAACCTAAAACCATGCCTGAAAAATAGTACTTTCTTAAAAATATTGCTGAATGAATGGAATTTTAAAACAAAGTGTATGATCTTTCTATCTCTTACCATTTCTGTTTAGTGTGTTCCTGTTATTACTGAAATAGGAATTAGGTTGATTCTGTTCAAGTGAGTTCAATAAATCTTTTTGCAGATTTACTATGTGTAGTTTATTTGGCCTTCCTTCCAAGGAGCTTTACTGGAACTCTCCCAATATAAGAGAAACATGCAAATAAGAAACATATACATTTTTATTTATTGTTCTTGATTGATTGCTGTGGTTAGGACTTCCAATATTATGTTGAATAGAAGTGGTGAGCATGAGCACTCTTGTCTTGTTCCTGATTTTGGAAGGAAAGCTTTCAGTTTTTTCACTGTGATATATGGAATGGAACGGTACTCAGCCATAAAAAAATAATGAAATAATGTCATTTACAGCAACATGGCTGGACCTAGAGATTATCATACTAAGTGAAGTAAGTCAGACAGAGAAAGACAAATATCATATGATATAACTTATATGTGAAATCTAAAATAACGTTACAAATGAATGTATTTAGAAAACAGAAACAGACTCACAGTTATAGAAAACAAATTTGTGGTAACCAAAGGGGATGGGAGGGAGGGATAAATTAGGAGTTTGGGATTAACATATATACATATATAAAATAGATACACACTACTATGTATATAAAATAGATAAACTGAAAGGTTTTACTGTATAGCACAGGGAACTATATTCGATATCTTTTAATGACCTATAATGGAAAGAATCTGAAAAAGTATATATATATATATATATATATATATATATATATATATATATACACATATATATATATATATATATATATACACACATATATATATATACACACACACACATATATCTGAATTACTTTGCTGTATACCTGAAACTAACACAACATTATAAATCAACTATACTTCAATAAAAATTACATTTAAAAACATAGAAGGAAAAATGCTAAAAATAGATAAAAACAAAGAGAAAACGATTCTTAATCCAAACGATGATGACTGACTGGAGATCCTGTCAAAGTGAAGAATACAAATAAGAATAACACAATTTTGACAGTGGAGAAAAGAGAGAGGGTATTTCTAGTGGAGGGGCTGGCATGACTGCTGACCCCACATGAAGAGTGTCTAGTACATGATTAGCACAGGGATTAAGTGGAGGTTTTAGTTGGAAATGAAACAGAGTGGGCCTTTGCTAAGGCATTTGAGACCTGACTGTAGGCAGTCAGGGAAAACTGGGTGTTTTCAAAATTAGGGATGAAAACAGATGTCTTCCATTCAGTGAAGTGTGGGATTTGAGCTCAGGAACCCAACCCAGGAGTGAAGGTGGCTCAGGGCAGCCTCACATGGCTCTAGCAAATTTGTCCAGTTAAATTGCATTTATGTCCCTTGACGTTATTTCCTTCATTTGGATCTGAGAATAAGCCATGCTTGTGTAGTCTTAATATAAACTGCAGCCTTAAGTTTGTTAATTAAAGAAATAGATTTTTTATGAGAACACATGAAGCCATTATCACATATAAGCTCTGTATCAAATGGGTCAGAGGTATTTTAGATTTTTTTTTCCTACCTCACAGTTACCTGCTAATTATGTTTTATCTTGATTACAAACAACTATCCCTCAGGCCCCCAAGGAATGATTCCAATTAAGCATCACATAATGCCAATTTAAAAACTGAGAGGCCAGTCCAGATACCCTTTGACTAGAGCTGTCTTTCCTTCACTACCACAGGGATACCAGGGTTTCAGAGGAACTTCTGTACCCTTGAAGCCCCAGGCAGAAAGAAAAAACAGTGTTGAAAAGGCAGGAGATTTGGTCAGCTGCCAGCCTCCATGAAAATAAACTGTGCAAAAGAGTTGTGGGCTGTAGAAACTTAAACGGGCAGAGTCAATGTGAGCTTAGGTTGATTTATTCCCATTGAAGATGGAGTGCTGCTCAGTCTGTGAGGTGAGATGTTGAGTAACACACACCAAGTCTCCCATTACTGCCTCCTTTGGAGGCCAAGCTTGTAGTAAAACAACCAGAAAAACCATGTCCTTAGGAACAGAGCTCAGTACATAGTATGTAGGTGGGTTTCTTATTTTTTGGCATTGTGTTTCATCCTAATATCTTCATGATTGCCTTTGAAATCATCCTAAGGCGAGTCATTCACTGCCAAATAGCTTTGCACTCCTCAGGATAGATCTCACTTTTCAACTCTCATAGAAGGGGAAAGGGAGTTTTATAATTACTAGGCAAATAAAGAAGTCAAGGAAATCAGACTCTGTGACACTCTCACACACATTTTAATGACATAAGAGCAAGTATTAGAGACATCTTGGGAAGATAGAGAAATAAAAGTGTGAAACGTGATGTGAGGCCTGTTTGGAGTGAAAGCCAGTCTCATGGGGTATTGGATTGTGGAGTCAGAGAGGGTGACTTATAAGTATAGGAGATACAGATGGTAACCTAATTCCCTTCCTAATTTCCTGCCTGATGACCTTGTGTCCCTAATGAGTCACCAGCATTGGTTATTGTATAGTCAGGCCACTCAGAATGGCTGTTCTCTTGCTCTCTGTACATGCCCTGCCCAACCAGTGCCTGCTCCACCTACACATGCTCACCTGACTGACCTTCCTACATACTCATCACCAGGACCCAGCTGGTGACTGTTCTTATCAAAGGGGCAGGAAGGGGAATGTCCCTCTGCTGTTTTCCATGGTAACTGATGAGCCAACCTGATGTCAAGTCCCTCTATAACTGGCCATCACCCATTTCCCTGGGAGCAAAGACTGCTGCCATGTCCTGCCCACTGTTTGCCGCACACAGTGGGATGTTGCTCCAGGATCTTGCTTCAGTTGTGTAAGATCCACTCCTCTGCCACTGATCTATTAAACCACTGATGTCTCTGTTGCTGACTCTGGGCTCGTTCTTCAGTCTTACAGCTGGGAAAATGCAGGCCTTGTAGGCCTGTGGGGTGCAGCCCAACTGTTATGTTTATAGTAGTGTCCAAGGTAGAAATTGGAAGACTTCTATCTCATTCCTTTTTTCTTCTCATTCTATACCCTCCCTTTAGATGATTTTACTCTCTCCCATCTAATCGTGGGCATGTTTAAGCACTAACACTAATATCCACCTTTAAAATCCAGTCATGGCTGGAGTTCTCTACTATATTCCAGATTCATAAATCCTATTTTCTACTCTAACATTTCCCTTGGATGTCCAAAAGACACTTCAAAATTACTGTGAAAATACACAGCAGCTGAACTCACCACTGACATTCCTTCACCTGACCACCCCCACTGCCCCAATACCAACACTGTCTGATGAAATCTCCTTCTATATCCTTTCCTTTCTGCCCCATTGATTTTTCTGGAATCCATCTTCTTCTCATCACCCTAACCATCACCACACTGGGTCAGGCCTCACCTGCATAACTGCCAAGTTTCGTCAGTCCTCACTGGCCTCTTCATCTTTACCCCTTTACCCAGCCGTCAATCCCTTTATCACTACAGGTGGGATTTTTTGGGAATAGAAATATGGTCACAGCATTCCTGCATTTAAAATAGATCTATAGTTTCTTATTACCAATAGCAGGTATTCCAATAAGGTATTTCTTATTCCAATAAGGTATTCCTTATTACCTATTACCAATAGGTCTCCTCTTAGACCTAAAGTTCGTGAATCTCACCCCAGGTGAGATTCTGATAGACCTAAAGTTCGTGAATCTCACCCCAGGTCAACTGGGTTAGCAATCATTTCAGAAACCACTCTCCAGCATGGGGTCACACACCTTGCATAATCTGGTTCCCACCCCACTTCACCTGTCATTACTCCTCTCCATACCTCCAACCATATTAAAATAGTTTTACCTTTCTGAAGATACTGGGTCATGGGGTCATGTTGTTACCTCTGTAAGGAACACCTTTATACCTATCTTTGGACAACTGAACTGATTTCCATTGTGCTGAGGCCTTACCCCCTGAAGCTTCTCCGTGAATGCCTTTCTGGTGGCATGGGACACATAGACTAGTTATGATCTGTATACCATACAGAAAGGGAATTGTGGGAGGACAGGGCTTTACCTAGATTTCCACCCATATATCTCTAGCACCTAGGATGTCCCTTGACACATAGAAGATGTTCAGCAATGTTTATTAAATACACGTCCCCATCAGTGTAAGCCTCCCTCTTTTCTTTGTTGTGAATAAATGCAGCAAATCTCACACGTATTTCAAATAAGTATATCTTGCAAATGCACCCAAGTTTGATTTTGTCCCTTTATGTGCTTTTAGCTTCAGCTTCTTTCTTGGCCTTTGGAAAGCCACACAGCCTGATCCCAACATCAGCACCTTTTCTGGCTGGCATCCCTAAGCTTCTACATGATCAATGACTGTATGATCATATAGGTAACATCATATCTAATTACCATGACAATATCAGCATTACAAATAAGTATGTGATTCTGATTTATTGTTAATACCTCAATATTTAATTTTAAACAGAGGGAAGCACCATATACATAACTTTAAATGAAATCTTATGTGATTGATATGGAGAAACACTATCAGTCAGATGAGTTATTTGTCATTGCTAAAGAAAATAACTCAACCATTAATAATTATGGTAAAAGCTGTTAGATTTATGTACAAGAGTCATTATTAAGAACTTTGAAATAGTTACACATGAGGAGAAGATTGACAGTTAAATCTATTAAAACTACCAATCTATTAAAACCACTGAAATTTTATGCTAACCAGATAAATTTAGGGGAAAAAAATGTCCTTTTTGAGCTAATAAATAAAAGACTTCTGTAAAATTTTTAAAAAGTATAAGATGGAAAATAAGAAGTATGTAATCTTATAATTTAACATGTGTAGAGTTGAATGGTGAATTAAATTTCAAAACTTTCACCACAATAATGATGAAGAATTGCATATATTTTGATTATGGTTGTTTGATTCCATGTAACGAGGACTCAAACAGTTTAAAAAAGCTGTTTGAGAATTTTAATCATGAACAAAATATCAACTGTGCCACCTTAAAATGTCAGTACTTGTAAAGGCTCCAAGCTCAGTTATAACAATACTTATGGTAAATCATACTTGTAGATTTGAGTCTAAATATTTAAATGAAGTTTGATAAAATGATTATTAAAATACTGCCAACTACTATTAATAAAGTTAAAGATTTTTTGGGTTTTTCACAAGGTATAAATACCAGGTAGACTATTTTTATAGAAAATATGTTAGTAAAATAATGTTTTTATTTAATGATAATATACAGTGCACAAAAGACAAGTGATTTATTCATTGTGCTACTATTTTCTAATCAGATATTTGAGAGAGAAACAATGAAAAACTTTTTTCAAAAAACTTTGGAACAGATTAATGATTATTATTTTGGTCTACTTGCTTGATGAAACATTTCAGGATCTCAAGCAGCTAGCAACATAACTATTTGAAGAAATGTTTTAGAATGACATATTGTGAGGCAGATGTGCTATACGATGATACTGACAATGGAAAAGAGCTCTGAGTAATTTAGGAATCCCAAGGGTACATCATCTTCATGGCATTTTTCGTTGTGTGATTAGCACGACTAGTATCAAAGAAATTCTGGCCATAAGTAAAATATATGTATTTTGGTCAGTATATGTGTATATATGCATATATATATATATATATATATATATATATATATATATATATATATATATATAGTCATTTTTATCATTCTTCTTTAGTCAGAGACAAGCTAAAAGATTTTTGACCTTCCCCATCATATACAAAATGTTTAACCAATGTGGAGTGTTGACTATTCCATTTTAAAAGGCTGGTTAAACAAAAGAAAACTTTAATATTGTACTGTGCAGATAACAGTAATACCGGGCTTGCAGAGAAAGAAGTTCAGTTGCTGGAACCTGCTGAATAAGTAATCAAATTGCTGTGCTTCAAGAGTGAGAGTAGTTTTTACACAAGGTATTTTGTAAAGATGTACAAATCATTCCACTCTAGGAAAGACGCTGAAATTGGTGTCATGTAAGGAAAGCTGAGATGCAGATGGAAATTCAGAGGCAGTATTTTGTGTGCCAATTGCAATTTCTTCATCTTCATTTCTAGATACAAGTATTAAGGACAAATTTGTTTCAAGTCATTGTGAAGCAGCAATTTCATACACAAATATTATAAATAACAAAATGTTAGAGCACCAGTCTTAACTCTGCTTCTGTAAATATTCTGACAACAATCTTTTTCAAGCAGTGCACAAAAATTCTATATGTGACTTAATTTTAATGAAATTGATTGTGTTCTGAGTGTTTGTATATTTTGACTTTTTATTTGCAACTTATATTGAATTATCAATATTATTCCATGCACTTAAGTATTTCTCAAAGTGCTTTATATTGTCTGTATGCTATTTCAATATCCACATATGCCACAATTTTTTAAATTATTGCCTATTTTTGGATATTTGTTATATTTTTGATTACTTTTCTCAACTAGATAATAATGTCAATAACTTCTTTTTGCCAAAGACAAACAATAAAACAAACTAGTAGAAACTCATTAATAGAAACTATTTCTAAATTTTCTCTTAGATTTAAAGTAATGAAAGTGGGATCAAACGATATCAACTATTGAAATTACACTTATGGTTATTCTCATTTTATTTTCTATTTTATACACCACCAACAGTATATTAGAATGGACAGCTCGTTAAGCTTCAACATTTAAAAAAAATCATATTTCCTGTTACTATTCCTTCTCTGGTTTTCTTCTGTCTCTGCCTTATGTCTGATAGAAATGAATTTAGACCTTGCAAATTTATCTCATGTTATTTAGGGCTATAGCAGGCAATTGGACTATTATTTAAGAATAAAATATATATCACATGTTATGCAATACTAATCAAGGTTCTCCAGACAAAGAGAGAGAGGGAGATAAAAAGAGAGAGAGAGGGAATTATTTTAAGGAATTGACCCATGTGATTGCAGAGGCTAGTAAATCCAAATCAGCAGGGTAGATGGGCATACTGGATAGGATGAGTTGACACTGCAACTCAAGGATGAAGGGATTCTGGAGGCAGAATTTCCTCTTCCTCAACGAATCTCAGTCTTTTTCACTTAATACATTCAGCTGATTGGACAAGACCCACCCCCATTATAGAACATATTCTGCTTAACTCAGTCTACTAATGTAAATGTTAATTCCAACCATAGCAACATTCTGAGTGGTATTTGACAAAACCTCTGTGTACTATGGCCTAGTCATGTGGACATATAAAATTAACCATCATAAGTATTCCAAAAGATCAAACCCAGACCTAGCAAAGAATAAAACAAAACTATCATTAATTCAATTGAGTTACTAAGAAAAATACCCTTGGTATTTCTTTGAGAGAAGAATTTGCAAACTTGGCTATTGAGACATGACAAATATCAGCAACCACTTAAATGATAAAGGTGCTCTATCCTAGAAGTGCCCTTACAGACCAACATGCTCCAAAGGGTAATCTGAAGTCTTCATCTAAAGTTTGTCTTAGGAGACCTAATAAAGCTGATTGATTATCTGAGGGTCAGGAGTATTAAGGGGGCTCCATGATTTAATAGGGTTCAGGAGGCTTAAGAAGGTTGCTTGATTTAATGGGGGTGAGGAGACTTAAGGGGACTTATTGGTTTAATGGGGTTCCCATGATTTAAAGGGCCTGATTCAATCACTGGGAGTTATGTGATTTAAGGGGGCTGATTGAATCAATGGGGGTTAGGAGACTTAATAAAGCTGATTGATTGAGGGTCAGGAGAATTAAGGGGGCTCCATGATCTAATGGGTGTCAGGAGACTTACGAAGGCCAATTGATTCTGTGTGGTTCAGAGACTTAAGAAGCCTGATTGATTTCATAGGGTTCAGAAGATTTAAGAAGGATGATTGATTTAATGGGTGTAAGAAAAATAAAAGTTTCTTAAAACTTAATGAAATCAAGAAACATTCTAATGACATCTACTGCCATAAGACCCTCGACCCTTCCTTCTGGGGCACTTTGGGCCAGAAATGTAAGCTATTGACTCCAGGATCTTCAGGATAAATAGAGGATTCTCACGTCTACCTCTCGGAGTTCTCATGAAAGTTATGTCATGGAAACCAAATAAAGCTTCTACCATACTACCTGGCACAGAGTAGGTATTCAACAATTTGTATTTACCTACCCCTCAATGTCATCATTCTAAAAACATCTCTCCCTTAAACTTAAGTTAGAAGCAAGCAAGATGATTATTCATTAAAACTTAGCCTAAGTAGGTTCTTCCCTGCTCTCTCTTCACCTTCCTATACTTGAGCCAAAAGATTAGAGGAATATATTCCCAAGAAATAGTAAGTAGTCAAAAGGATTAGATGTCTTTATCATTTCTTAGAACAAAAGCGGAATAATCAGGAGGTTAACTAGATATTTTTTATTAAATAAAACATTTAATTTTTGTAATGCTGCTAATAATTGGCTACTACTTAAGCTGACTTTATACACATTGATACATAAATATATATATAAAACTCATAAGGGGTGGCGGTGGTAGTGTGATGAATTGGGAGATTAGAATTGACATATATACACCAATATGTATAAAATAGATAACTAATAAGAACCTGCTTATCAAAAATAAATAAATTATATTAAATTTAAAAAAAACTGATAAGGGCATATTATAAATACTTTCATTATCTCATATCCAAATGGACTCATATGGTAGTTGTATTAAATCTGTCTCTAACTTGGAATATCATCCTAGATACATTCTTCTCATCCCCTGTTAGAGGTAGAAGATCATTATCAGGAGATCAACTGCCAGTTTAATAACAGTGTATAGGGTAAATGGAAGTTATTGACAAGCAAGACTTTACTTTGAAAAAATAGTTCAATATTTGAAGAACAAAAGATATGGCTTATTTATATGCCCTATATTTACTGAAACATTTTGCTTTTGCCTCATGAAGCAACTTACACAAGTTATTGATAAACAGAGAACATTGAGGCTTACCTGATATTGCCCAAATACATCTACTTCAGAATATATTTGATTTTTAAAAATCACTTGCTTGCAGGTTAATGAGGAATAAGAGAATCTTTCATGTCCTATAGGTACTTGGAGTTCAGGTTACTAACCTATTAAGTGGCTACTCTAATATACTATGATTTTGTTGAAGATTAACCAAGAGATGTACTCATGGAATTTTAGGTTTTCATGATTACATATTACTTTAAAAAATAAAAATCAAATTGTTTGACTTTGGCTGGTGGAGAAAAGAAGAAAATATTAGTCCTGCTTATCTGTTGTTGGTACTAAATTTTAAAATGGATAGATAAATATTAATAGATAACTAGGTAGATAGCAGAATGCATGCTGTTGGACAAAAAAATAACAAGAAAGTCTACAGGTTATAGAGGTGTTATATATCTGAAATTTGTAACAGCTAGTCCAAGAAGTTCCCAGAAAAAGAGAAAGTAGCAAGCAGGCAATAGCATCATCAGAGTCTTGCCCAAGTTAGGAAACAACACAGATTAGACCCTGTAAAGAAAAGCTGGTTAGTCAAGAACCAGGTGGCAAAGAAGCAAAGAAACAGAGGATGCTATTGGTTGGAGAGTAAAATAAGTGAAATGACCTAAAGATCTGGAAGATGTGTGTAAATTACAAGACAGTGTGTGCTTTCTATGTCTGGTCCTGTGCCAACACATAGTAGGTGCTTGTTTTAGATGTCAGCCCTCTTGAATGCCTCACCTGCTTTACTGATGGTTGGCCTTTTCTCTCCCCAGTCTGTGGTGAATGGCCTTGTGACCTGTGAGTTTCCACCATCTGAAGACAAAGGCCCTGAGTTTCTGGCTTCTCCCATCAACTCTTGACACAGAATCCCACAAAACAAAGGTGGAATGTTGCTTCCTAGTCATTGCCCGAGAAGCCACGTGACAACACCCGGGAATATGTGTATGTGCATGGGTGATGGGCAGTGTAGCCAGGAGACAAGTGGAAGTCAATGGATAAATTTGCTCTCCAATGTTCCCTCCATTGGATGTGCCTTATGCTTGGTTTTCCATACACCAGGCTGGTCTCTTGGTGAAATAATGACCAGCTTCATAACACAATATCGTGTTTGTTTGTTTTCTATTCTATCTCACTTCATTTACCTTTTTTCCTCATTCTTGCTGGTCTAGGGTTGTCCTTTACAGTAATGCCTTAGCACATAAGTTTTGCTTTGAGCTGTGTTTTCTATAGAACATAGACTAACATAATAGTTGTAGAAGTAGGTCTAGAGAGCACATCCTGGGGATGAGATTTTGGACTTGGATTACCTACTTACCTGAGACATAAGATCCCATTGTTGGTGGTCACCAGAGTAATGAACACCCTAGCATGCAGTAACATCAAAGTTGCTAAAGTTTTCACCTGTGGTTAACTGTGAAGAGAGACAAGGGAAGGGCAGTTCACTGGGAAAACAACTAGCTGTGATTTTATGTTTTAAAAAATTTTGGCCACACCCTGTGGCATGTGGGAGCTTAATTCCCCAACCAGGTTGAGATTCAGTCATATTTATATGTATATCAATAATTCTTTCCATTTTATTGCTGAGTAATATTTTATTGTACAGATATGCCACAACATATTTATCCATTCCCATCTCTATGGCTGCTTGCGTTATTTCCAGTTTGGAGCTATTATAAATAAAATGTCATGAAAACGTATATACAAGTCATTGTATGGACACATGCTTTCATTTTTTTTGAATAGATGTCAAGGAATAGAAAGACTGGGTCATAGAGTAGGAGTATGTTTAAACTTTTAAGAAACTGGTGACCTAAATGGGAAGGAAATCCAAAAAAGAGGGGATATATGTAAACATATACCTGATTCATTCTGCTGTACAGTAGAAACTAACACAATCTTGTAAAGCAACTATACTCCAATAAAATTTTTTTTAAAAAACTGGAAATCTAGTTTTGAAAGTAGTTGAAGCAGTTTTTTTTTAAATTTTCACTAGCAGTCTATGAGAATTCCAGCTTTTCTACATGTTTGCCAAAACTTGGTATAGTCAAATTTTAATTTTAGATATTCTAGTGTGCAATGGTGTATCACTGTTATCATTTGTATTTCCTTAATGATCATGATGTTGAATTTTTTCATGTAGTTATATGGCATAAGTATAACTTCTTTGGTGAAAAATCAGTTCAAATCTTTTGTCTATTTGTTTTTTTGGGGTTGTTTTCTTACTACCGAGTTCTGAGAGTGTTTCATGTATTCTGGATACAAGTCATTTATTGGATATATGATTTGTAAACATTTTCACCCAGTCTTTTTTTTTCTGTTTACAGTGTATTTTGAAGAGCAAAATGTCTTTATTTTGATCAAGCCAAATTATATTTTTTCTTTAATGGACAGTGCTTAATTTATTGCAACTAAATAACTCTTTACCTAAGCCAAGGTTAAGATGTTTACTTCGGTATTTTCTTCTAGAATTATTAGAGTTTTAGGTTTTCCATTAGGACTATGAACTATTTTGAGTTAATTTTCCTATATGGTCAAAATTAAGGGTCATATTTTATTCATGGAGTAGCCAGTTTTTCCAACTCTGCAGAAAAGACACTAGCCAATGGAATGTTATTTTTTGTTAACAGTTGATTATGTAGATATAGTTCTACATCTTCCATTTTGTTCCAGCAATCTATTTTTCTAGCTTGATGCCAATGACACAGTCTTAATTATTATAGCTTTATAATGTGTTGAAGTCAATGTAATTATTTTAATTTTATTATTTTTTATTAAATATTTTATGTTCTTTACATTTCTTTAAGAAGTTTGGAATCAGCTTCTCAGTTTTTATATCAAAATTCCTGCTGGGACATAGAATGTTATTACGTTGAAACAATAGATGCAGTTGAAGAGACATGACATCTTAAAAGCATAGAGTCTTCCTATTCATAGAAACAGTGTATCTCTCCATTTATCTATGTCTTCTTTACTTTCCCTCAGTACTGTGTTTTAATTATCAATGTACAGTTCTTAAACATACATTATCAGGTTTCTTACTATTTCATAGTTTAATGCTACTGTAAATTGTATGGGTTTTACTTCAATTCAATTTCTGTTGTTGTATTTTATAAAAATGCAGTTGTTTTTTGCATGTTTGATGATCTAGATTCCCGTATACATGCTAAATTCAGTTATTTATTCTAGCAGTACTTTTTTTTATGTGGATTCCATAGGATTTTTTACATAAACAATCATGTTGTCTATAAGCAAGAACAGTATTGCATCTTTCTGATTTGAAAGTTTAATTTATTTTTCTTATCTTGCAGTAATAGCTGTAATCTCCAGCACTAAGTTAAAGTAGTGAGAAGAGACATTTCTGCATTTTTACTAATATTAGGGAGATAACATTTAATCTGTCACCAGTAAGTATAATGTCATGCTGCAGATTTTTCACAAAAACCCTTTACCTGGTTGAGGAAATTTTCTTCTATTTATAGTTTGCTGAAATATTTTTTATCAGGAATGGATGTTGAATGATATCAAATAATTTTCCTGAATTTATTGAGATGTTTGTTAATGTTGTGAATTACAGTAACATTTTTTTAATGTTAAATCAATCTTGCAGCTCCAGAATAAGCCTCAGTTGGTGATGGTATATTATGTTTTTAAAAATAGTTATATTCAATTATATGAATTCTGTTAAAAATTTTTGAATGTGTGTTCTTGAATACTTTCAATTTGTGGTTTTGATATTGATATGTAGTTTATTTTTTCCTTATAATGTTTTTGTCTTGTTTTTGTATCAGAGTTATGTTGACCTCATAAAAAGAATTGAGAAGTCTTCCCTATTTATTTTTTGGAAAAGTTTCCATGGAATTACAATTAATTATTCCTTAAATTTTTAGTAGAATTGCATAGTGTAACCATTTGGGCTTGAAGTTTTCTTTGTTGTAAAGGTCTATCTATGCACTCAATTTCTTTAATATATTTGGGAAACTTTAAGCTATCTCTTCCTGGGTAAACTTTAGTAGTTAATGTCTTTCAAAGAATCTGTTCCTATCACGTAAATTGTCAAAGATATTAGCATTAAGATATTCAGAACCCTCAACAAAGTGGGTATAGAGGGAACATATCTTAATATAATACAGGCCATGTATGACAAGCCTACAGCTAACATCATACTCAACAGTGAAAAGCTGAATTTTTTTTTAAGATCAGGAACAAAATAAGGATGCCCATTCTCACCCCATTTATCCAACATAATATTTAAAGGCCTATCCAGAACAATTAGGCAAGGAAAAGAAATAAAGGCATCCAAATTGGAAAGGAAGAAGTAAAACTCTCTCTATTTGCAGATGGCATAATATGTATAAAACCCTAAAGGCTACACCAAAAATCTTTTAGAACTAATAAATGAGTTCAGTAAATTTGCAGGATATAAAATCAATATACAAAATCATCTACATTTCTCTACACTAATAACAAACTATCAGAAAGAGAATTTAAGAAAAAAATCCTGTTTACAATCACATCAAAAATAATAAAATACTTAGGAGTAAACTTAACCAAGGTTAATCAGCGATGTGTACACTGAAAACTATAAGACAGTGATGGAAAAAAATTGAAGACACAAACAAATAGAAAGATATTCAATGCTCATGGAATAATTAATATTGTGAAAATGCCCATACTATGCAAAGTAATCTACAGATTCAATGCAATCCCTCATCAAGATTTCAATGACATTTTTCACAGAAATAGAATAATCTTAAAATTTGTATGGATACACAAAAGACCCCAATTAGCCAATGCAATCTTGAGAAAGAACAACAAAGCTGGAGGCATCACCCTTCCTGATTTCAAAGTATATTACAAAGCTATAGTAACCAAAGTAGTACAGTGCTGGCATACAAACAGACATATAGATCAATGGAACAGAATAGAAGACCCAGAAATAATCCCACACATGTATGGTCAAATAATTTATGACAAAGGAGCCAAGAATATACAGTGAGGAAAGGACAGTCTCTTCAATAAACGGTGTTGTGAACACTGGACAGCCACAGGCAAAAGAATAAAAATGGACCACTGTCTTAAACCATACACTAAAATAAACTCAAAGTGGATTAAAGATTTGAATGTAAGACCTGAAACCATAACTTCTAGAGAAAAACATAGGCAGTAGTCCCCTTGAAAATCAGGCTTGGCAATGACTTTTTGGATGTGTCAGAAAAAGCAAAGGCAACAACAACAAAAACTAAATAAAATGGGACTATATCAAGCTAGAAAGCTCTGCACATCAAAGGAAACCATCAACAAAATGAACAGGCAACCTATAGAAAGGGAAAATATTTGCAAATCATATATCTGATAAAGAGTTAATATCCAAAATATATAAAGAACTCAAAACTCAATAGCAAGAGAACAAAATACATAATTAAAAAGTGGGCAGATGATCCAAACAGATAGTCTTCCAAAGAAGACATACAGATAGAAAACAGGTGCATGAAAAGTTGTTCAGTATCACTAATCAGGGAAATGCAAATCAAAACCACAATAACACTTCACACTTGTTAGAATGGATATCATCAAAAAAGACAAGAAATAAGAAGTGTTACAAGGATGTGAAGAAAAGGGAACTCTTTTGCATTGTTGGTGGGAATGTGAATTGGTGTAACCACTATAGAAAACAGTATGGAGGATCCTCAAAAACTTCTGGGTATTTATCCAAAGGAAATAAAAACACTAACTTGAGAAGATATGAATCCCCATTTTATTGCACTATTATTTACACTAGTCAAAACATGGAAGCAACATAAGCATATATTTTGATGGATGAATGGATAAAAAATGTAGTACATAAACAATGGAATATAATTCAACCATAAAAAGAAGGACATCTTGCCATTTGTGACAACATGGAAAGACGTGAAAGAATTATGTTAAGAGAAAGAAGTCAGACAGAGAAAGACAATCACTGTATGATCTCACTTATACATGGACTCTAAAAATAAAAACAATAATATAGTAATAATAATAAAAAAACAAAATAACTCACAAAGAAACTGAACTCTTAGGTACAGAGGACAAGTTGGTGGTTACCAGAGGTAGTGGGTGGGGGGGGGTGAACCAAATGAGTGAAGATGGTCAAAAAATTACAAACTTTCAACTATAAAATAAATAAATCATAAGGATATAATGTACCATATGGTGACTATAGTTAATAATATGTTGCATATTTGAAAAGTTGCTAATTGTGTAGGTCTTAAAAGTTCTCATCACAAGAAAAAAAGTGTAATTTTATGGTAATGGATGTTAACCAGACTTATTATGGTGATCATTTCACAATATATACAAATATTGAATCATTACTTTGTACACCTGAAACTAATATAATAGTATATGTCAATTCTATCTCAATAAAAAAGAAAAAAAATATGTATTGCAGATCTGATTTATTCCAGGCACTTCTCTCAGTACTGTGGATGTCAAAAATATATTATTCCCATATACCTATGCAAAATCGCTTCTTCAAACTTTTTTTTTCAAAATATTATTAAACTGGCTGGAATATGGACACTAATATTCTTGCAACTTTTCTGTAAATCTAAAACTATTCTAAAATGTAAGTTTATTAAATGTTAAAAAATACACTCATAATAGTCCCTTATTATCCCTTTTAATATTTTTAGAATTTAGAGTGATGTCAACTATCTCATTCTTGATGTTGACAATTTGTGTCTTCCCTCTTTTTCCTTATCAGTCTGACTAGGGTTATCAATTATATTGATCTTACCAGATAACGAGCTTTTGGTTTCAGAAATTTTCTTTACTATTTTTCTGTCTTCTATTTCATTGATTTCCACTCTGATCTCATATTTATAATTTTTTCTTCTTGTTTTGGTTTCACTTTTTCTTCTTTTTCTAATTTCTTAAAGTAGAAGCTAGGGTCATTGATATGAGACCATTCTTTTTGAACACTGTGTTTATGTGCTAAAAATTTCCTGTTTGGGTAAATTTTGCTTTACTTGTATACAACAAAAATAATGTGATTTGTTTTCATTTTTATTTATTTCAACATACATTCTAATTTCTATTTTGAATGTAATATGGATTACATTGGATTACTGGATTATTTAGAAGTGATTTTTTTTTGGTTTCTTGGTTTTAATAATTTTCAAATATTTGAGGACTTCCCAGATATCTTTCTAGTATTGATTTTTAATTTAATTACATATTGGTCAGAAAGCAAAATTTTAGTGACTTGATTCACTTTAAAATTACTGAAACTTGTTTTATGGTCCTAATATAACACTATATAATATGATGATATACCATATCATATCACTGCTAAACTGTTCGAGTGAGCTTGAAAATAATCTGTGCTCTGGAGAGGATATGGAGAAAATGGAACCTTACAGTCACTATGGAGAACAGTATGGAGGTTCCTTAAAAAACTAAAAATAGAACTACTATATGACCCAGCAATCTCACTACTGGGCATATACCCTGGGAAAACCATAATTCAAAAAGAGTCATGTACCACAATGTTCATTACAGCACTATTTACAATAGCCAGGACATGGAAATAACCTGTGTCTATTGACAGATGAATGAATAAAGAAGATGTGGCACATATATACAATGTAATGTTAGCCATAAAAAGAAACAAAATTGAGTTATTTGTAGTGAGGTGGTTGGACCTAGAATCTGTCATACACAGTGAAGTAAGTCAGAAAGAGAAAAACAAATACCATATGCTAACACATGTATATGGAATTTTTTTTAAAAATGGTCTGATGAACTTAGGGGCAGGACTGGAATAAATACACAGATGTAGAGAATGGACTTGAGGACACAGGAAGAGGGAAGGGTAAGCTGGGACGAAGTGAGAGAGTAGCACTGACATATATACACTACCAAATATAAAATAGATAGCTAGTGGGAAGCAGCTGCATAGCACAGGGAGATTAGTTAGGTGCTTTGTGACCACCTAGCAGGGTGGGATAGGGAGGGTGGGAAGGAGATGCAAGAGGGAGGGGATATGGGGATATATGCATACATATAGCTGATTCACTTTGTTATATAGCAGAAACTAACACACACACACAAAAAAAGAATTGTGCCTATTATGATACATCTCATATGTTTGTTAATGATTAATGGGACAGGCAATTAGCCCATTAATGAAATACTGCTTTTCCAGTTTTTAGAATAAACTACTGACTTTCATTACCAAAAAAAAAAAAATAATAATAATATGCTTTTGTTGGATGAAGTTTTCTATAAATGTCAGTTTGACCAAATTGGACAATAGTGTTTTTCTGCTTTCTAAACCCAAATAGATTTACAAACACTTGTTTAATCAAGTATTCAGAGAAAGTGTTGAAATCTTTGTACTTGTGGATTTGTGTTTTTCTTTTTATAGTTTTATCAGTTTTTCCTGATATATTTTGAAATTCTATTATCAGATGTTTAAACATTTAACATTGTATGTGTTCTTCAAAAATTGAATATTTCATTATTATGAAATTACCTTCTTTATCCTTGCTGATAAATTTTCCTCTATGATGTCTGACAGCATTATATCTATATAGCTTTTTTCTTTATATTAGGGATAGCATGAAATACCTTTTTTCATCTTTTTACATTTTTCTATTTATGTCTTCATATTTAAAGTGATTTTCAAGTAGACAGTATAAGGATTTTATCTAATCAGACAATCTTTGCCTTTTGTTAAACTTTCTCTCTCTATGAAATTAGGTAAAACATTTCCCTATACTGGTCTTGAAGGCATGTCCTTAGGTGGGAGTGTCTCTATGCAGTCTGCATGTGCCCAGTGGCTTTGGTGGGAGAGCTGGCCCTGAAGTGAGCATGGGTCATGTCTTCTCCTAAGGTGTGCTGGCAGCCCCTACTTTGATGGGAGGTAGGACTGATGATGGAGGAGCTAGAGCCAGAGCCAAGTGTGAACTGGGGCTTCATCTGTGGTCAATGGCAGTCACTACCTTATCAGAGGCAGGGGCAGGACCAAAGATGTTGGAGCAAACACACTCTGAGGGTCAGTTCCAGGTTGGCTACATTCTTTGTAAGTGTGTAGACTCCCACCACGAGCAGCACCTCTGCTCTAGTGGAGGGCCACGCCAGAGCAACAGGGGCTAGAGCCCACACCCAGTATGAGCTGTGGTGCACAATGGGATGGTCCCACTTAGCCACTCAGAGCCCCATGTAGTTTCCAATCTGTCACCTCTGTGTGTATGCTGGCTCATGTGCTGGGATGGTCCTGGAGTTTGGTCAGAACCCCAGGCAGTTTTCAATCTACTGCCTTTGCGAGCACACTGGTAATTGCTGCCTTGTCTTGTTCAGAGGAACAGTTGGGTTTGAGCTGACTCTTTTCTCTCCAAGTGTTCTCTAAGCATGTGCACTATTATTTTTGGCAACGGCCCCACTGCTCCAGTGGAGAGCCACACAGGCACAAGAGAGACTGGAGCAGTCAGGAGCCAGGTGCAGGCTATAGTGTGTGCTGGGGCAGTCAAGAGAAACCAGCCAAAGCTCCTGCCAGTTTTCAATCTGCTTTGTCTGCCTTGTCGCCAAGAGAAACTGAGTGTTGCATGTACCTTTTACAAGAAAAAGTCTCAGTGTCTTACAGCCCTCTGGCACATCCCACTGGTTTTCAATCCAGCTAAAGGGATTCATCTTCCTTCCCCAAGGGTGGAGGTGCCCAATACGTGGCTTGAACTTCTCACTCCCCAGGAGGACCTCTGAGCCCATGTAATTCTGCTCTTCTTCTGTGTCTCCTGCTAAGGATGTCCCCATTTGATCACTTCTCCTCTTTTCCTACCAGACTCCATGTGGTTCTTTCTTACAGCATTTGTTGTACAAGAGCCTTTCTGTCAGTCTCTAGGTTGTTTTCAGCAAGAGTTGATCCACCTGTAGTTGTATTTTGAATATGCTCATGGAAGGAAGTGAGCTCAGCATCCTCCTACTCTGCCATCTAGATCTCCCTTCTGACCCTTCAGCTCTTTCTTGTAACTCACAATTTTATCTTTGCTTTGTTAAATGTGATGTTTTTGCTCTCCACTGAGTTTATTTATTTGATTATTTTCACTTTTATATATTAATTCTGCTCAGTAGCTATTGCTTCTAAGGTTTTTAGGTTTCTTGAATAGCTTTGTATATTTTAAATATTCACCTATTAAACATTACAGATTGTTCTACTAATATGTCAGGATCTTGAAATAATTAATCTTAGAAAACATGATGTTATATATTTATATGATTGTTTCTTGGATAGTCTATAACTATTTTCTTCTTTGAATTTCTCATCACTTGGAGGTCTTCCTGTAGGAATCCCATCATGCATGGGTTATAGGTATTTCCATACAAAACGTTTTACTTTGGCATCTACCAGGTATTACACGCTTCTCATAAGTTCAGGACTTCCTTGTAATATTAATAATTTCATGTAGCTGTTCCCAGAATTCTGTGTAGTGAATGCTGCAGGCTAAGGACCATTGCCTTCTGTATTTCTTTCATTTTTAAAAAAATAATGGTATACAATTTTTGACTGTATCAATTTATAAATGTATTTATCAATTGACTGTATTAAATTGAAATAAATATGCAATATTACCATTATTATTGACCTTTTAATTCTTTATTCAGACACTGGTAAGTTTTTATTACTCTGTTAATTTAGAAGTAAGAATATTTAGATGAAGACATGGTGACTGTTTTAAATAGGACACATTTACACTTAACTATATTCACCCAAATTAGTATACACAAACACACTCACTCCAATATTGTAAAAACAATGCTAGTCATTAAATATAAATGATGAAAATGCATGTTATAGAAAATAGGGGCCATAATTTACTACTGCTTAGGAAATTTTTCCAAATGGAGGACATACTGGATCATTACAAATGACCAATATGTAGTTAGTTGGTGGTAATTGTACTTTTATTGGGTTGGTCAAAAAGTTCGTTCAGGTTAAAGTCTTACAGAGAACCCCGAATGAACTTTCTGGCCAACCCAATAAAAAGTCAGACTTAAAGGCAAGATCTATACCTTGTTGACGCCTAGCTACTAGAAAATGTGTAGACTCTGAGATAAAAGGTCTATTCTCTACCCTTAAACTGTACATTCAATTAGTTTTTTAATAATAATGTCTTTATTTTTAAAATGTGTATTAATTGAGGTAATACTGACATATAACTTTGTGTAATTTTAAGGTGTGTAACATGTTGATGTGACACATTTCTATATTGTAGTATGATTATCACCATAGCATTAATCACATAATTATTATTTATTTTTTGTGGTGGGAAAAATTAAGATTCAGTCTATTGGCAATTTTGAAGTTTATAATGAACTACTGTTGTTTATAATCTCTACGTTTTGCATTAGATCTCCAGGACTTATTTATCTATTAGCTTCAAGTTGGTAACTTTGAGCAACAAATCCTCAATTCTCCCACTTCCTGCCCTTGGGAACCACTATTCTACTCTTTGTTTTCACATGTCCAGCTGTTATAGATTCCACATAAAAATGATATCAGATAGTATTTATATTTTCTTGTCTGACATCTCACTTAGCATAATGCCCTCAAGGTCCATCCATGTTGTCACAAATGGCAGAATTTCCTTTTTTCTCGTGGCTGAATAATATTCCATTGTAATATAGATATTACGTGTTTCTTATCCATTCATCCACTGACAAACACTTAGATTGTTTTCATATCTTGAATATTGTTAATAATGCTGCAACAAACATGGGAGTGCATGTGTCTCTTTAATATCTTGTTTTCATTTCCTTTGGACTTATATCCAGAAGTGGAATTGCTGGATCATATGGTAGTTCTAATTTAATTTTTTGAGGAACCTCCATACTTTTTCTATAGTGGCTGAACCAATTTACATTGTTAGTGTATCAAAACACAACTGATTTATATATGTTGATTCTATATCCTACAACTTTACTGAATTCCTTGATTAATTCCAACAAAAATTGTTTTGGTTTAATCTTTAGGATTTTCTATATATAAGATCATATCCTTGGCAAATAATGATAATTTTACTTTCTCCTTTCTGATATGGGTGCCCCTTATTTCTTTGTCTTACCAAATTGCTTTAGCTAAGACTTCAGTACTGTACTATGTTGAATACAAGTGGTGACAGTTGGCACCCTTGTCTTTTTTCTTAACTTAGAGAAAAATCTTTCAAATTTTTCTGTTTAGTATAATGTTACCTGTGGGTTTGTTATATATGGCCTTTATTATGTTGAAGTATGTGTTTTCTATAACCAATCTGCTAAGGGTTTTTATCATGAAAAGATGTATTTTGTCAAATTCTTCACGATAATTATACAATTTTTACTTTTCATTCTATTATTGTGGTATATCACATTTATTAATTTGCATAAGTAAACCACATTTGCATCCCTGGGATAAATTCTACTTGGTCATGATGTATAATCCTTTAAATGTGTTATTAAATTCAGTTTGCTAATATTTTGTTAAACATTTTTACATCTATATTTGTCAGAAATATGTCTGTAGTTTTCTTATTCTTATAGTGTCCTTATCTGCTTTTGGTATCAGGGTAATGCTGGCCTTATAGAATGAATTCAGAAGCATTCCTTTCTCTTCAATTTTTTGAAATAGTTTGAGAAGGATAGGCATTAATTCTTCTTTAAATATTTGGTAGAAGACACCAGTGAAGCCACCTGGTCCTGGCTTTCTCTGTTGGGAGACTTTTAATTACTGATTAGTTGTCTTACTTGTTATTGGCCTATTCAGGTTTTCTATTTCTTCTTTATTCAGTATAGGTAGATTATATGTTTCTAGGAATTTATTCATTTCTTCTAGGTTATCCATTTTTTGGCATATCATTGTACATACATATACTCTCTCATAATCCTGTATATTTCTGTAATATCAGTTGTATGTCTCTTCTTTTGTTTATGTTTTATTTATTTTGGTCTTTTTTCTTTTTATCTTTGTTAGTCTAGTTAAAGTTTTATCAATTTTATCTTAAAAAGAAACAGGGTTTAGTCTTGCTGATTTTTTTCTATTGTTTTTCTGGTTGCTCTTTCATTTATTTCTGCTCTAATTTTTGTCATTTCTTTCCTTCTGCTAGTTTTGTGCCAGGTTTTTCTTCTATTTCTATTTCCTTGAAGTATAAAGTTGTAGTTTTTTAAAGATCTTTTCTTTTTCTTAATATATACATTTATTGCTAAAGTGGTGATTAATTTAGCTTTAACCTGGGACCTCTTATCCTGTTTCATGCATTTTTACATGCTGTATGTGTAGATAGAAGTAAGAATGACTACCCAGTTGGCACATATAAAAATGAGGACTGACTTTACCTTCAAAAATTTTTTTTAATAATGAAGGAGTTAAATATGGACACAAGTGATATACTTCCTTCACAATTAATAAAATTGAAAGAGTTATTAATTTTCAAGATTTTTCAAGATAAAACATGCAGATTATATATTTTTTCCTTTTTAAAAAAAATCTAGTATTCTTCTTTTTTTTTTTTTTTTTTGTGGTACGCGGGCCTCTCACTGTTGTGGCCTCTCCCGTCGTGGAGCACAGGCTCCGGATGCACAGGCTCAGCAGCCATGGCTCACAGGCCTAGCCGCTCCGCGGCATGTGGGATCCTCCCAGACCGGGGCACGAACCTGTGTCCCCTGCATTGGCAGGCGGACTCTCAACCACTGTGCCACCAGGGAAGCCCTAGTATTCTTCTTAATTCCCCAAACCATGCAGTTCTCCATCTTTTCTCAGGACAGCATGAAAACTCTTCAGTATAAATCCATAATAATTATTGAGTTATTGAATAATTATTCAATTCCAAAGCATGCTGCTGCAAGAACGCAGGTATGTATTGCTCTTAATGCTTCTTTCTATGTCCATTTTATACCCTTTGTTGATAAATCAGTATGTGTGAGGCTTTGTGTGGGTGGGATGTACCTTGTATAAATTTTTACTGAATTCAAAAGTTTTTATGAACTCAGGAAATACTGTTAGGTGACAGTGGAAGATTTGAACTGTAAAAAATAATTAAGACTAGCCATGAATAAGAAATAGCAAGTAGTAAAACAAGAAGATAGAAAGTTAAAAAAAAAGTAATCTGGTGGTAAATAGATGGTGAAGCTTGATTTTGAACTCAATTGCTGGAGGAAGAGAAAAATACAATGAAACTGACTCTTAAAGCAGCCAAGATTCCTAATAGAAACAGCTTATTTGAGGCATTACAAAATTGGAAACCATAAAATTAGTCCTGTCCATCAAAATTAATCAGTTTTATAAAGAAATGTACTAATGATTCAATGCTTCTACTCACTGAAGAAAAGACTGGCAAGAATCCAAAATAATGCTCTAAATAATTCTCCATCTGCTGGGTTATTTTGCTAATAAGTTCGGTTAGTATTACACTTACTTCATACTTTTACCTTCACTTGAGTCAGTTCTACTCCAAATATGACATGAGGGAAGATATTACTGAACATTAGTCATTAGTGTGCTATGATTTTAGCAAATGGTATTTAATATCCCTATAATTACTAATAAAACTTTTATTTCATGTTTATATTTCTATAGAAGAGAGCTAGAAAAAATCCTAGTGGAATTGATTGTCAGTTATTTCCAAATTCAAAAATATAATTTCTTTAATATTAACTCCCTTAAGTTCTCTATATTTTACATCTTCTGTGTAAAAATAAAGAACAGAAATATCATTTATAAAACTGCCTTTAATTTAATATTTATGAGACAAACTGTTATAGGAATGGCATGTTTCCATGGACCAACTTTGTGCATCTATGTATTCGTTTCCTTTGGGGTAAAATATTTCTAAAACTTCATCATTTTAAGATGAAATAAATATTTCTACATTGTATATTTATTCAGTAAAACACCAACTATTTGAGAAATTGTGTGCTAAGATAGCTTCAAATTTTCAAACCCATCAACTCAGTTCACTACTATAATAAATATTGACTTCAATTATTAGTAATACAAAATTCAATGTAACAGATAAAAATATCAGTCTACAAACAAAAAAAAAGTAACTTTCTTTGTCTAAATTTTAATTTCTATTTGACCACCTCTAACCCAACCTCCCTCTTTGGGCTTACCCACAATGCATAAAGGATCTTCTTTTACTTTCTCAAAACCTAGGAGGTAGAGAGGCTTCCTGCAGAGAGGTGGAGCTTGGCCCTGGGGGAGGCATGTCATCCTTGTTTGTCATCCATCCACCACGATACCTCCTGAGATGCACCGTATTCCCATCAGACCTCAATTGTCAGTTCACAGATCCCATTCCTGAGCCTTTCCTCATTTCCCTGTCAAGCCTCCTTGTGTCTGGATTTCTTCCAGCGACATTTGTTTTCACTCTTCTTGGCTACATGGGGTTATTCTGGTGCTCCCATTGTGTTTTGAGACCACCAGAAATGCTTACAGTTGTTTCTGTTCATTTACCTAGACCAGCCTTTCTCAACCAAGACTCCTCAAAGGAACTACATACCAATGACTTGAGTACATACATACAAATGACTTGAGTAACTATTTTCTCAATATTCTAAGACTTCTACATAATTAGTGTCATTCTAGATGCATAGGATATTAAGGCTTAGTCCTCTAGTGGAATCAACTATATCTAGACTCTTCAGGGATGAAGTAGTATTTTCAAACCTATCTGGAAACAGCCTGACCAGGGCTAAGGGGTGTATATAGTGCCTCTACTCAGTGCAATAGTAGCTAAATCCTCCTGATTTTCCCTTGAATTTACCCCCTACCCTCATCCAGAATATCACATGTAGTAGGGAAAATTTGTTTTGGTTCGTTATTTCTACATCCCAAACTCTTTTCTATGTTTAAGCTTAAGCTCTTGAACATGACAAGACAGCAACTTGACACTTTCTTATATTTTTGTTCTGCTTCATGATTATTTTTCTGTAACTAATGAATGCAAAGTACCAAGTCAGTCAAATAGGGTTAAGGATAATGATAACTGCAGAAAAAGGAGTCCGGGGCAGTCTTGGAGTAGGCAGTAAAAGTTAATATTTCAAAACTATTTAAACAGATAACACAAAGGTGAAGATAGAAAGCACTCATCCTTGTGGAGTTAACAATCTAGAAGGAAATGCATAATTTAGTTAAGTGGCTCACACAGACTTGTTTATAATTGCAATATGCAAGAAACTAACTAATAGCTATTGAACTCATATCATTAGAACACCTTTTACTTTTGGTATAATGTTTCTGTTTGTTAGATTTTATAACCAGAATTTTATAGACAAGGACACCAATGTTTAGAGAGTTTACGTGATTGAGATTATAAAGCAAGTTAATCATGGGGGCTGGAGTTTAACACATGTTGTTAGTCTTCTGTTATTTTATATGTAAAGACAGAAAATATTTATATATGTTAATGAAATTAGGACTTTAAAAATAAATGCTTAATTTACTTTAGTATTAGTTCCAAAGATTATCAAGTGGGACAGAATACTTGGATCCCTTCCACAACATCAACATGTTTGTCTTAAGAGTGACAATGATTGACAGAAGGACACCAAAATTTTTATGCAAGAAAAAGTAATAAAATAAAATGTCCAATACTATAAATAAAAAATACAAAAATGCACAAATCAGCTATAGAGAGCAGAGTACATAGTGGCATATCCCCATGGGTGTACTTTCCTTCTAATGATGCCTCTGATAAAAGTGAGTTTGTCAATAAAAAATGAGAGTATATCTTTTTACCCATAGGCTCCTCCAGCTCTTTTGGAGATTCAGGCTTTCTCACTGATGGGACAGAGAGACCAGTTTCCCAGGGATAGCAAGGCTGGTACTCAGGTCTGCTTGAAACATACTCCTGCAGTGTATCTGGCAAGTGGTCACTCAGGCTGTCCTTAATTACTGCCTACAGAGAGAGCTCATTTCATCTCTGGACAAGTCTCTATTGAAAAATGTTTCTGATATTCAATTGAAACCTATTTCTATATAATTTTACTGCATAGAGTCTGGAACAGGGGCTACTGAGCAGCTATAATTTTACAACACTCCACAACACTATGGATGATTCCCATATGTACACAGGCTTAAGAACCACCAATTTAAAACAGTAGATTCTAACCTTGGTTGCACATTCTAATTACCTTGGGAGTTAAAAATGATGATGCCTGGTCCCACTCCAAGAAATAGTGATTTAATTGATTTGTGGTATGATTGGGACATCTTGATTTTTTAAAAAAATTCCCCTGTCAATTCTAATGTTCAGCCCATATGGTAAACACTGATCTAGAGGAATAAATGAACAGTTTGTCCTTCAGTCCTACCCTCCAAAATACTGAGGTTTTTTTTTTTCTTTTCCAAAATTGATATTTTATTCACTCTTTTTATACCATCACATTTGATCTACTGGACCAGAACAAGTGGGCTGAGATTCAAGATTGAGTTTACTGATTGGATACTAATCAATAATAATAAACATAAATTATAAGAACCATCTACCTCAATATATAATACTGAAATTGATACATGACACATCTACTTAATATTAAAGTTTTCATGTCTAAATTATGCTACTTCTAGGCTTATGGTAGCATTATTACCTGAACACTGGGTTTATTTCTTGGTGGATGTAGAGCCAAGAGACACACTGGAACTGCACAACTCGGATTGGACCTGAATCTACAGGCTGGGACTCAAACCCACCCTCTTTTAGTTGAAATTGCTCACCTGTCTCAGGACTTAATGAAACTCAAGTTCTTTATGCCCCAACACAGAAGGAAATCAGTGAGAGGCAGAGTGATAGGTAAGAAGTGGCTTTATTTAGGCAGATACACATTCCATAGACAGAATGCTGTCTGTCTCAAAAGACGAGAGCAGCCCCAAAATATGGGCTGGTTAATTTTCATGGGCTGGGTCATTTCATAGGCTAATGAATGGGAGGATTATTCCAACTATTTTGAGGAAGGGATAGGGATTTCCAGGAACTGGGCTACCGCCCACATTTTGGCCTTTTATGGTTGGTCTCAGAACTGTCATGGCACCTGTGGGTGCGTTATTTAGCATGTTAATGAGAGCTAATGACCACTGATGATTTAATCGTGCATATGTAATGGAACTTCCATAAAAATCATAAAAGATGGGGTTCAGGATTCTGAGAGCTTCTGGGTTGGTGAACACATCCACTCGGAGGGTGGCACACTCCAAAGTCTACAGGGACAGAAAGTTTCTACCCTTGAGATCCTTCCAGATCTTGCCTTGTGTGCCTCTTTTTCTGCTGTTAATTTCTATCCTTTATAATACTTCTTATAATTAACTGGTGTTAGTAAGTAAAGTGTTTCCTTGAGTTCTATGAGCCATTCTAAAAAAATATCAAACCCAAGGAAGGGGGTGTGGGAACCCCTGATCTATTGGTTAGAGATACACATGCTGGGACTTGCAATCTGCATCTGAAATTGAAGGCAGTCTTGCAGGACTGAGCCCTTAACCTGTGAGGTCTGTGCTAAATCGAGGTAGTTAGTGTCAGAAATATTTAGTGTGAGAAAAGTAAACTTGCATATTTGATAAGTATTGAGAGTATAAAAACAGGTATCCTTTAGGTCATATCAATTATCCACCCCATCTCACCAGAGATTTTCCAAATCATGGACATTCTTTAAGCCTATGTCCTTAGTGAGAACTTTGTGAATCAGAGCCTCCAGCAAACAGGTTACATATAGCATGAAAAAGAAATCAAAATTTGTTTTTACTGTAATAAAACTTAATCTATATTGATAGTTTCACAGATGGAACTTCTAGGTTAGAAGAGTATTATTTTATTGAATAGATTATTTTTTCTATAGACATTGCACCATTGAATATTCCATCCAACTGATGTTTGCATTCAGTTTCAGTTATCCATCTTCTTTGCAAAGATACCATGAGACATCTTATTAAGTATTTTCCTGAAGTCCAGACCTAAGATTGATACAGTTTTCCCTTGCTTGAGTAAGCAACAGGTCCTCTTGGAGAAAGAAATAAGTTGTTTCAGTGAACTTCTGTTAGGTCCCACTGATCAATGATTTTTTATGTAAATGGCTTCCAAACACTGGGGCTTGGGAAAGTCCCCAGCTGGCAGTGTTACAGTCACCTGAGGAATTTATTCAGTACACAGATTCCTAGTCTGTACCTCAGAGAATCAGTTTCAATAGGTCAGGGGTATACCTGGGGCTTTATATGTTTCACAAGCTCAAGCTCTGATGAAAGTATAAAGTGAGCCAGATTTGGATGACTGATTTAGGTCAGTGGCTCTGAATTATGTTGGCATATTGGAATCAACAGTTCACCCTTTTTAATCTATGTAGACTGTCACATCAGTGGAAGCTCTGGTATACCAGGTGTTATAATAGAATGTTAGAATGAAGTTTGGTAAGGCAATGAAGAACGACCATTTGAAAAGTTTCTCAGGTAACTCTGAAGTCATCTTTTCTTGTTCATTAAGGACAAGTTGAGCACTCGCAAACTGTAAGTTTAGTAGGGTAATTACACTGATACAGAGTTTTAGTTGTAAATGAGAAAAATGTCATTGATTGTATGAAATAAAGAGGTTTATTTTAGGGTATTTTGCAGCTTATAGAATCTCTAAAGAGTCATGGAATCAAGATTGGGTATTACTTAGCCATGAACAGCGTGGTTGGTAAAAAAAAAAAATGCTCTCAACATTTTGGGACACTGCTCATAATCATGCCTCTCATCACTGACTCTGGATACATATGATGCGAGGGGACCACAGGTAGAAATTCTACCATAGCTGACCCAGAAAAAACAGTCTTTGCCCTAGATCTAGTAACCCCATTTGTGACACCAAGCCAAGCTTCTTGCTTTCACCTTTTAAGTGTTCTAAGTCTGCATAGTAGAATCCATAGCATTTAGATACAACAGAATGTGGGGTTATGTATTTCTTTCTCTGTAGTCCCTATAGCACAGAAATGAATACTGGGATATGGTTGGAGAAGGCAATGCTTAAGCCAGTTTGTAATATCAGTCCCATCAACCTAGGTCACAGAATAGTGTCTTAGACTGAAATCAAACAGATCTCTTTAACACATTGTATCTACTTTCAAAGGCTTGTGGTTTGCCTGCATCCAGATTTTCAGTGTGTGTCTCAGTGTTCAAGATGCCTTAATATCTTAATTAATATCTTAGTATCTCAGTCCTCTAATTTCATAAATTTCTTATTCCTTGGGTTACTCAATCATCTTTGTAATCAAAGATATTCATATTTATGTCAAAGAACTAAATAAAAAGAAAAATTTGGTCTTTGTTTCTCCACAGTAGGGAAGTTGGCATGTGCTAATTTTTAAATATACATTTACTCACATATGTCAAATTACAGGTGTACACATATTGCATACAATTTAGAACAGCAATCATAGGCTAGAGGCTTTGCAGAGTTGCCTCAGTTATTATTAACTCCAAAACTTCAATTTATTCTTTTTTCTGACTTAACATGGTAGGCTTCTTCTAACAGAAGAAATAATTTTGTTGCTTAATAAATTTATTAAATTGATAATTTAAGCTTTATGTGGGTCAAAACTTAGCCTAAAGGTGAATGATTCAATACTTTGGTCACCTCAATGATCATGAAAATAAAATCTTTGATAAACACATGTGAAAGCAGAAATGGCCATCCTATACAGAATTAAATACATAAATAGCTACACTAAAGTAAGTAGGGCCACTGCTCTTTGGTCCTGGAACTGAAAATGGTATCAGGATGATGCAAGTGAAGTGTGGGGTTTCCATGACAACCTACATTCCCTGAAACTATAAAAATAACTTTTACTTTAGGGGTTCTTTGGTCTATTTATTTATTTATTTATTTATTTATTTATTTGTGGTACGCGGGCCTCTCACTGCTGTGGCCTCTCCCGCTGCGGAGCACAGGCTCCGGACGCACAGGCTCAGCGACCATGGCTCACGCAGCCCAGCCGCTCCCCGGCATGTGGGATCTTCCTGGACCAGGGCACGAACCCGTGTTCCCTGCATTGGCAGGCCGACTCTCAACCACTGCGCCACCAGGGAAGCTCTCTTTGGTTAATTTATAATAACTGGTAACAGTCCTATTTCTGGAATGAATGAATGACTCACTGCCTATTTATGAAGAAGAAAAATGTGGTCCTGATGTTGCTGTTGGAATCATCTAAAATGTGTCTCTGACTTACATTCCAGGAAACTTACCTGTGAAGAACAATTCACTTTACCACTTTTTAAATTATTATCCTTTTAAGTGACTGATTTCCTAGATATAAATTTATACAAATGCCACTTAGAGGAATAAGTTACTTAATGTGTCCATGGCAGCTACTTCCTATACCAAACAATCCTTTACTATAAGAATTTGCAAACATAAAAAAAGTGGAATGGACAAATAAGTTAAGGTGATTTCCTTGGCCTGTAATGCAAAGTGGGAAGTTGCTGTAAAGTCATCATCTCTTTTGATTAAAACTTAATTGGTTGGGAAAGCAAGATTGAACAGCTTAAAAATGGAGGTCTAAATTTAGGAGGCTTTATTAGGAGGGGTGCTTTGTCCTCCTAATACCTCCTTTTGGATTCAAAAGAATCTAAGGAATTTAACATCCTCAGAATGGAGAGAGAATTACAGGGCATTAAATCTGCCTTCCTTTTCAGAGACATCATGTTATTCTTACTTGAATGACAAACTAAGCTGCTTTGCAATTAGAGGAAGTCTTCACCAGCTAAGCCCTTTTGGAATGTATGCACCACACGCACTTCCCTCCAGCCCCATTCTGGTACCTTCTGGATGCAATTTGATATTTAAACCATCAGTAGGATGACAAGTGTGGACAGTACTCATGCACCACAACCTCTTAAATGACAAACTATTACAAAAAACTGCACTTAAGGTAATATGTGACACTGAAACCAGCTTGATGGAGTGATGTGAAAACAAGCAAAAAGAGAGACAGGGGCAGGTTGAGATAGATGGACACAGAGACAGATGTTTGCAGTATCTTGTAGAGAGACAGGAAGAGTGGAGTGAGGCAGCTGGGACATCCTGTAAATGGAGGGGATTAAAAAGGGAGTGACTGATACCAATTGTGTGCATGATTTTTAAGTACCATCTTGACTTAACCAATTATTGATAATACACAAAGTTTCTGTTACTTAATGAGCCATTCTTTTGCTTTCTTCAAGTTCATTGTCAGTGTTTAATAACATATGGAGTGTTACCTGACATGCTGCAGAAGATGAGGTGACGTTATAATTGCCCTAGCTGACAAAATGGAACACAAACAGGAAAAGTGAGATTTTAAAAGCCAAGCTTTTATCTCTCCCTTATTTAACTTTTAATTGGAAACACTTAGCTTTTATTTACTCTAAAAAGTAATCATATTTTTTGTCAGAGGATGATCTGTCTCTTTAATGTCAAGGATAATTCTCTTCCTGCAAAAAGAAAGCAGAAAATATTGGATTTTAGAGCTTTCATTTATTTATGAGATTCAATTTGCTCACTTCTTTAAAGTGTGTTATAGTCCTGCTCTGCCCCTGGACATTTACATAAAATTCAAATGTTCATGCTAACTACATTTGTTAAGTCTCCCTTAAGGCGAAAGTCTGAGATGACTTTCAAGGTTTCAAATTCCAAATTAGAGATGATCAAAAATGTTCTTTGAAAGTTGAGGTATTTTTAAGTCAAATGCAGTGAACTAAATATAAGGAAGACCAGACCCAGGTCCTTCCCTAAAAATCATTTCTTATACAATAAATAAGGTCCTCCTTTTGCATCACTAATAATATGTTATCATTTACTTTTCCTTCATGCAAGGATAGTATGCAAGTTTTAGATGATAACTTTTAGATTTTGAGATATTAAGTGTCTTGTTGACGAATACATAGTTAGAATATGAGTTAGGATTTTTGATCCAGTATACTCCCTACTACTGTTCCCAGGGTAGGATCTGACAAAGCAGCAACTTTGCTTCACAGCCTCATTGCTAGTGGGTGACAGTCTTCTTTGCTGGGGTTTTGAACATTGTTCCTCTGCTGACCTCAGGTGCCTGCCTACACTTATCCTTCAGTGTACCTACCTAGAATTCTGGTCTTCCCTCTATTATTAAGACTATAGTGTTTATGGTTGGAAAGATGGCTTGATGTAGCTAAGTCACCCTGATTTTCTAGATGAGCAAACTGAAGTCCAGATAAAGAGGAACAGTGATGAACCAAGTCGCACAGCTACCTACAGGAATGGGCATTCATTTAAGTGTGGCTCTCTCCTCAATGTAATGCTTCCTCTGAAAAACATCAGCTACTTAACACTCATTTATGTTGCATGTAAGTGGGGAACTTCCAGAAATGTTACTTTTTATGGAGAAAATATTAATTTGGGAAAAAGCATAACTTTCCTATTTAGCAGATTTTACATGTATATGTAATATGTTAGTGAAACAAATAAGAATTGTTTCCATGCAGGAGGAAGTTAAATTTGAGAAGAGTTTATTTTGGAAACACTTGAAATTTGCACATTCAAATTATCTATGAATGTGTTCATTTGAGTTCCTGTAGAACTTTAAAGGAATCCCACCTTCTTTATTTGTGTCAATTTGTGAGAAGCAGGCAACAGCTTGTGAACATAATTGGTCAGTATTTTTGCATAACAAAGAGCTTTGTTGTTTTCTGAACACAGGGACCTCTATAGTATAAAGCATATACAGAAACAATTCATTTCACAAAGAGAAAAATAGCAAGAAAAAAGACCCTTGAGCTTACTAAAAGCACAACTTCTTCTCTCTTTGCCTTGTGATCTCTCGGCAGGAATAAACCCATAAGTAAAACAGACACGGATACTCTCCTTTCCCCTTCCTCTTGTCCTGTGTTGTCCTGTTTTCCCTTAGTGGAAGGGGTCTGAGGGAGCGGAGTCATCACGGTTTTAATCAAGGGCAGTAGAGCCAGGACTTAACTCTCATAGTAGATAACCCATCACAAGAGCTACACAAAGCAGACTTTACTATTGCTATCATAGCTGTTCACAATTGAAATTTTAGAAATTGATTTGGATGACAAAAGATGTGTTGAAATAGGCAAATATGATTAAAGTTTAAATCATAAGAGTTTAAACCATTGTCATATTATATACCTTATAGCCAGTCAGTCAGAAATACAGGTACCTGGGAATTATGATTGGTATTAGAGTAGGAACAGTCTTTGGGATAAGCTCTTACCCTATGGGGGCTCCACTAACTCTGGGTAGTTAGTATCACAATTGAATTAGATTGTAGGACACCCTAGTTGGTATCTGAAGAGTTAGAGAATTGGGTGGTGTGAGGGAAAACCACACATTTTGTGTCAGAAGAGTTGAGAGGGAAAACATTTCAGAACCATATTTAAGTAAAAATATTCTCAACCAAAAAAAAGGGGGGGCTACTGTGAAACATTTTGTAAATCCTCATATATTGATTTTACATGAAGAAAAAATGGCAGGATTCTTGTGAAATTTAAATTTAATTAATGAAAGCATCTTCTTAATAAAAAATTCAATGAATTTTGGACTATGAAGCTTCTGGGAGATATTTATTATTCTGTTTTTGTAGACTTAATTTCTTTCTATCTCTCTGTCTTTCTGTCTCTCTCTCTCTCTTTCTCTCTGTCTCCCACATTTAGTGAAGAATGAATGTGTATTAGTCACTCTCCCAGAAAAAGAATTTACAGTAAAAAGTCTAGATCTTTTAAAAAGATTAAAGATAGAAAGATTAGTATGCAAACAAATATCTATAATAGAATGTAATTAAAACAAAAATAGGTATTATCTCTACGCCTCTGAGGGATCACAGAAGGCTTGCCATTTTGGGAAGCAGGTAACATTTTAGAGGCAACTTGAAAAATGAATGACATTTAAATGATCCTAATATTGTCCCAGCTTACCCTTCCCCCTCCCCGTGTCCTCAAGTCCATTCTCTATGTCTGCGTCTTTACTCCTGTCCTGCCCCTAGGTTCTTCATATCCTTTTTTCTTTCTTTTTTTTTTTAGATTCCATATATATGTTTTAGCATACGTTATTTGTTTTTCTCTTTCTGACTTACCTCACTCTGTATGACAGACTCTAGGTCCATCCACCTCACTACAAATAACTCAATTTCACTTATTTTCATGACGGAGTAATATTCCATTGTATAAATGTGCCACATCTTCTTTATCCATTCATCTACTGATGGACACTTCAGTTGCTTCCATGTCCTGGCTATTGTAAATAGTGCTGCAATGAACATTGTGGTACATGACTATTTTTAAATTATGGTTTTCTCAGGGTATATGCACAGTAGTGGGATTGCTGGGTCATATGGTAGTTCTATTTTTAGTTTTTTAAGGAACCTCCATACTGTTCTCCATAGTGGCTGTTTCAATTTACATTCCCACCAAAAGTGCAAGAGGGTTCCCTTTTCTCCACACTCTCTCCAGCATTTATTGTTTGTAGATATTTTGATGATGGCCATTCTGACCAGTGTGAAGTGATACCTCATTGTAGTTTTGATTTGCATTTCTCTAATGACTAGTGATGTTGAGCATCCTTTCATGTGTTTGTTGGCAATCTGTATATCTTGTTTGGAGAAATGTCTATCTAGGTCTTCTGCCTATTTTTGGATTGGGTTGTTTGTTTTTTTGACATTGAGCTGCATGAGCTGCTTGTAAATTTTGGAGACCAATCCTTTGTCAGCTGCTTCATTTGCAAATATTTTCTCCCATTCTGAGGGTTGTCTTTTTATCTTGTTTATGGTTTCCTTTGCTGTGCAAAACCTTTTCAGTTTCATTACGTCCCATTTGTTTATTTTTATTTTCATTTATCTAGGAGGTGGGTCAAAAAGGATCTTGCTGTGATTTATGTCATAGAGTGTTCTGCCTATGTTCTCCTCTTAGAGTTTGATAGTTTCTGGCCTTATATTTAGGTATTTAATCCATTTTGAGTTTATTTTTGTGTATGGTGTTAGGGAGTGTTCTAATTTCATTATTTTACATGTAGCTATCAAGTTTTCCCAGCACCATTTATTGAAGATGCTTTGTTTTCTCCATTGTATATTCTTGCCTCCTTATCAAAAATAAGGTGACCATATGTACGTGGGTTTATTTCTGGGCTTTCTATCCTGTTCCATTGATCTACATTTATCTTTCTGTATCAGTACCATACTGTCTTGATTACTGTAGCTTTGTAGTGTAGTTTGAAGTCCAGGAGTTGATTCCTCCAGCTCCATTTTTCTTTCTCAAGATTCCTTTGGCTATTTAGGGTCTTTTGCATTTCCATACAAATTGTGAAATTTTTTGTTCTAGTTCTGTGAAAAATGCCAGTAGTAGTTTGATAGGGATTGCATTGAACCTGTAGATTGCTTTGGATAGTAGAGTCATTTTCACATTGTTGATTCTTCCAATCCAAGAACATGGTATATCTCTCCATCTGTTTGTGTCATCTTTAATTTCTTTCATCAGTGTCTTATAGTATTCTGAATACAGGTCTTTTGTCTCCTTAGTGGCATGGACTTATATATACTACCAAATGTAAAATAGATAGCTAGTGGGAAGCAGCTGCATAGCACAGGGTGATTAGCTTAGTGCTATGTGACCAACTAGAGGGGTGGGATAGGGAGGTTAGGTGGGAGATGCAAGAGGGAGGAGATATGGAGATATATGTATATGTATAGCTAATTCACTTTGTTATAAAACAGGAACTACCACACCATTATAAAGCAAGTATACTCCAATAAAGATGTTAAAAAAATAATTTTAACATCTTAACATGAACCAACAACAGAGATGAAAAAGTGATCAGGGAAATGGTGAGTAGTTGAGCTTCTCTGGAATTAATTCATGGAAATAGCATAGAAATATATAAGCTAAGACAGGTAAGGCAATTTGAAACTATACTGTGAAAGTTTTGATTGGAGTGCCAGTAACTTTGCACTCAGTTCTTTAGGTAATGACAGTCTAGTGTATACTTTTCAAAGAGAAGGTTGGTTAATGTAGGGTAGCTTAAGGAATTATTTTTTTGATGGTGAAATGAGAGAATGTGAGGAATAGTTTAGAAAGCTAATTCATTATTCATTCATTCATTCACTTAAAAATTTGTGAAACTATTGGAGAAAAGATGTGACTTTCCTTCATTGTAAAAGAAATAAAAATATCCAGACCAAAAGGCACAGAATATTTCTGTACTGTGACACTTTACTACAAGAGTTGGACATAGAAAGGGGTATTGACAATTAAGCGAAGACTTGGTTAAAAAACTAGATAAGTCATTCTGAAGAATTTGAATTAATTCTGAGGTTTATGGGAGACATAAAAGAGTTCTAAGCATAAAATGGCTTAATCAGATTTGTGTTTTAGTATGATTTCTCTGGAAGCAGCATGAGGGTTATATTTGCAGCAGTAATGGTATATGTCTTAAATTTATCTTTTTTTTATTCTTTTACCTTTGATGATGAAGAAAGGATAGAGTATGTCAGTTTGCATATACAAATTTTGTAAAAATATGTTGACATAATTATATCCTGAAAAGTGGTAAACTTTGCCCTTCTGAATAAGTTATGCTTAAACATTGAATCTATTTTTGTAAAAATAATTGCTCAATAAAATCTAGCCATAAAAATATTTTCTACATATTACAAAATATTCTTCCTCAACAAGAAGAAGTTGTACCACTGCTTTGTAATCTTCCCACTCAAGAGCAGTGAAATATCAATGAAAACTGAACCCTGCTTTTTGATGGAAGTACCTTGAAAAGAGAGTAAACAGTGACAAGGAGGACTTGCTGTAATGAGCCCTTATTTTCAATTTTTAAAAATTCTTTTAAAATGCTTTAAAAATGTGTTCAGTATTCAGTAGGACAGGATTATAGAGGTTAGTTTGTAAGGTGGGATTTTATTATATGTTTCTTTATCCAGATTCATCAAAATAATTCAGAGAACTTTTGGAAAGGGACAGACCTGAATTTAGGAAAATCTAGGTAGAAATCTGTGTTAATTTTCATGAAGCCTGTTGTGTGCTTGAAACCTGGGTATGTGAATATTTAAGGGGCAAAGGAAGACATTTAATGAGGGGAAGAGTCAGTGCTGAATAGGCTTATAGGTAAGTCTGTAGTGACACAGTCACCAGGCTGGGTAGCTTCTGTTTGAAGTTATCTGTTGTCTCAGGAATAGAAATCTAGAGTCATCTGCCAAGAACAAGAGGTATCAAAGAAGTTGAGCTGCATGGTGAAGGCTTAAAAATCATCATTACTGAAAACTTGAGAACACTCTTTTATTTGTAGGATTTTCAGGCAACCCAAGAAACAGAAGTTTCTGTTCATATGGTTTTTCCATCTACATAGCCATACACAGAAACTTAAGTTTAGAAACAATTGATTAAAGACCAGGCAATGGGATTAAGTCAAGGATGGATGTTTTAAAAGCAGAGTCAATAAAAGAGGAAGGAAGAAGAAGGCATTAACAAGAGAGTGCAAGACAGGGAGAGTATTGAAGGTATATGGGCACAGCAATCAGAATCTATAGAGCAGAAAACAACAGGATTAGGGGGAAAAAAAGAAAGAAGAAAAAAAGGGTGTCCCCAACAGAAGGAAAAGTCAAAACTATCTCTAACTTTTCTCACCTAATGTATTGAAATGATACTTATAACATCAGTCAAGATGGGAAGCATGAGAGGAGGAACAGGTTTAAAGTGGATGAGATTTTTAGAAGAATATTTTGAGATGATGTCAGTAAATCCATGAGAAAAAAAGATAAGTAAATGTGGAAATGACTGATGGAGACAAATAGACATTTAAAAACCAGAAGGACATGGGTTATCTATGAAGTAAGAAGAGTTAAAATCGTCAAGAATAAATGTGGAGTAGAAGGAAGAGTTTTTCAAAGAGAATGTCATAGGAAAATGTTCATTGCAGACAGGTAAAACAGGAAGTGACCACGAAGACAGGGAAGGAGAAGATAGAGAGATAGGGGAATACTCAAGATAAAATGTATTGAGAAAGGAAAAAAATGCCAAAAATGAAAATGAGGATAACATCAATACAGGAGAAAATTCAAAGAATTGCAATCAATACAAAATAGAATATTTGGTTTCTTAGCAAGCCTAGGCTCTAAGAATCTACTAATATCTTTTCTAAATCCCAACCCAATAGAATCAAATGAGAGTAAATAAAAAAACAAAAAAAAAAACCCATCCTTTCAACAAACATTATTTGGATTCTGCATTTGAAAACAGAGAAAAGGAAAAACCATACATAAATACACAGTCATTTAATCTGTCCATGTTTGAATATCTACATTATATTTCACTACCCATGATTTTAATTACATGAACTCATAGGGGTTAAGAACTTTGCATTTGAATCGTTTATACTTAAAAAGCTGTGTGTCCTTGAATAAATCACAGAATCTTCCTGATTGGAATTTCTTCCAGTGTGAAATAATGAAATGATCCATTCTTAATATGAGTCAGTTAATTATCAAAGTTGAAGAAGTTCAAGTCAAGTATTCAACTGTATTATACAATCAACAAATACGCTTAATTGATTCAAATGCGTTTTCTATCTCCTTTTGATTGTTTAACATTGAAAAACAAAATCAACAACACTTTCAGTTCAACAAAAATCCTACATTACCTAAAACAAACAAACTTGAAATATAATGGAATGGATACGATATTTCTTTCAACTCCTCTTATAAATTTCTCTTAGACTCTAGGCCCTGTTCTGACACTAATTTGCATTACAGAGTTGACAATTTTCACATGGATCTTGTTAGGCCAATCACACAGTCAAAACCCAAAGTATGACAATACTGTATCTGCAATCTATTACTCTTCACAAAGTAGCATCCTTAATAAAATACATTGATTTTATGCCATAAAAAATAAAAAAGTTTGTCATTATATTGAAATGGATTGGAGGAAACAACAGAAATAAACATCACCATAATGATCACCTCAAGAATTGGTTATACTTAATTTGAACACCCTGAGACTCAAAATAAGAAAGATTGTCTTAAGTCCTTTTTCTCAAAAGTGTAGACACCACATTTACCATTGAAGAATTAGATTGAAGGCTGAATTTGAGCTTTATAAAATAAATACCAGCCCATATTCACCTTTGTCTACTAAATCTGTTGCTAAGGGAATCAGCAACTTGAAGAATAAGTTAGCAGGAAAATGAAATAAAATTGCTTTGCCTAATGGTTTGTGAAAAAAGAAAATGTAGGGGCTCATCTGAACCTTAGCTGTGTCAATTACTTAGACGAATAGCTAATAGGCTACCTTTCAAAACACTGTAAATTGTATTAGTGGGCTAAGCAAAGAAAACTGGACTCCAGATGCTCCATGAGTCAGTGACTTTGCCAAGATTGTAATCAGAAACGTATACTTGCCAATTGGAATTTAGCATGGGTGTACAGAGTTTGCATAATAAAATTTAAATATTGATTATATCCTTGCAGTAAAAAGCAAAGAATGCAAACAAAAGATATAAATGGACTAATTACATGGACATAATTAAATGGGCCTTCTTATATTTTTTCTTTAAAATTTATATTCTCAAAGACAGCAAATGGATTGGCAAAAGGATTCAAAATATACAAACACTAGGGCTTCCCTGGTGGCGCAGTGGTTGAGAGTCCACCTGCTGATGCAGGGAACAAGGGTTCGTGCCCCGGTCCGGGAAGATCCCACATGCTGCAGAGCAGCTAGGCCCATGAGTCATGGCCGCTGAGTCTGCGTGTCAGGAGCCTGTGCTCCAAAACGGGAGAGGCCACAACAGTGAGAGACCCACGTACTGCAAAACAAAAACAGACACAAACCCTAACAGATCCTGCATATATCACATTTTTTAGCAAGAATGCTAACTTCTGTTTGGCTTAATTATGTATGGACTAAATACTTCAGCTCTAATAATAGACAATCTTGCCTAATATTTTGAAAGGCAGCAAAACATGGCGTCCAAAGATTTTGCATCAGCTCTTCCTATGTTAGATGTTTGATTTTGGGCAAGCTGTCTGATATTTTTGGTTAGAGTTTTCTCATCTGTATAATGGGGAGTCTGTAAGATATGTATGAGAAGTCACCTTAGAGATAAATGTCTCCCTTAAGTGAAGCAAATTTATTCATCTAAAAAAGGTAACTTACTTGAGTTTTATGACAAAAGATCACTGGTCTGGGATCAAGAACCGAGAGTTCAAATTGGTCATGCTGACAAGCTGTGTGACCTTGAACAAATCACTAAGTTGACTTATGGGCTCAGACCACTTCTAATGTGCCATGTTTCTTAGTCCATAGACAGTGCAACCAAAAACCCTCTCCTTCGTTGGCATACAAAAGGCCTACTCAAACGAGGAAAGTCTATATTGCAAAGAGAACATTCAGTATGAAATTTTATGATTTTGATTGCTCTATATCAAATCACCATAATGGATTTCAAAAGCAACATTCATTGCAGTTATAAAAATTTCTTAGAAACATAATTAACCTTCCCCACAGAACACCATTGTACAGGAAAGTCACAATTTTCAACAGATTTTAGACCTTCATGTTTCTAAATGTTTCAAGGTGTGTTCAGTTTTCAATAGGTGTGCTCAGACAATGTAATACTTTATTTCTTGTTTGATCATGAGAAAAATTCTCTATAATATACCTGGATACATGACATATGCATGAACAATTGCTATTACTATCTCTTGGGGTTAGAGTTTAGTGTTCCCTCACCCAAATGCAGCTGCCCTGTTAACCCACTTTTCACAAACTACAGTTCTTGGTAACCAGGAGATAATTTAAGAAATGCTACAGAAAACGTGCACTTTTGATTCCCAGTGGAGATTCAGTAATGAACACTTATTTCTTCTGCTCTAAAGAAAGGTACATCTCTGAGTCCTCTCTAGTTAAAATAAAAATAAATAAATGAATGAATAATAAATAAATACAAAATAAAGGAAAATATTTACTTTATTTCCTCATTACCTAAGAGCAGAAAAATGCCTATTCATCTTGGTGTTATCTCTGACCTTTATTTATTCTGCAGATATATACAAGGGAGGAATGGGGACCTTCTTTCTCTACCAAAGAGTTAGATCGTATGTCCAACAGCTTCCAGAGGTCTTGCTGAGACAGCGTTCTAATAAACACTCACTTGTGAGATAAAAATAAGTGCAATTAAATGTTATCCAGAGAAAAAGCGATGTTAAATTTATTAAAATATAAAAAATGATATCTATGCCATTATAGGCATGACCTTACTCTTAACTGTTTATTTATAAATAAGTCAAACTTAATTTAGAACTGTAAGAAAGTGTGAATGTAAGGGTTTTTCTCTCTGAGAGTAATGGCCTTTTGCTTCCCAATTCAGAACACTTGCATAGTGATTGATTAAACAGTTGCCAAGTTATTAACACTTCAATGGAGTATTATATCTTATTCATTATTATCTCCCCAGTAAGCAAATACCTGGACAGACAAGGCCAGAGTTTGCAATTTGTGGATAATCTATTGCTGAGCTCTAAAATTATTTTGGTGAATCCTGACTAGCATAGAGAGTAAGGTAAAGAGAAAAAAGAAAGAGATAGATAGATAAATAGCTATATTACAGATAGATAGATGATAGATAGATAGATAGATAGATATGATAGATAAATAGACAGGTAGATAATAGAAGAATATACGTCAGAATGTTTGAGAGCCAACATGCCCTCAACTTGATACCATTCAGGTTTTTCTTCCTCTTCAGAGGACAAATAATATAGATTGAATGTATCCCCCCAAAATCCATATGTGGAAAACCTATTGCACAAGGTGATGGCATTAGGAGGTGGGAACATTGAAGGTGATGAGATCATGAGGGCATTCCTCTCTTGAATAGGATTAGTGCTCTTATAAAAGAGATCTTTCACCTGTTTTACCTGTGAGGACCGAGTAAAAAGGCATAATCTATGAACCAGAAAGTGGACTCTCACCAGACACTGAACACACAAGTAACTTGATCATGGACTCTCCAGCCTCCAGAACTGTGAGAAATAAATTTCTGTTGTTTATAAGTGACCCAGTTTATGGTATTTTTGTAATAGCAGCCCCAATGGACTAATAAAAATGATTAGTCATTACATGATTCACTTGAACATTCTTCTATTCCACATGGTAACCATGGTAATTTTCAACTAGTGGATTGGCTCATCTGATGGAGCTAAGATGGTTGCACTTGTGGATCTGGCACTTTGTTGAGGATGGCTAGAAAGGGTCCAGTTGGAACTGTTGACTAGAGAGCCTTCATATGGGTTTTCCACTGTGACAGTTTGGAAAAAAATAGAGACATTCCAAGGTTAACACACACACACACACACACACACACACGCACATACACACAAAAGAGAGTTTAATTTGGTTACAGTTTCCAAAATCCAACATACTCTCATGATAAAAACACTCAAAAAACTTGAAATAAAAGGTGATTCCTCAACCTGATAACAGTCATCTACCAAAACAAAACAAAACAAAACAAAAAGCCCATACTTAATTGTGAGAGAATGAAATCGTTTCTATAAGATCAGAAACAATGGTAAGATATTACTTCTACCACTTCTATTCAACATAGTACTGGAAGTTCTAGCAAGGACAATTAGGCAAGAAAATGAAATAAAATGCATTCAAGTAGGAAAAGGAAAATATAAATCTATCTTCATGTGAAATGACATTCTTACATATAGAAAATTGTAGGACATTCACTTGAAAATTTTTCAGGCTAATGAACAAGCTCAGCAAAGTTGCAAGGTAAAATATCAACATAAAAGTCAACATATTTTTATGCACTACAAATGAACAATATGAAAATGAAATTAAGAAAAGAATTCTATTGATAATAGCATTAAAAAGTTAACAAAAGAGGCTCAAAATTTGAACACTGAAACTTACAAAATATCATTAAAAATTATAGACCTAAATAACTGGAAAGAAATTCTGTGTTCATGAATTAGAAGACTTAATATTGTCAGCATGTCAGTACTCCTCAGATTTATCTACAGAGTGAGTATAAACTCTATAAAATCCAAGCTGTCTTTTTTCTAAATATTTACAAAGTGATCTTAAAATTCATATGGAAAGCAAGGTACCCAAAATAGCCACAACAATCTTGATAAAGAAAGACTAAATTGGAGGACTCACATTTCCCCATGCAAAATCTTAATACAAAGCTACAATAATCAAGAAATAATAGTACCGATCTAAGGATAGACACATACATTAATGAAATCATACTAATAATCCAGAAAGAAAAGCTACAATTATGTTCAATTGACTTTTGACAATAGTGCCAACAAAAACTAAGGAACTAATAGTCTTTTTTAAAAATTGTGCTGGAGCAACTGGAGATCCACAGGAAAAAGAATGATGTTGGATACTTAACTCACATCATATTTAAAAAGATTAACTCATAATACTTCAAAGACATAATTGTAAGAGCTAAACCTATAAAACTCTTAGAAGAAAAATAAATGCTTAAGTCTTTGTGACCTTAGATTAAGCAAAGATTTCTTATACATGACACCAAAAGCACATGAAACAACAGAAAACATAGATAAATAGGATTTCATCAAAAGTTAAGACATTTTTGTTTTAAAATACACCATAAAGAAAGTCAACAGCCAACCCATAGAACTGGAGAAAATACTTTCATGTCATATATCTGATATCAGATTTGTACTTAGAATATATAAAAAGTACTTAGAACTCAATAATAAAAAAATATAATTTTTAAATGGGCAAAGGATCTGAATAGACATTTCTCCACAGAATATGTACAGGTAGCCAATAAGCACATGAAATTTGCTCAACATCATTAGTCATTAAGAAAGTGCAAAGCAAAACCACAAGGAGAAAGAGATACCATTCACAACCACTAGGATGGTTATAATACAAAAGGCAAAAAATAACAAGTGCTGAAAAGAAAGCAGAAACATTTGAACACTCATACACTTGTGGTGGGACTGTAAAATGATGCAATTGCTTTGGAACACAGTTTTACAGTTCCTCTAAATGTTTAACAAACTGTTGCCATGTGACCCAAAAAGTTCACTCCTAGCTATACATGAAACCTAAATGAAAACTTATGTCCACACAAAACTTTTACATAGATTTTCTTAGTGCTATTATTTATAATAGCCAAAACTGAAAACAACTCAAATGTCCATCAACTGAGAAATAAATGTGTACAATGTTTCATTATCTATGCAATGAAATATTGTTTGGCATTAAACATAGTATGTGCTGATACTATGGCATATATGAACTTTGAAAACATTATGCTAGATGAAGGAAGCCAGTCACACAAAAATATTATACATTCCTATTTATCATAAATGTCCAGAACAGGGAAATATACAGAAATTTAAAGCAGATTAGTGATTACCAAGTGATGGTGAAAGGGACCAGGAAGAGTGTGAATGAGTACTATAGGGGGGTCAGCATTCTGAAAAATTAGTTTTCCTTAGAGGAGAATAACTTGCATTTTAATCTAAGCAGAAAAGCTGGAGGTGTGCTACTGATCATTTTACATTTTTTTGTAAAGTTGAAAGACCCCAGTCTCAGCAGAAGTAATGCTGGTAGTTTGGGGGCAGAGAAATTCCTCAGGGAGGAAATCCGCCACCCCCCATTTTGTAGGAGATTATTTTATCTCTGAGAGCATTAATTACTTCATTTGAAAAACAGTAATAATATAGCCTTTGTCTAAACTTTATTGTGAGTCTTAGAAGATATTTTCATACCTAATATATTTTAGTGTCTGAAGCAGAGCCTGAAACTTCACAGCTTTGTTCTTTTGCCTCATCCTTAAATGATGAGCTTAACTCTTACCCACTCCAAAGATCCTCTAGACTATCTAGACATTTCTAAAGTTCCCTTTTCAGAACTCTTAAAATATGCAGAATGATTGGTATAGAATAGCACTGAAATTCACATCTATGTTATTCAGTAATTGTTGTGTGTTACTCTTTCTCAATCTTACAATGAGACAACACCTACAGGTATATCATGAGAACAATGGCAGCTGTATTTTACACTCTCAAGGTGGCTTAACTTCATTTACCTTTTCAAATTAATGTGCAGCCTTGAAGGTAACCAGATAATCACCCAGTCAATATTTCCATCTCCCTAGGTAGAATTAAGCCATTGGAAGTAAAAAAGATGGACTCTGGAGTCTACACTTTTCTTCAGTCTCTGACCACCAATTAATTCTGATGCTGCCATTTTGCCATCTAGGAATTTATCCTGAAAAAAGCTTGAGAACATCAGGTTTACCTTGGAAGAAGTGAGAACTACCTTCTTCAGCCATGCTAATTGAACTCACGTGCTAGAACTTGGTAGCTGGACAATTCCAGGAGAAGGTTCAGCTCAAAGTGAATTTCTTACTTTAAGTCATCCCACCGTTCCCTATTCCCATACGTATTTGGGGCAATACTCTTCATTTTTAAAGGAGAATAATAAACAATATTTACTTATGAGTAATAGGAAATATTTTGAAGAGCCTTTGCACATTTACAACAAAGAAATATAAAATGTGTTCTCTTAAGAAACAGTCTGGCAAGGAGTCTCTGCTGCCAGTGACAAGACTGCCATAACTGATATCTGTAGAGAGAAATGTGAGGCTATTTTTTTTTCACTGATATTTGTAAGTCACTTAAAATGGCCACTCAGCTGTGCCTTATTTAAAAAATAACTTCGACCACTCAGCCAAATCGAAATTTTTTTCATCTGAAAAGGATATATATTTTTATACAACCTTGTATGTGCATTCTTGAGAAAATACTTTGTACGCATTCATATCCTCTCTTTCTTTCATTTTCTTTTAAACCAGCAAATATTGGCTCTAATTTATTTTCATAACTTCATAAGAAAAGTCAAATGGAATGAGAAAATAATTTTCTGATCTTTCTGAGTGAAAAATATGTACTAAAACAATTTAATTGGAAGCCAAGAAAATTACTATAATTTCATTTAATTGCTAAATAATGATGCAATGTGCTCCATAACTTAAAGAAATGTAAATATGTGATTATTTTCCCTCAATAGTAAATGAAGGAAGATGGGTTATAGAATGGCCAAAAATTAGATTTCAATACTTGTAAATAACTTAGTGAATTTTAAGATGTCTTGATCTATATATTTAACCGACTCTTTTAACTTTCTGCTTTCTGTAGACAAATTTTCATGAAAGCCATTATCAGGGGGAATTATCAAAGCAGCAGGCTGCCATGATCACTCCATAATCTTGACGTTCAAGGGGGAAGTGCCAAGCAGGGATACTGACAGTCTGGACCAACTGAGGTAAGTCCACAGTCATTTTTCTTTCCGTTTTGCTTTGTTTTTTATTTATGTCCTTGCCAATGAAAAGAAGAATAGGCATATGCCATGTGCAAAATGACATTAAAAAGTAAAGACAGTGCAGCCCCTTTACCCATGACTCAAAGAATATTCCATGTAATTTTTTCATTGCTATATCCACAGTGAAACTGTACAGTACTCATTTTTTCTTTGCTCTTTTTATGTTGCCAAGTATCTTATTGATCAAATAGTTTCATCAGAGATATATTGAACTAATTCTATAAATTTATTCCATTCCATTTCTATAGATAAAATATAGCTTATGAGATATTCCCAAACTTTACTATACAGAACATATTTTAAGATATAGTCCCCATACATATGACTTAACCAAATAAATTTTCTATATGTTAGTATATGTTAAAGTAATTCTCTCCTGATTAATAAACCTCATTATTATGTACTTATAATTGCCCATAAAAATAAGTCAATTGTCCAAAATTTTACTTAAATAACCTTCTTTATACTGAAAAAGTCACTAAAGTATTGTCCTTAAGTAACTTATTCATTTATTGGTCCAAGTTGCCATTTCAGGTAATATGATATCTAAAAAGAGGTCACTGGATTATAAACCAGAGACATTGATACCATTTAAATTATCACCAAGAGCCTTTCTCTTGGACCTTTCAGATTCTCAACTCTAAAATGAAATGTTAATAATAATAACAAGAGTAATAACTCACTTATTATGTGTCAAACACCATTTCAAGTACTCGAGACCATCTTATTTAACCCTCATGACATCTCTGACAGAGAAGTGATATTATTGTGTATTTTGCACAAGGGATTGAGGCTAAGATATGTGAAGAAGATCATCCAAGGTGGGGTGAATGCCAATATCCATTTTGTCATCCACTGCACTATATAGAGAATGAAATCCCATCCTACCTCAGAGGCTTCTGAGAGTTACAGAAATATCATCCAATAGTGGCACCTTAGAGATTATGACAAACTGTGCAGGAAGAAGGTGACAATTGGGGTGAGGTCCCCTCAGTCATTTTTAATCTGTGCCTGCACACTTTTCCTTCTGCTTAGACCAGCTCCCCTGAGATGTCATCTAGGGGTCTTTGCTTCTCACCTGTGAAACTCTGTGAGATGGAAGAAAGCATATGGGTGTGAGAAGGCAGAAGTAAAGGACACCTGTCAATCATCCCTGCTCTTGTTATTCTTTCATATCAAGAAGCTGCAGAGATATCTATCATTCTGTTGTGATGTGGAGAATACTTGCAATACCAGCTCAATTCATTCTCTTAATTCCAGTAAAGTAATGTCACTGGAATCCCAGTACTTGAAGGAGTGACATGTGGGAAGATACTATAGAATAAGCCTATGATTTTTAATGGAAGTCATTTATTACAATGTCTGTAAAGAATATTCAGTAATGCAAGGAACACAAACCATTTAAGAACTGGGTTTTAACTTCTGTTTGTTCACACATGAGGTGCATGATTATAGGAAATCATCTGAGCCTCAGTTTCCTCATCTGTACAATAATAATAATAATAATAATAATAATAATAATGTTACATCCAGGCTTGTTAGGAGAGTGAGATGACCTAATGTAAGAAGAGTTTCCAGTATAGGGTGTGACTAAATGTTCTCCTTATGTTAGTTTTATTCTATCCCATTCCCCCACAATATGCATAAAAGTGCTAATATCCTTTGGAGAGTAGGGCTGATGCATATGGATTGAGATCCATCATTCAAAAGAGAGGTATATATATTTTTTGAAAATTATTTATTTATTAATTTATTTTTTAAATTAATTTTTATTGGAGTATAGTTGCTTTACAATGCTGTGTTAGTTTCTGCCATACAGCAAAATGAATCAGCCATATGTACACATACATCCCCTCCCCTTTGGATTTCCCTCCCTTCCAGGTCACCACAGAGCACTGAGGAGGGTTCCCTGTGCTATACAAAGAGAGGTATAGTAATGAAATGACATAGAAAGACTGTGGGCTTTGGTGTGAGATAGGTCTTGAATGGAGTTTCTGAGTCCTGCCTCTTCTATGCTACAATGTCCTTAATTCACTGTAACAAACTTTATGATTATTTGTTGCATCTATTATTCCTGTCAAGGCAGTATTTTCATAAGGTTTCAAAATAATAAATGCAAATATCCCAAGAATGCCTGCTACATGTTATTCTAGGCAGCCCTCAGCAAATGGTAGTTATTTTAATTAAATATCTCAAGAATTCAGAAAACAGGAGAATTGTCATAGGCTGATAGTGGCAGAAATTGATTTATGTCAGAAATAAGACTTTAAGTGCTGAAGGATTTTTAAGCATTTGGCTAGACACAGAAGAATAAAACAGCGTTGGTAAGAGGGAAAGCCTGTAGAAATGTTCATATTAGTCAGGATTCTCCAAAGACACAGAACCAGTAATATAGATAGATTAGATAGATAGATTATAAATAGAAAGATAGATAGATAGGCAGTTAGATAGATATTATGAGGAATTGGCTCATACAATTATGGAGGCTGAGAAGTCCCACATTCTGTGTTTGGCAAACTGGAGACCCAGGACTTATGGTATAGTTCTTGTCTGAATCCAAACAAGTGACAACTAGGGGAACTGGTGATATAAGTTTTTGTGTGAAAGCTGGGAGGCTCAAGATATGAGAAGAGCCAATTTCTTATTTCAAGTGCAAAGGCTGGAAAAGACTGATATCCCGGCTCAAAGGGTCCAGCAGAAGGTATTCTTTCTTACTCAGCCTTTTTATTCTTTTCAGGTCTTTGATTGGATGGGGAACCACCCACATTAAAGAAGACAGTCTGTTTTACTCAGTCTACCAATTCAAATGTTAATCTCCCTCAGAAGCACCTTCACAGACACACTCAATAACGTTTGAACAAATATCTGGGCACCCCATAGTCCTGTCAAGTTGTCACATAAAATTAGACATTTTCAAAACCTCCACTTGTCTCTACTGTCTCTAAAAACCTAGTATTATATTGGGTTTAATTTTCAAATGCACATGTTCCCCCTGGGCCGTGAGCTCAATAGGTATGCTGAGGATGACATACCAGCTTGTGAGACCCGATAGCTAAACTTACAGGAATTTTGTTGGCTAGTTGTTAACCATTGGTAGGTTGAACTTGATCATAGTCAGAGTATTTATACTACAGAATTTGACAAACACTACAAATCGGAGCTCTAAAAAAACCCAAAAAAAACAAAAACCCAGAGAGATCATTGTTAAACATTATAGCACTGCTATGATGCCTAAGGAGCAGTGAGAAATGAAGATTTTTATGAAATATTTAAGATTTATTAAAGTTTTTAAATATCCCATTTTTGTTCAGTCTGTGACTTTATAATACATGCCCTACACATTTATATTTCTTATGAACACATATATCATTATTATTGCCATTATTGGAAAAATTACAAAAAGATTCATTTTACCCTGGAGGCCTAAGTTAAATAAATATATATTACCTAGGCAGATATGTATCACAATCAGTAGATGTCATTATGTAGGTTCATCCTGATAAGATGATTTAGTTTCCCTGCTCACAACCACATTTCTTCTTCCAAAAGTAATTTAAATCAAAGTCAATCTTTAGTAACAACTTTGCATGAAGCAGGTACATATACTAATTTCAATCCTCCAAAATGTTTTTTTTTTTATAACTACATGTTCTCAAATAATTTTTAATGGACCCTTTTCTAGTTATCTGAAGAACAGAGTAAACTTAGCCTAAAATCAGGATGGCCGTTTGACATTATATAAGTGAGTCTGGATTTAGTAGTCAGGTGTTAGAGGTTCTGGATCCAAATCTTAACTCTGCACTAACTTACTGAGTGATCTTAAACAACTCCTCTTTACAAAATTATAACCTGCATTATATTAATAGAGTCAAATTGGAAACACAGCCATAATTCAGAATCATCTAAAACTTTTTTAGGAGGAAAAAGGTATATCCTAACAACTAAGTCTCTCTCCTACACTCTCCTGCCCCAAACACCAGAGGCAGCTACTGAGTAGATTTCTTTTATATCTTCCAGATACTGTCTGAAATTGAGCATGCACACATACACACACACATGCACAGACACACACACCTACTATATATATGTTTGGAGAGAAAAGGATAACGAAGGAGGGAGAGAGGAAGAGAAAGAGAGAGAAAAAATTAAACTTGGCTCATCCTTTACTCAATTTAATTATTCCTAAACCTATTTCATTTCATCTATATCTCTACGCACTTCCTTACAATATTTTGAATTAAATCTCAATTACCATATTATTTATTCTATAAATATTTCTGCTTGTATGCATAAAAACTAAAGTTTATAAAGATAGAGCCAAATGAGGTCTACCTGTAGTGTGACAGTGTTGAAGGTTCCACTGACTTTCTCTCTCCATTGAATGTATTAAAAACTATTACCAAAAATTATCATTTAAGGTCTCTGGAATGGAAGGTCCGAAGGATAAACCATCAAAGAATAAATAGCCATTCAAGAACATTGGCAAAAATTTGATAAGAAACGTGAAAGATTGTGGTATTTGAATGAAGACTACTTTCTGCCTCTCCACTCCAGTCTCAGTGAAGTAGAGGGTCTATTCCAGGTTGCTTTAGCCAAGAACACAAGGCTCCTTCTCTGCTCATTTCTCAGTCAGAGGACTTCATTCCTGGAGGAGCAGAGTGTCAACATTTCTCACCTTGGCCTTAGCTTTCTGTTGCTGAAGCTAAGTCCAGGGTGAGACCTTATATTATAAGCCTTGTTGGGTACAGCATACTGAGAAGACTGGGGGCTTGATCATCCTTGCCTTAGAGCATAAGGCAGTGGTTTCATGCTGGGGAAAAGGATCTTCATGCCAGGAGAAAGGACCAAGCCAAAAGCTAACCTGCCTTCTAGACAGCTCTTCCTTAAAAAAAAAAAAAAAAAAAAAAAAAAAAAATATATATATATATATATATATGTATATGTATAGTTGATTTACAATGTTGTTAATTTCTGCTGTATTTGTTAACTCCAAACTCCTAGTCCAACCCTTCCATAGCCCACTCACCCTTGGCAACCACAAGTCTGTTCTCTATGTTTGTGAGTCTTAAAACAGAGAGCTCTTAACCTCTTCCCAAGGAACTGATTTCTTTTACAACAAAGAGTGAAGAAGTTTGAGCATAAAGGCACTCATAAAAACAGTGGAAGTTCAGGTAATGGACAATTGGGAGGACATTCAAGATACAGGCTAAAATCTAGGCAGGCTAGTTAACCAGAGAGAACTAAGGAGTAAGTTAGCTGAGGGGAGCCCTCCTGGAATCAGAATAAATACCAAACACTGACATCAGAAACTCTTCCTGCTGTAAAGGATCCACAATTTGATTACATTAGTCTGTACAGCAACTTATGTCACAAGGCTGTGTTGAAAATGGTTGAATAATCAGCCAGACATTAGTAGAATCGAACAGCTTAATGTTAAAAAATAATAATAAAAAAATAAAAAGATACAGTGAAAACACAAGATAAGAAATTAAAATGCTACATTAGAAACCATTCACTAATGGAAAAGAATTTTGTAGAAGAAGATTACAGAAACAAAGTGATGTGAGAAATATAGGAAAAAGAAGAAAATGGCAAATATCATCCAACTATATCAATAACAATATTAAATGTGAATGTATTAAACAAAGTAATCAAAAGACAGATTAACAAAACATGATCTGATTAAAGGATGTCTACAAAAGAAGTATTTTATGTTCAAAGATATAATAGACTCAAATTAATGCTTGGAAAAAGTTACATCATTCAAACAACAAACACAAGAAATATGAAGGGGCTCTGCTAATATCAGATGAAGTAGACTTGTGAATTAAAAAGAAGTAAGAATGATATTTTATAAAAATAAAATGCTCAGTCTATCAGGAAGACATAACAATTACATACATGTATGGACTTAATAACAGATAATCAAATATGTCAGACAAAAACTGACAAAAATGAAGGGAGATATAGAAAACAATAATAATTCAAGCATACAATTCCCCACTTTCAATAACATATCAAACAATAGAAGATCAACAAGAAAATAGAAGACTTTAAAATGCTATACAGCAACTAGAACTAGTAGACATCTACAAAACACTCCACACAACAACAAAACATACAATATTTTCATATATTCATGGAACATTTTCCAGGATAGACCATATGCTAGGATATAAAATAAACCTCAATAAATTAGAAATGATAAAAATATTACAAAATATATATTCTGATTAAAAAGAAATAAAATAAAAAATAACAGGGAAAATATGGGACACAAAAATATGTGAAACTTAAACAACACACAAGAATAAGCAAAGGGACAAAGGCTCAGAAAATACTGTTAGATGAAAGAAGATGAAGATATATCAAAACATTTGTTATGCTTCTGAAACAGTCCTTAGAGGTGAATTTATCTATGCAAATGTTGATATTAAGATAGAGAAAAGATCTGTTAAGAAACCAGTATCAGTGGAGGGGTTGACTAAGTACAAAATTGGATCTGTCTGAGTTCAGAGGACTAAGCCAAGAAATAGAAAGACAACTGAACAGGTTATACAGTAAAGGACCAATATTCATTAGTCCAGGCTAAGTCAAAGGACATGGGTTATATATGCTACCTATTTAAAAATAAACAATTTTTAACTATGTAAAATGCATAAAATAATAGACAATAAATTACACTGGAAAAGAACATAACATTTAGACAGGAATGAGGTGATGCATACAAAAGTGTCACTGGCATCTGACTTCCAGTGAAGAACAATAAAGGGATAAATTGGGAGACTGAGACTGACATATACACCCTACTATATATAAAATAAATAACTAATAATAAGCTATTGTATGACATAGGGAACTCTAATCAATACTCTGTAATTACCTATATGGGAAAGTATATTTAAAAAGAATGGATATATGTATATGTATAATTGATTCATTTGCTGTACAGCAGAAATTAACACAATATTGTAAATCAACAATACTCCAATAAACATTAATTGAGGTGGTCAAGTGGAGCATTTACAGGCACACAGACTTATATAAGTTTCCATTTGCTGACATGAACCCCAGGGAGGAGCAGCTTTGTTTTGGACCTAGAAATATACTTCAACACTGGAATTCTGCATGGCTGACAGGGTCTTGGTACTCTGGCCTGGTGTCAGGCCTCAGCCTCTGAGGTGGGAGAGCCAAGTTCAGGACACTGGACCGGACACCTCCTGACCCGACATAATATCAATCAGAGAGACCTCTCCCAGAGATCTCCTTCTCAACACTAAGATCTAGCTCCACCCAATGGCCAGCAAGATCCAATGCTGGACGACCCATGCCAAACAATTAACAAGACAGGAACACAACCTCATCCATTAGCAGAGAGGCTGCCTAAAATCATACTAAGTTCACAGACACCCCAAAACACAACACCAGATGTGGCCCTGTCCACCAGAAAGGCAAGTTCCAGCCCAACCAAGAGAACACTGGCAGCACTCCCTTCCAACAGGGAGCCTACACAAGCCACTGAACCAACCTCACCCACTGGGGGAAGACTCCAAAAACAATGGTAACTATGAAACTTTAGCATGCAAAAAGGAGATCCCCAACCACAGTAAGTTAAGCAAAATGAGAAGACAAAGAAATATGCAGCAGATGATGGAGCAAGGAAAAAACCCACCAGAACAAACAAATGAAGAGGAAATAGGCAGTCTACCTGAAAAAGAATTCAGAGTAATGATAGTAAAGATGATTCAAACTCTGGGAAACAGACTGGAGAAAATAAAAGAAACATTTAACAAGGACCTAGGAGAACCAAAGAGCAAGCAAACAATGATGAACAACACAATAAATGAAACTTAACATTTTCTAGAAGGAATCAATAGCAAAAATAACAGAGGCAGGAAAACGGGTAAGTGACCTGGAAAATAAAGTAGTGGAAATAACTACTGCAGAGTAAAATAAAGAAAAAAGAATGAAAAGACTTGAGGACAGTCTCAGAGAACTCTGGGACAACATTAAACTCACCAATATTCGAATTATAGGGGTTGCAGAAGAAGAAGAGAAAAAGAAAGGGACTGAGAAAACATTTGAAGAGATTATAGTTGAAAACTCCCCAAATATGGGAAAGGAAATAGTCAATCAAGTCAAAGAAACAGAGAAAGTCTCATACAGGATAAATCCAAGGAGAAACATGCCAATATACATATTAATCAAAATATCAGAAATGAAATACAAACAAAAAGCAGTAGAAGCAGCAAGGGAAAAGCAAAAAATAAGATACCAGGGAACCCCCATAAGGTTAACAGCTAATCTTTCAGCAGAAACTCTGCAAGCCAGAAGGGCATGACAAGACATATTTAAAGCAATGAAAGGGAAAAACCTACAAATAAGATTACTCGACTGAGTAAGGATCTCATTCAGAATCAATGCAGAAATTATAAACCTTACAGACAAGTAAATGCTACAAGAATTCAGCACCACCAAACCAGCTTTACAGCAAATCTAAAGGAACTTCTCTAGGCAGGAAACAAAAGAGAAAGAAAATACCTACAATAACAAACCCAAAACAATTAAGAAAATGGTAATAAGAACTTACATATCAATAATTACCTTAAATGTAAATGAATGAAATGCTCCAACCAAAAGACATAGACTGGCTGAATGGATACAAAAGCAAGACTCGTATATATGCTGTCTACAGGAGACTCACTTCAGACCTAGGGACACATACAGACTGAAATTGAGGGGATGGAAAAAGATACTACATGCAAATGGAAATCAAAAGAAAGCTGGAGTGGAAATTCTCATATCAGAAAGAACAGACTTTAAAATAAAGACTACTACAAGAGACAAAGAAAGACACTACATAATGACTGAGGGATCAAACCAAGAAGAAGATATAACAATTGTAAATATTTATGCATCCAACATAGGAACACCTCAATACATAAGGCAAATGCTATAGCCATAAAAGGGGAAATCGACAGTAAGACAATAAAAGTAGGGAATTTTAACACCTCACTTTCACCAATGGACAGATCATCCAAAAGGAAAATAAAGAAGGGAACACAAGCTTTAAATGAGACGTTAAACAAGATGGACTTAATTGATATTTATTGGACATTCCATCCAAAAACAACAGAATATATTTTCTTCTCAAGTGCTCATGGAACATTCCCGAGGAAAGATTATATCTTAGGTCACAAATCAAGCCATGATAAGTTTAAGAAAATTGAAATCATATCAAGTATCTTTTCCAACTATAATACTATGAGACAAGATATCATTTACAGGAAAAAAAAACTGTAAAAATTACAAAAACATGGAGGCTAAACAATACACTACTGAACAAAACAGAGATCTCTGAAAAAATCAAAGAGGAAATAAAAAAAATACCTAGAAACAAATGACAATAAAAACAAGATGACCCAAAACCTATGGGATGTAGCAAAAGCAGTTCTAAGGGGGAAATTTATAGCAATATAATCCTACCTCACGAAACAAGACAAATCACAAATAAACAACGTAAACTTACACTGAAAGCAATTAGAGAAAGAAAAAGAAAAAAGCAAAGAACCAAAATGAGCAGAAGGAAAGAAATCATAAAGATCAGATCAAGTAAAAGTGAAAAAGATATAAAGGAAACAATAGCAAAGATCAATAAAACTAAAAGCTGTTTCTTTGAGAAGATAAAAAAAATTGATAAACCATTAGCCAGACTCATCAAGAAAAAAAGGGAGAAGACTAAAATCAACAGAATTAGAAATGAAAAAGAGAAATAACAACTGACACTGCAGAAATACAAAGGATTATGAGAGATTACTACACGTAACTCTATGCCAATAAAATGGACAACCTGGAAGAAATCACAGAAAAGCATAACCTTCTGATACTGAACCAGGAAGAATTAGAAAATATAAACAGAGCAATCACAAGTGCTGAAATTGAAACTGTGATAAAAAATCTTCCAACAAACAAAAGCCCAAGACCAGATGGCTTCACAGGTGAATTCTATGAAACATTTAGAGAAGAGCTAACACCTATCCTTCTCAAACTCTTCCAAAATATAGCAGAAGGAGGAACACTCCCAAGCTCATTCTATGAGGCCACGATCACCCTGATACTAAAACCAGACAAAGATGTCACAAAAAAAGAAAACTATAGGCCAATATCACTGATGAACATAGATGCAAAAATCCTCAACAAAATACTAGCAAACAGAATCCAACAGCACATTAAAAGGGTCATACACAATGATCAAGTAGGGTTTATCCCAGGAATGCAAGGATTCTTCAATATACGCTAATCAATCAATGTGATACTCTATATTAACAAACTGAAGGATAAAAACCATATGATAATTTCGATAGATGCAGAAAAATCTTTCAACAAAATTCAACACCCATTTACGTTAAAAACTCTCCAGAATGTAGGCATAGAGAGAACTTACCTCAACATAATAAAGGCCATATATGACAAAACCACAGCCAACATTGTTCAGAATGGTGAAAAACTGAAACCATATCCACTAAGATCAGGAGTAAGACAGGTCGCTCACTCTCATGACTATTATTCAACATAGTTTTAGAACTTTTAGCCACAGAAATCAGAGAAGAAAAAGAAATAAAAGTAATCCAAATTGGAAAAGAAATAAAACTGTCACTGTTTGCAGATGACAAGATACTGGACATAGAGAATCCTAAAGATGCCACCAGAAAACTACCAGAGTTAATCAATGAATTTGGTAAAGTAGCAGGATACAAAATTAATGCACAGAAATCCCCTGCATTCCTATACACTAATGATGAAATATCTGAAAGAGAATTTAAGGAAACATTCTCATTTATCACTGCAACAAAAAGAAAAAAAAATACCTAGTAATAAACCTACCTAAGGAGATAAAAGACCTGTATGCAGAAAACTAGAAGACATTAATGAAAGAAATTAAAAATGATACAAACAGATAGAGATATATAACATTTTCTTGGATTGGAAGTATCAATATTGTGAAAATGACTCTACTACCCAATTCAATCTACAGATTCAATGCAATCCCTATCAAACTACCAATGGCATTTTTCACAGCACTATAATAAAAAATTTCCCAATTTCTATGGAAACACAAAAGACCTTGAATAGCCAAAGCAATTTTGAGAAAGAAAAACAAAGTTTGAGGAATCAGGCTCCCTGACAAGACAGTATGGTACTGGCACAAAAACAGAAATATAGATCAGTGGAAGAGGATAGAAAGCCCAGAGAAAAACCCATGCATACATGGTCACCTTATCTTTGATAAAGGAGGCAAGAATATAAGATGGAGAAAAGACAGCCTCTTCAGTAAGTGGTGCTGGGTAAACTGGACAGCTACATGTAAAAGAATGAAATTAGAACATTTCCTAGCACCATACACAAAAATAAACTCCAAATGGATTAAAGACCTAATTGTAAGGCCAGACACTATAAAATTGTTAGAGGAAAACATAGAAAGAACATTCTTTGAAATAAATCACAGAAAGATCCTTTTTGACCCACCTCCTAGAGAAATGGAAATAAAAACAAAAATAAATAAATGAGACCTAATGAAACTTAAAAGCTTTTGCAGAGCAAAGGAACCATAAACAAGACAAATAGACAACCCTCAAAATGGGAGAAAATATTTGCATATGAAGCAACTGACAACGGATTAAGGTCCAAAATATATAAGCAGCTTATGCAGCTCAATATCAAAAAATCAAATAATCCAATCCAAAAATAGGCAGAAGACATGAATAGATATTTCTCCAAAGAAGATATACAGATTGCCAACAAACATATGAATGGATGCTCAACACCACAATCATTAGAGAAATGCAAATCAAAACTACAATGAGATATCACTTCACACTGGTCAGATTGGCCATCATCAAAAAATCTACAAACAATAAATACTGGAGAGGGTGTGGAGAAAAGGGAACCCACTGCACTGTTGGTGGGAATGTTAATTTATACAGCCACTATGCAGAATAATATGGTGGGTCCTTAAAAAACTAAAAATAGAACTACCATGTGACCCAGCAATCTTACTATTGGGCTTATACCCTGAGAAATCCATAATTCAAAAGGAGACATGTACCACTGCAGCTCTATTTACAATAACCAGGACATGGAAGCAACTTAAGTGTCCATCGACAGGTGAATGGGTAAAGAAGATGGATATATGTGGCATATATACACAATATGCAATGGAATATTACTCAGCCATAAAATGAAGCAAAATTGAGTTATTTGTAGTGAGGTGGATGGGCCTAGAATATGTCATACAGAGTGAAGTAAGTCAGAAAAAGAAAATCAAATACCGTATGCTAACACATATATATGGAATCTAAAAAAAATGAAAAATGGATATGAAGAATCTAGGGTCAGGACAGGAATAAAGATGCAGACATAGAGAATGGACTCGTGGACACGGGGAGGGGGAGGGTGAAGGGGAAGCTGGGATGAAGTAAGAGAGTAGTATTGATATGTACACACTACCAAATGTAAAATAGATAGCTAGTGGGAAGCAGTTGCATAGCACAGGGAGATCAGCTCAGTGCTTTGTGACCACCTAGAAAGGTGGGATTGGGAAAGTTGGGGGGAGACACAAGAGAGAGGGGATATGGGATTATATGTATACATTATAGCTGGTTTGCTTTGTTATACAGCTGAAGCTAACACAATATTGTAAACCAATTATACACCAAGAAAGTTTGGAACTCAAAAGTTTTTATTTAAAGATTTATTTATTATTTTAAAAAATAATAATTTTTAAAAAGACCTACATGTTCAGGGCCCTAAAAATACATACAGTGAACCGTGGGGTCTAGCTTCCTTAGAGAAACCTCTTAATTCTGATCTGAGTTGGACTTTAGGTGCCCCTCTCACTATCAATTTTGCTCTTCTCATTTCCTTACCATATCCACATGTTTTATCCCAGTTTCTTTTTCTTTCTTTGACTGTATTTCCCAAATTCTCCTTAGTTTTTCTCTCTTCTGGTATCAGACATCCATGGATAGATAAACTGGTGACTCACTTTTTCAGGAAAAATTTTAAGCTCTCCTCCTGTTTCCCCATCACTTTTGTTGGTGAGTCTGACCAGGTATCCCTGTCCTGAAAGGATGTTAACTAACTCCTGAGAGATAGTCACATTTTAGTTTTGTTCGTCCGACAGGACACAGTGAACAGAATATTAAGGATATAAGGTGGTTAAATAGCTACTATTTACTGAAGGTTTACCATGTCCCAGGTACTTTTTAGTTATCTCATTGATAGTCAAAGTACCCTAAAAGGTATCATTGCTCAACTTTTAGATGAAAAAGCTGAGACTTACAGTGATCAAGAGACTTGATCAGGTCATAGCTACAAAGTAGGGAATGATCCTACCTGTGTTTTTGCTTACTCCTGAACCTTCTGAATAACTTAATAGGCTTTTGTTTTTAACAACTATAGAGTAGGAATGTCAACCATACCTACTCTGTTTTCCTTTGTCAAAAGATCAAAGATGATATAATTCCTTGAGTAGAAAACCACTATAAATGAATTCATTTCCCATGTGACTGTTTAAGAACTATCCATCAGGTTTTCACACTCACATGCCAATTTAGTAAATCTTCGTGGGATACAATAGAGCAGACACAACACAGTCAAAGTATAAAGCAGGATGGGTCATCAGCACTTTGGGGTGAGTATTAGTTGCCTCTGGTGCTGAAACAAGGCACAGCAGCTATAAACTCAGGGATTTTAACTGCTTGAAAAGTGTCATAATTTCTGCAAATAGCCATGCCTGTCATGTTTTACTGAGATTTTGAAATAGAATTTATATATTAAAAATAAAGCATACAACATGCTGTGCCACATCATGGACTTGGGCATGACTTGAATGGCATCCAATCAGAAACTTCCATTAGGCAATGCTCAGAGTTCCAAAGACAGTATCCCGGGGAATTCTGAAAGCTCTATTTTGGAAAAAAAAAAAAAAAAAAAAAAAATATATATATATATATATATATATATATATATATATATATATATATATATATATATATATATATATATATATATATATATATCCCCCCACTGGTCACTGGGTCTGCAATATGTTTGCTCTGTGCCATGTAACTATTAATTTGTACAGCCAAATAAGTTTCAGATGGTGCCCATTTTGTCAAAATTACACTGCAATTTAATTGCAAATTTAGTTGACAGGGAAGCATGTGGTTTGGGTCCTAATAATACGGTCCACTGTGTCCTTTTACAAATGGACTTTATAAGCATTGGCTATCCCCACATCCTCAGGTTTTCCCTCCTTAGCTTCACTGATCCCCCTCAGCTTCTCAACAAGATCATCCCTCTTTGTGAAATACAAATCCTGCATAACATTCTACTGAGTCCTGTCTATATTTCCCGAATATTTAGTTCCCGTTCTCACTTCTGTATTTTCACCTGGGTTTTTCTCCTGCTTGGGATGTTTACTCATCTTTTAAAATAAGTACTGAATGAATGAATGAAACAAGTATTAATACCTTATGCTTTTGTAGTCCCTCTCTACATGTCTAAAACAGTCAATTTTTGGTTCCATGCTTCTAATGCACTCTCTTACCTGTTCCTTCTTAAAACATATGTTCATTGATATCCCTAGTAAATAAATCTCTGTGGAAGGAAAAAAAACAAAAAAAAAAACCATGAATTTGGCAATACCTCTACCTTCAAGGAGATTAGAGTCTAATATACAGTCATAACTCTCTGAATATTTCCAATGTTATAAAGCTTTAGAGAAAGGATTTGGAATGTACGAGAAAGACTTAGAACTAATTTGTCTATTTTAGTACTTAATTGCACACTGTCCACTTGATATGCAACCCTCCAGAAAGCAGAAATCAGATAGTGGTTCTCTCTACAACCACATGACTACATGCAGAAATGGAGAGTAACTACATTATAATACTGAACAAGGAAATGCACTGATGAAATTAGAAACAGAAATATGCAGTTGAAGACCTGGGTTTTGAAGAAAAGAAGACAAGGAATTTGTCACTGAAACTTTGAAGACTACCTCATGCTTTGTCTGATAGGAAGGGCCTCAAAGATCATCTGTCAGTGCAAATAGGCTTAGAAAAAGATGTGGAGCCCTGAAAATATCTGGTATTTTTTAAGGGCAACCTTCAGGCATTATTGTGGTTTGAGTGAAGTAGACCATAACTTGTAATGATCTGTATTTTTGTCATTTGGAGATCTCACTGGTATTTCAATTTTAATACTTCCAGAAATTAATATATATTACCTTCTTACAAAAATATATTCAGTCATTCATCTAATCATTCCCTCAGGCAGTACTGGGTGGCACTCTATGGCTCAAAGTTTCAAAACTGTACATCAGGGGCTTCCTTGGTGGTGCAGTGGTTAAGAATCCACCTGCCAATGCAGGGTACACAGGCTCAAGCCGTGGTCTGAGAAGATCCCACATGCCACAGAGCAACTAAGCCTGTGCACCACAACTACTGAGCCTGCGCTCTAGAGCCCATGAGCCACAACTACTGAGCTTGCATGTCACAGCTACTGAAGACTGCATTCCTAGAGCCCATGCTCCACAACAAGAGAAGCCACTGCAGTGAGAAGCCCACGCATCACAGTGAAGAATAGCCCCCACTCACCGCAACTAGAGAAAGCACATGCACAGCAATGAAGACCCAGTGCAGCCAAAATAAATAAATAAATAAATAAATAAAATTTTAAAAAGAAAACTGTACATCAATTTGATTTGACCATTGTTGCTCAGTTCCACATCTAATGAGCTACTGAGCCCTCTGATTCTACTTCTAAGATAATTATCTTATCAGATCCTACAATTGCTATTTTTATTAACCTCACCTTAGTGTAGATTGGTAACCTTCACTTAAATATTTACAATTAATGTTGAAAGAATGTATGGCAGCATGGATGGATAATTAATATATAAATTGGTTGTTATCTGCCCTTTAAGGGTATAAGCATTGGAAGAAGTGTCAGTATCTAGGTCTTCTCGGTGCTCCACATATTACTGATATTTCCTGTAGAAGGCTGTAGATATAATCACTCAAAAAAGTTCTGTTTATTGCTCTTCTTTGATTAGCTGAGAATGGCCATTACAAGTACCATACAAAAGTACATTGATTTAAAGAGGATAAATCAGTGCTCTTTATTTAATTTTATTTTTAAATTAATTTTTATTGGAATATATTTACTTTACAATGTTGTGTTAGTTTCTACTGTACAGCAAAATGAATCAGGTATACATATACATATATCCTCTCTTTTTTGGATTTCCTTCCCACTTAGGTCACTATAGTGCATTAAGTAGAGTTCCCTGTGCTACAGAGTATGTTCTTATTAGTAATCTATTTTATACATAGTATCAATAATGTATATATGTCAATCCCAATCTCCCAATTCCTTCCACACCCTCATTCCCCCTTGGTATCCACATGTTGTTCTCTTTGTCTGGGTCTCTATTTCTGCTTTGCAAAAAAGATCATCTATACTATTTTTCTAGATTCCACATATATGCGTTGATATATGATATTTGTTTTATTACAACACTCCTTAACACCATACACAAAAACAAACTCAAAATGGATTAAAGACCTAAATGTAAGGCCAGACACTATAAAACTCTTAGAGGAAAACATAGGCAGAACACTCTAGGACATAAATTGCAGCAAGATCTTTTTTGATCCACCTCTTAGAGTAACAGAAATAAAAACAAAAATAAACAAATGGAACCTAAAGAAACTTAAAAGATTTTGCACAGCAAAGGAAACTATAAAGAAGACGAAAAGACAACCCTCAGAATGGGAGAAAATAATGGCAAACAAATCAATGGACAAATGATTAATCTCCAAAATATACAAACAGTCCACACAGCTCAATATTAAAAAAACAAACAACCCAATCAAAAAATGGGCAGGTGACCTAAATAGACATTTCTCCAAAGAAGACATACAGATGGCCATTAAGCACATGAAAAGATGCTCAACATCACTAATTATTAGATAAATGAAAATCAAAACTACAATGAGGTACCACCTCATACTGGTCAGAATGGCCATCATCAAAAAATCTACAAACAATAAATGCTGGAGAGGGTGTGGAGAAAAGGGAACCCTCCTGCAATGATGGTGAGAAAGTAAATTGATACAGCTACTATGGAGAACAGTATGGAGGTTCCTTAAAAAAACTAAAAATAGGGCTTCCCTGGTGGCGCAGTGGTTGAGAATCTGCCTGCCAATGCAGGGGACACGGGTTCGAGCCCTGGTCCAGGAAGATCCCACATGGTGTGGAGCAACTAAGCCCGTGTGCCACACTACTGAGCCTGCGCTCTAGAGTCTATGAGCCACAACTACTGAGCCCGTGTGCCACAACTACTGAAGCCCGCATGCCTAGAGCCTGTGCTCTGCAACAAGAGAAGCCTGCAATGAGAAGACTGCGCGCCGCAACAAATAGTAGTCCTCGCTTGCCACAGCTAGAGGAAGCCCATGCACAGCAACGAAGACCCAATGCAGCCAAAAATAAATAAATTAAATAAATAAATTTATTTTAAAAAAAACTAAAAATAAAACTACCATATGACCCAGCAATCCCACTACTGGGCATATACCCTGAGAAAACCATAATTCAAAAAGACACATGCACCCCAATATTCATAGCAGCACTATTTACAATAGCCAGGACATGGAATTGGTGCTCTTTAAACATCCTTGAAGAAACAGGTGTGAGAGAAAATATGAGAATGTATCCATATTTAAAATGGTAGCACTCTGAAAGGGAGAGAAACAAATTTTATCCCATGAAAGTGTGGCTTTAAGTGGTCATTTGCTCAAATTGCTATTACAGTTGAAAAAAAAAATCAGCAATCTGCCTGGATTCTTCTATTAAACAAAAGTTATTTAACAAAGCTATAAATTGCATTGCTGTGGCAGAAAATAAGATCAGCCAGGCTGAAATGATCCAGCTGTTTTTGGTTTTGTTATTTCAAAATGTTTTCACTTCTATTTCTTCCCACATATATTTGTATTTGTTTAAATAGAGTTCATTGTGGCGCTGATTCAAAGAACAAATTCCAATTCTTTAGACCCTGTGATTATGCAGCTTCTATGTTGAGCTCTATTTGTTCGTCACAATAGGCAAGACTTTTTGCATTGAGCTGTCTCCATACTGGCAGACTTAGAAAGGATAACACGGATTTCATCAGCTCTAACAAAATGCCATGTATTTCACATCCTGGAGCTCATCAAGATCCTACTGTATAGCATATCTTAACTTCCAGTATGTCTGCATTACATTTTTTCACTTGTGTTCCCCAAAGTATTTCCATTAATTTTTTTCTATCATATGCGTAGAATTGGTTTTAACATTTGCTGATGTGATTTGAAGATGATTAATTCATTCTGCCTTGCAGCAAAAACATAATATTACAAAGGGGACTGTTTTCAAGGGGAATTCTTTGGTTTATCAGATTGGAGCAATTTATTCATAAATAAGGTGTTCTGCAGTGTCAGTCAGCATCGGAGTGTCCATGTTCCCTCTCATTAAATCATATATAGATAATGTGTCCCCAGAACGGCTCTTTAAGCTGAATCTAATGAGTAAGATCAGTTTTTCCTACATGGATTGATTACTCTTGAGTACTAAACCTTGAGGCTGTCATCTGTCTCTATAGGAATGTGTCCCAGAGGAAATGAATCCTCCTGTTAATCAACAATCTACACAGAACTCCTTAGAACCCACGAGTACTATCATATAGATCTCCAAAAATGATCAACTCTACAGTGGGACACATCAGAAAAAAACTGGCTGAGAAATTGTCCAAATGTGACTATAAAAAATAGGTAATATTTGTGTACCTGGCAGGTGGGAGGTAAAGCCAAATATAGTAGAGAGAAAGGTAGTTTTGTTTTGTTTTGTTTTTTTCCTAAAGCAGTAGTCAGGAAAGAGAGGAAGAAACATGGAAAAATAATGATGTAAAGTAAGGAAAATGAGAACTCTCAAGAGAAAGGTATAAACATACAACTTACAGCATAATAATGCATTTATCAAATTTGGGGGGCACATTCTCAGAAGTTGAGATTAGCATGCAGAGTTGAGGTAAGGGCGTCCTTGGAGTTTCTGTGCTAAGCTGATGTAAATAGACAATTTCAGCATATCAAAATCAAATCAGGTTATTTTGTCTTACTTTTTCTATAAGCAAAGCCACCTCAAATACATTCTACATGTTTTGGTGAGATTTTAGCATCTACTTAATGATTCTTATTGCAGGGAAGAGGTGAACTTACATTATCAAAGAGTATGAAGGTGTCCTAATTCAGTTTTAACAGCACTTAACATAGAGCATTCCTGTTTTAAATATTTCTCTTTAAAACCACCCACTTTAATTTTCAATAAAATTATTTATCCAGGCGTCTTACCCACAATGTTAGAGAAAATGCAGGTTTGATCTTTAATTGGAAGAGCTATGAATGAGTTTACAAGGAGGGATGCAGGAAATAAATTGTTACCTTCCTTCTCCCTAACTAGACCTTCTTCTATTTCCTGTTATTGATGTCAAATATTACATTTAAATTCTAGAAAATAATAAAAAATTGAATTAAGAAATTGAAACAATATATACCTATTTTTACATGTGTTCATATATTTACCTTTGCTGGAGAACTTTATATTTTCACATAGTTTCGAGTCGCTGTCTAGAGTCCTTTGATTTCAGGTTGAAAGGTCCCCTTTAGTGTTTCTTTCAGGGCAGGCTTAGTGGTAATGATATTTCTCAGCTTTTGTTTATGTGGGAATGTCTTAATTATTCCCTTATTTTTAAAAGGACAGTTTTGGTGGCTATAATATCCTTGGTCAATAGGTTTTTATTTTTCTTGTATACTTTAATTATATTATCTCACTGCCTCCTGGCCTGAAAACTTTCAGCTGAGAAATCCATTGATAATCTTACAGAGAATTTTCTGCATATGGTGAGTCTCTGTCTCTGGATGCTTTCAAGATTTTCTCTTTGATTTTCACAGTTTGATTATAATGTGTCTTGTAGTGGATCTCTGGATTTTTGGATTTCATTAAGCTTCTTGTATTTGTATATTCTTGTCTTTTCTCAAATTTGGAAAAATTTTGATCATTATTTCTTCTGATAAATTCTTGGGCCCATTCTGTCTCTCTCTTCTCTTTCTGGGATTTCCATAATGCATATTTTAATCTATTTAATGGTTTATCATAAGTTCCTTAGGCTCTGATTCTTTTTTATTTTTCCTCTACACACACAATAAATTTAAAGAACCTATCTTCTAGTTTATTGATTATTTTTTCTACCCCTCAAGTCTGTTACTGCATTCAGTGATTGCATTTTTAGCTCCAGGATTGCAGTTTGTTTGTTTTTTTGTTTATAATATTTATCTTTGTTTATGTTCTCTTTTTTTATATATTATTGTCCAGATTTACTTTAGTTCTTTTTCTGTGTTTTCCTTTAGCTCTTTGAGCATACTTAAGACAGGTGTTTTAAAATATTTTCTAGTGAGTCTGAATCCTATGATTCCTTAGGGTCAGTTTGGGGAGATTTATTTTCTTCCTTTGAATGGGTCATGTTTCTACGTTTCTTTGTGTGCCTCATAATCTTTAGTTGAAAACTGGTCATTTGAGAAAAAAAAAAAAAAACAGCCACATCTTTGAAGATTGACTCCTTGCAATGGAGCATCACTAATTCACTTATCATGAAGGCTTAAGTTCTTTTCATGCATTTCTGGGCATGCATCTTCTCTGGGTGTGTAAGTGTGTGTGTGTGTGTGTGCATGTGTGTGTGTGTGTTTCCCAATTCCCTCATGTATACTGCTGCTTTTCAATGTCTTAATTTTCCTAAAAGTCTTACTCCTGTTTCTTCTCAAGGCCTTAGATATTCTACGTATTCCTCTGCCTATAATCTTTTACTGTCAGACAACCATGGGTCTCCAATTCCCCTGCATTTTTTCACCTGCTGGAATGCTTTCCACTACTTTAGTGATCTCCAACCTGATATTGAAAAACTATGCTTTCATTCCTGTCTGAGCTCCACGTCAGGTAAAACAGAAATAAATCCCTCGTGCAGCCCCAGACAAGCCAAACATTACAAGCCAGCTCCACTCCTTTCCTTTCATTTTGATGGAGAAACAGACAATTGTATAGCTTCTTCCCAATAGTTCAAGCTGTGTTGCACTGAGGAGGGGATGGAGGCAAGTATGAGGAGAAAAAAAAAAAAAAACCACAAACTTTTCTACTGTTTTTTTGTGTGTGTTTTTGTTCTTGATTGGGACTTGGTTCAGTTGCTCCAGAAACTTGAGTGATTGCTGCAGTTTCCACAAAGTTATTCCACTTAGTCTGTTGTTGTCTACTTCATTTTTCCATGTAGGAACAAAGGCCTGGAGTTTCATAGTTTGCTATGTTGCTCATATCATTCTCCTACTGCAAATTACATGTGAAAGTATATAAAACCTTGGGAAATGAAAAGCTATACTCCAAGTTGGCAAAAGATAGCATCAGCTAGTTGCACTTCATGTTGGGAGCAGACCAAAAAAAATACGAGTTCCCATATGGCCTGTATAGTGGAGGAAAATTGAAGCTGCAAACTCTCTTGGATAGAAAATAAAAGAGAAGAGTTAAAACTTGTTTTGCAGGAACTTCAAAAAGAATGAAGAGGCAGAGTTCTCCGTGTAGAATGTGAGTTTAAATTATTACAACCATAAAAACTGTTACCTTAAAAAGAGTATATAGAGTTTAATGGGGGAAAAATCTGAACCTCAATAGAAAGAAAATTAATGTGATATTATGATGGTATATAATGGAATGGGATTCTCATTCACTGAAAATGGAAACATAAATTGGTATAGGCTTTCCAGGGAAACATTTTATAATAGTGAACCCATCTGTTGGGTCATTCATTCATTTGTTAAATATTTACTGAGCTTCTGCTGTGAGTTAGACCCTGTGAATATCATGTAGAAATGAAGGATCTCCATGCTATCCTTATATTCTTACTACATGTGGAAGAGATAGGTATATTTTATGTAACCACACTGTTACATATAAAATTACAACAGTGATGTGTAAAATGAAAAAAAAAAAGATATGCCAAGCTGACAGAGGGTATAATAGGAGAATCTTCCCTAAATTAGAATATGAAAGAAAAAATTCCTCCTACAAAGTTTGAGTTGAGATTTAAAAAGAGAATACTAATTATTGTAGTAAGAAACAAGGGAAGAATTTAGAGTGAAGGAAATACTACAGCCGAAGTCTTGAGACAGAAACAGAACAGCACATTGAAAGATTCAAAAGTACAGAGTGACTGGAAAACATATAATAGGGGTTTGGTGGAGTTGCTCTAAATGAAAACCAAATTATTCAGGATGTTGTATGATATGTTAAGAATTATGACATTTCTCCTAAGGCAAATGATTAAAAGGTTTTAAACTGGGAAGGGAGATCAATGTAGGGGTAAGCATGGATCCAACATAATGAGATTTTCATTTTGCAAGCACTGGCAACAGGGTGTAGAATGGATTTGATGGGATGAATAGTGAACATAGGAAATGAAAACAAAAGAAGACTGCCTCAGTCTAGGTGAGACTTTCTGGTGATTTAGGTAGGATGGGAATGGTGGAAATGGAAAAGGGTGGACAGATTAGAAAGGTATGTAAAGGTGAAACACAGACCTGGTGATAGAACGGATATAGGAGCTGTTAAAAAGGAAGTGTCAAGAGTAGTTCCTAGGTTTGGGGTTTGCACCACTGATTAGATGACGTTGCTATTTATTTAAGTTAGGAGAACTGAAAAAGTTCCTGATTGGGATGAAAGGTTTTAAGGTTTTACATTTGGTGGGCAAGGGGAGCACCCGAGACAGTATATATACCATGTTTCCCTTTCCTCCTGAGCAACTTAGAAAACTACATTTCCCAGCTCATTAGGATCTAGGAAGTCCTACTTCTCTGACCAACAGAATATGAGCAGATGTAAAATTGTTGCTTCCAGTTTGGGTGATTTCCCACTCTCTTTTCTCTTGGGCACAGGTTAGAAAAGGTAGGATTACAAAATAGCAGAGGGATATTGTGGAAGGAGACTGAATTCCTAAGACATTACTTGGAGAATATCTGCCTAATCTTTATCAAACTCCACTGAGCAGACATACTCAGTGGAGTTTGATAACGACATGTATAAAGTTAAGTGACTATGATGTCTGAATGTACTTATTACTTCATCACAAAAGTAGAAGTGTCTTCAAGACATTCTTGTCTTAGGTGCATGTAATGTGTATATCAATGGAGAAGTTAAGACTTAACTTGTATTCGGGAGTTGTCAGTATGTGGATGATAATTCAGTCATGAGCACAGGTGGCACTGCCTGATAAGGAAATATAGAGTGAAAAGACAGGAATTTGTGTTTAGTATGTTCAAAGCTATTGCAAAGTCAAGTGAGGTGGAGTATAAAAAGTATGCATTTAGTTTTATGGGCAAGGAGGCAATTGGTGATCTTAGAAAAAAGCTATTATTACCTGGTAATTTGGACAAAGCAAATTAGAATAGGTTGAAGAGTGGAAGGTGACAAAATAGCAACAGTATCAATAAATGTTTACTTTAGAGAGTATTCTATTTGTCATCTAGGAAGAGAACCAAGGACGTTTAAATATTGAATATTTAAATTGGGTGTAAAGAACATGGAAGGAATAGTCCATATTTCATGTTACTGAAAAGATAGGGAGTTAGGTGATGCAAAGGCTCTGTGGAAGAATTGACCTTGGGTAAGAGGAAGGGCAGCTCTTCCCTTGTAGCCAGAAGAAAAGAGGAAAATGGGCAAAAGAAAAAATGCCTACTGTCCAACCTTCAGTATGTTGGTTAGAAAGAATGGAAAATGTACCTCCTCTCTTCTCTGTGCTTTGGAGGTATGGACACTGCAGAGGCAGGGGGGTGGGGGTGGACAGAAACATGATTGAAGACCCTGAAAATAGAGAAATGATGAATTGAATAGAGAAATATGGTGTGTAATGGTCAAGGGGAGTAAAAAGTTTGTATAACTTTATCTAGAAATTCATCTCTTAAGAATAAACTCTAGAGAAATAGTAAATGCATACAAAACCTTATGAACAATTATGTTTTTATTTTGGTATTATGTAATATTGCAAAAAATGGGAACAATCTAAATATTGAAGAAGAGGGGGTGACAATGAATTACAGTACATTTGAAGTATGGATCATTATAGATTCATTAAAATATGTAAGAATATTTAACAATATAAAGGAGTTTTTATTAAGTGAAATGAAATTTCAATGTTGAAAGTTCATAAGAATGTGTATATGTGTTTCTATGAAAATATAAGACTGGAATGTAATTTCTAAATTGTTAACAATTATATGTTTTGGTGATGAGATATTGGGTGTTTATTTTTTTACATACTTTCTATATTTGAAGTTTTTACAATGTGCATACACTATAAAAGTCATAAAAATATACTTCACTTGATTTTTCTTTTAACTTTTGATTTGATGTAATTTCAGACTTGCAGAAAAAAATAGCAAGAATGGAAAAAATAATTTTCTTATATGGTGCACTCAGATACCCCAAAATGCTAACAGCTTGCTCCATTTCCTTCTTTTGTTTTAGTCCATATACAAGTGCATATTTTTGAATACATGACTTCCCTTAATACCTAAATATTTTTGTTTGGCTTTCTAAAATAGAAACTTTACTTAATGAGTAAAATTATCAAAATCCAAAATTAATATTGATACAATACTATTATCTTATATTGATAGATTATCAAAATTTAGCTAGTTTGTTTAATTAACAATCTTTATAAAACAAAATTAAATTTTAATTTGTGTTGCATTTAGGTTCAGGTCTTTTTACTTTTCTTTAATCTAGAAGATTCTTCTAGATTTTCTTTATATTTAATTTTTGTTATTTTTTCAAAGTACAGGCAAGTTATTTTATAGAATGCCCCTAAGTATGAGGGAGTCTATTGTTTCTTTATGATAAAACCCAAATTAAAAATTTTTGCAAAAATGCTACAGAAGTGATACTGTGCCTTTTTCAGTGCATTGTGCCAGGAGGAACATGATGCTGGCTTAACAGTCTGGTTTGGGCGGTGTCTATCAGCTTCTTCACTCTAAAGTTCCTGTTTTCCATTTGTGATTAATAAATATTTTTTTTTGTTGTTGTTGTAATGCTGTTTGAGTGTTTTATTTTATTTTTTAACTACTTTATTGAAGTATAATTGCTTTACAACGGTGTGTTAGTTTCTGCTGTATAACAAAGTGAATCAGCTATACGTATTATGGGGAGAGACTTTGAAGATATTCAAAATACTTGTTACTCCTCAATCTTTTACCTGTTAGAATAATCCACTGTTGGTTCTTGACTCAAGCAATTATTACTATGATTGTGGCCCAATGAAGACTTCCTAATTCCATTATTCCATACATAAAATATGAAACTTTCCTTCTCTCAAGTTACAGAATAAGTCCCATCACCACTTCCATGATCTCCACTTTTAGGAAAATCTTAGATTGTCAGGTTACTATTTGAAGAGTTACCATTTAAATGTAATATATTCCAAATGAGATGATACTTTTGTGAGGTACATTTTGTTTTGTGTGCTCGATTTGGTTAATGTGAACCACCTTAAGGAAATGCTTATAGCCATATTGAGATTTCCCCCTTGTGTCCTTTATGTATCCTAGCAGCCACCTGTACTTCCTTCTGTCCTCACCATCTATCATCACAGTGACTTGTCACACTTGATTCACTAAGTCTGTGCTTTTCTCCACTGTGGAGTCTCTAAGGATAGACAACATCTTTCTCTTCATCTGTAGTGTCTAACTTGGTGCCTGGCTCATAATGGATGTTCAGGATATGTATATAGGAGGGACAGACAAATCGATGAATGACTCTAGTACAGCGAATAGTTCTGATTTATTTGCCAAGAACCTAAATGGAGCTGAGTGACACAAAAGGAGAGAGGGATAAAAGCCTATGATAAGGAACACCAAAAAGTAGATTATAAGAATCTGGATTGTCATCCACATTGAGTGGTTGCAGATGACATAGTATGACAGTGCACTAAAAGGAGCATAAAACTGTGAAAATATTCCCATTTTTGCTACTTCCTAACTTGGTGGCTAAGCACTAGGTTTATATATCTAGATAATCTAATAGAGGGGATAATACACACCTCATCAGTTTATATACATTTCCAAGGTCAAACATGGGAAGAGGTGAAATATCATGACATATTGTACAAAGAAAAACCTTTCACTTTAAATTAATAATTTATTTCTAATAAATATTAGCCATTCATATAACTTACTAGATGCATTGTAATGTGCACACAAATTAAGACTATAAAAAAATTTTTTGAACTATAGTTGATTTACAATGTTGTGTTAGTTTCAGGTATACAGCAAAGTGAATCAGTTATACATATACTTATATCCACTCTTTTTTAGATTCTTGTCCCATATAGGTCATTGCAGATTATTGAGTAGAATTCCCTGTGCTATTCAGTAGGTCCTTAATAGTTATCTATTTTATATATAGTAGTGTGCATATGTCAATCCCAATCTTTCAATTTTTAAAAAGAGTAATATAGTAGTAGATTTCCTGATGTAATTATTATAGATGAAAAATGAGAATGTGCTTTGTGTCACCCTGAAAGGGTCTGAGACCTGGTTCAGAAAAGCAATGTCTTCCTCATTCATCTTATAAAATAGCAACAATCTAAGCAGTGCCTACTTTATGGGGGGGGAGTGTGGACACTCCTCGTTAATGTTCCATGGACAGGAATTCTAGTACCGAATTAAATCAAACACAAGACAACGCAAGTCAAGTAAATCCTTGGTATTTCATGTTTACCTATATCAGTTTCATTGAATCATGAACCATCTTCCAGGAATATGTGGAGCTTAGATAAGAATTTATTCACGGTGATCAAACTTTAGGAGCTAAAGTAGCATATAAGTTCAGAGAAGTGGTGGTCATACCTGCAACAGGAATAAGACATTCCTATAAAAGAAGATTCTCTCATTTACGTGCATGACAGAAAGTCAAAGCCCAGAATAAATTTGGGCATTACTCTTAAAGTTCTGGTGAGACTGTGAACAAAATGACGACACTTTCACATATATTCATCTTCATGATTTTTTAACAGAGCTTCCTAACAGATATATCTGAAAACCTGTTGTCCCCAACCTAAAAAGGTACATGTTACTAATGCAATCACGCTGAATACATATATGCATATAAAATATCCTGGGATAGAGTACCTACACTGTATTCACATACATTCTCACTTATCCTATACTAACACATAAGACTGGCTTTATAATTATTATATGCATTTTAGAAATTAGGAAAAAGGAGGGCTAGAAGGAAATATTTGGTTTTTTTCTCAAAGCTTCACAACTTGTTACAGCTAAGTAACAGAACTGAGATAAAAATGTCTTCTTACCTGACCCAAGTATAATTGTTATACAGAGGTGATATGCTGATATATGAATTATTTTGTTTTTCTATTTTACCAAATGTATTAAATACTGTAATACTTTCAGTGTTGATTAAAAAATAACATGAGGTTATTTAGTTATCTCAAAGTCCCTCTATAAATCAATATATGTTTGGAATTCCAACTTACAATTGCATTCAGAATCAGAAGCACGCCTGCTTCAACAGATCAATGTTATGAAGGAATTTGATTTTAGAAATAGGTGACATTTAGAACTAAGATTGAGGAAAAAGATCGGTTACCAAAGTTGATGAAACATATTTTATAAAAATTGAAATGTGACTATGAAGTAATGACTGTGTTTCTATTTCTCCATTTGGCGTACTACCTCTAAAATCCTGTTAAAAAGGATGATCACAAATATTTGAATGACTTTATTTTCCAAAAGTAACATTTTTTGAAAGAAAAAATTTGTGGATGTGTAATTTCTCATTTTCTGTCCAGAGGGTTGAGTTTGGGGGAGGATTTATGCAATGAAAAGAGTTTGGATTTTTAGACAAAATGGCTTAGGCTCAAATCCTGACTCTTTCACCTTCTACAATGAGCTCCAGTTTTATCTGGAGAGTGGAGACAAATAATGTGTATCTATAAGCTCTGGTCGAACTTAGTGACAAGACATGTAGATCACTGAACACAGAGCCTCATCTAAAACACCATGCAAATATTTGTCATATTAAAAAAAATCTATTACAGTTTTTGAAGAAAAAGTATATTGTGCTGCTATGCTTGAAAGGTGACCCATCTACAGAAACAATGAGTGATAGAAACTAGTGTTTAACCAAACTTGTAAGTAATATAATGTTGCATCTGGATAAACAATACAACTTTGGTCAATTCCCAAGACAAATGTGATTTGGATTTTTTAATTCTCTCTTTGGAAAATCTGTTAATATAGTGGACAAACGGTTAAAAACTGATCGAGCTGAATGTGCTGTAATTGCCTATATGAAATTCTAATGAGAATTCAAGAAGATTCACTTTTCATTAATAACAGACCTTCCTTAGGTGATAAAACACTGAATTATTCTTAGTTGTTTTCTCTTCCTATTGTCCAATCTAATGTGTTACTGTAGGGCTAAGGCTAAAGTTATGTCTTATGAGATTTTCTGATCATGACAATACTTCAGGCAAAAGAAAGTTAATAGAGAATCAGATAGCACCAACATTCTTGAGGATACAAAAAATATTGGAAAAAAAATTGGATCAGAATATAGCACTATACATCTATTCTGCCTAATTTTAAATTCTGGGAGAAGTATACTATCTTTAATTTTAGTTTCAGTAGAAATGTACATGATAATACAGACATGAGATGTAACTGAGACATGAATACATTTCTTAATATTTTCATGCTATACTCAGAATAAAATCTGTTTTTTCCCTAAATTTAATACACAGTTCAGTTAAGTAAACATTTATTGGGAGTCTACTATATTTCAGGCATTCAGCTGTAAGTTGATAATAGAGAAATACAAAACCTTAATTTTCCATTGGGTATACAATCCAATAGATAGGTATTATGCGTTATAGAGTATAATAATAGAAATACTATATTCAAGGAGAGATGTTCTTAGATGACTTGAGAAGATTTGGACTAAAAATACAGATTAGAAATATTAGATCCGTAGGGCTAGTTCATAGCATGAAAACAGGGGGAGAATATCCAAGGGAAGTATGAGATGAGAAGACAGCCTAGGGCAAAACATGAAGGTAACCAATATTCAGGCATAGGTGAAGTTTATAGAACATATAAAGAAAGATGGAAAAGAAATGGTATTAACTGAGTAATCTGATTTAGAAGATTGTTAGCAGTGTAAGGAATTTTTTAAATCCACTCCATTTCCTTAATTTCACTCATAAAAGTACCCCAAATCTAAACAGTTATGTGATTTTTCAATGTTCAATCACTAGAAAGGAAGGGAAAGATTAAAATTCAATATCTGTGAATTGCTAACCCAGTGCTGTTTTCACTTCATCATAAAACATCTCAGCTCCTTTATGTGCCATCAAAATACAATATATTTAAGTAAAATAATTATTAAGGATCCAAATATTTTCATTGCAGTTCAATAATTATTGTTTGCTCCAGCTTGGCAAAAATTATGTCAAATAATTCTCCCTAATCTTTACCCAGTCTTCAGATCCAACTATGTTTTTCACTTTTCCCCAACATAAAGGTCCCTCCCTACTTAGGCTGTCCTCACCCTTGTCTCCCTTTGTTTCCTTCCACATGAAACATGCCTACCTTTGTTCATCTATCCAAAACCTGTCCATCCATCTCTCTGTATGCCTCAGTTTTCTCCTGGTCTTACATCATAAGGCTTTTCCTGTCTAGACAGTAAATGTGCATATATATGTGTTTCCTACCCAAATGGCATTGAGAACAACCAAAAAATAATAATAATCTCTGCCTCTTCACAGTGCGTACTGAATGGGATTATTATTATTATTATTATTATTTTTGCATATTTGGTAAATATGTCTTTTGGGGCTCTGGCTGATTTATTCTCAGCAATCTAATTCAACTTTATTTTCTTGACTGTCTGAATGCATAACCCTCTTTATATGCTTTGGCTCTCTTAGTATTAGGTATTTTTAAAGATTTACAATAATTTCACTTGAAATCATTCTTTTAGTTGCCTCATTCCCATTGACACAAGTGGTGTCAGGAACTCATTGAGTAAGATCATATTATCCTGCTTGGTCCTGCTTCCACGGACAGGCAAGGTTTCCTAAGATGTGTAAATTAGCAGGGATTTAGAAATACAGCATCTCAAATAAAACAGGATCTTGGAAAGTCCTTACTTTTGTACACTGAAATAATGTTAAATACAGTATAATTTCTGTTCATTTTCACAAGACTTAAGCACCATTACCAACACACTATCAACACTGTAGCCCTGGGAGGGGATATATGTGTTCATTTAACTGATTCACTTCGTTGTACAGCAGAAACTAGCACAACATTGTAAAGCAACTATACCCGAAGAAAGAAAGAATGAAGGAAAGAAAGAAAGAAAGAAAGAAAGAAAGAAAGGGAGGAAGTAGGGAGGACGGAAGGAAGGAAGGAAGGAATGAAGGAAAGAAGAAAGAAACCTGGGACATTTAACCTGAAAAATAAAAGTACTATAGCCCTTAGGATCAGGTAGTTCAGGACTTTTCCACAACACTCATTTTGTATTTCCTTCCTCACTTTGTCTCTAAAGATATCAAAGCAGTTAGGCCAACCTGTCAATATTTTCTTTAGTTTCAGGCTAAACTTGGTCAATAAGGAAACAGCCTTGTAGACATAGCTTTGAATATGACTTCCAGGTTGGGTCACTGATATTGGTACCTATATAGTCTGTTGTACAGGAGGGCTTGTGGCTCCTAAAAGTCTGTTTCATTAAAACAGATCTTTGTTCTTTTTGTGTTATATCCCCAGAGAACAGTGTAGTATCAGATAGTCAGTATGTCTTTCATGAATGCTTGTGGAATAGAGGTTTACTGAGTCAGATTTGTGGAAGCAACTAGTTCTGTTCATAGAGTAATGTGTTTTTAGACTTTCTGACACACCTCAGCGACTTATATGTCACAATGGTTATAAACACGTTTTTCTCCAAATATCAAATCAAGGACCATAATGTCTACTTCCTTAACAGCACCACTAGAGATCCTAGTAGGAAAAAATAACAATAATAATAATATTGATTTCTAACATGTATTGTAACAAATTATTTTCTTCCTTCCTTCCTTCCTTTCTTCTTCTTTGTCTCTCTCATTTTTCATTAGATGCAAAAAAAACAGGTGTAAATGTTTTACTTTTTGGTCTTAATTAGCTACATGACCTCATCTAATCTCCTCTAGAATGTTTCCTTTTTTCTAACATGGAGTGTATGTTATTTTCACTTATTAAAAAAACATTACTTAACTCACAAGGATTCTATGAGAATCAAAGGATTGAGTATATATGAAAACACTGAATATCTATTGGCTTAATAAGTGTTAATGAATCAAAATATGTGGTTGATAAATATTGGAACTAATACTATAAACAAATATTTATAATCATGACTCTTAAATTCTATATGTGTTTCAAGAAATTGAAACTCAGGAGAATAAATTAAAACATTTGATTAATGTGACTGCTTTGTCATTAAACTTTTTTGGAGACAATTGTAGATTTACAGCAGTTGTGTGTAACACAATGAGTACAGGGCAACATAGAATGACAACATAGAGTTGCCCTGTACTCATTATACACTTTCCAATAATGGTTACATCTTGCAAAACTGTAATAGGATATCACAACCAGAATGTGAATATTGATACAATCAGGATGCAGAACAGTCTCATCACCACCAGGGTACCCAATATGGCCCCTTACAGTCACAACCCCGGCAACCACTAATTGGTTCTCCATAAGTTTGTCATTTCAAGAATGCCATATGAATGGAACCATATAATACGTAACCATTTAGGATTGGACTTTTTTCACTCTGCATAATGACCTGGAGATTCACGCAAGTTGTCTTGCCTATCGAAGATTCATTATTCTACTTCAGAGTAGCATTCCATGATATAGATATACCACTTTGTTTAATCATTCATGTTGAAGGACTTAGGGATTGTTTTTGGTTTGGTGGTATAATGAATAAATTATGACTCTCATGTGGTAGTTGTATGTTTAGATTATAAGAAATTGACAGAAGTGTTTTCTATAGTGGCTGTATCATTTTACATTTCCACCAGCAATATTTGAGTGATACCGTTTTTCTGAACGCTCTAAGCATTCAGTGTTTTCACTATTTTCTTTTTGAATTTTTGTTGTGTGTAGTGCTATTTCATTATGGTTTTAATTTGTATTTCTCTAATGACGAAGTTTAACATCTTTTCTCATACTTATTCCTCACTTGGATATACTCTTTGGATAATTGTTTTCTCATGTATTTTGTTCATTTTCTAATCAGACTGTTTGTTTGATTTTACTGTTGAGTTTTATATCCTTTATCTAGTCTAGATACCAGTCTTTTGTCAGATATGTGGCTAACAAATATTTTATCTTAGTTTTCAGCTTATAGTTTCATCATTTTAAGAGAGACATATAGACAACAAAAGCTTTTTTCTTTAATTTGTGATAAAGTCTAATTTATCAGTTTATCCTTTTTTATGCATAGTGCTTTTGGTATTAAATTGAAGAGCTCTTTACCTAGCCCTAGATCATAAATACATTCTCCTATGATTTTTCTAAAATTTTTATAGTATTAATTTTTATATTTAAGTCTGTGATCCACTTTGAGTTAAATTTTGTTTAATTTTGTTTCAGGTGTGAGAGTTAGATGAAGGTTCACTTTTCTCTGTATATGTGTTCAATTATTTCAGCATCATTTGTTGAAAATGCTATATTCCTTCTGTTGAATTCCTCTTTCATTTTTGTCAAAAATTAGTTGAGCATATATGTGTAGGTTTATTTCTTGGCTCTAAATTCCATTCCATTGATCTATGTATCTGACCCTCCACTGATAGCAAACTCTCTTGAGCACTGTAGCTGTATAGCATTAATATTGGATAGAGTGGTTCCTCCCACTTATTCTTTTGATAATTTAAACTATTCTAGGGCCTATACCTTTCCATATAAATTTTAGAATAAACTTGTCCATCTCATTACACTGAGACTCCCATTGGTCACTGCTGGCAGCTGAGAACTGTCCTTTAGGGCTCTGAAAAAGCCTCTTTGGACTGAGCTGCCTATGTTCTCCAGGTGGAGGAAGGAAATTCCCATTCTGTGGGAACACTTCCTGGGCTAGGAGCTCATTTTCATAGTATGAACCCTTCCTGTATGGAACAGAGAGAACTTTATGAGATGAACTCTATGAGGCAGAATCCCCCTTCCCTGTGCCCCTAGCCCTGAATTTCTGTGTGGAGGAAGGGAGTCTCAAGATTAGCAGAGAAAAATGGGAAGCCTTTTTTGATGTGTCAATTAGTCTTGGCTACAGTCCTCAGTTATTTAATCATACACAAATCTAGGTGTTACTGTGAATGGATTTTGCAGATGTAGTTAAAGCCCCTAATCAGTTAATTTTGTGTGTGTGTGTGTGTGCGGTACTTGGACCTCTCACTGCTGTGGCCTTTCCCGTTGTGGAGCACAGGCTCTGGACGCGCAGGCTCAGCTGCCATGGCTCACGGGCCCAGCCACTCCACAGCATGTGGGATCCTCCCAGACTGGAGCACGAACCCGTGTCCCCTGCATCAGCAGGCGGACTCTCAACCACTGTGCCACCAGGGAAGACCCTAATCAGTTAATTTTAAGTGATGGTGATTAATCTGGTTGATCTGGTGGCTCTGACTGAATCTGGTGGAAGGTGTCAAAGCCTAGCTATGGTTTACCTGGAAGAAAGAAAATATTCTACTTGTGAATGTCAGTGTTTTCACATGTCCATGGGGTTCTAGTCCTGCTCATGATTTTTCTTCCTGACTTCTTGTGGAAAAGAGCTACAGCCTGTGCGTGTGTGTGTGAACTTGCCTATGGTCTTCCTTTCAAACTACTTGCTTTACTGATTCTTCTCTGATTGAGCCCTAACTGATATAATCAATGACTCTAATTTAGTAGTTTAGGTCAAAATGAATCTTCACATAATCAAACATTAATCTAATGGCTTAAGAGGAAATCTATCCCAATTAAATAAATGAAAAGCAATTGGTAGACAATGGATTCAATGACTACATTCTATCAATTTAACCTACAAAAGAGCACTGAATAATCAATCTGGCCACTTCAGTGTCTTAAGTGCAAATTTAGATCATTGAACCATCAATTTGATTGGTAATGTGACAGGCAGTCAGCCATTGGAACAGCTGAGCAAGTAAATCAAGCACAATTGTAACATTGATGAAGTCATTGTTGTCCTGTGTCAGAGTCCAGTTTTCTTTTTGAATCTTAGTATCTACTCATTCAATAAGGGATTGACCTCCCACTATGTGTCTTTTATTTAATAGATGCTTCCAAGGAAATAAAATTTAACAGATTTCAGGCTTCATGGAGATTTCCTTCTAACAGTGCACAAATTTAAATGATTTCATTATTTAGATAAAAACATTGAGTATCTGTTCTGAGGCAAAAATGTCATGCTGAGTGCATAAGTATAATGAGAGAGGTAGAAATAAAATTGCATCATATTTACACACAGTTAATTACTATTTTTATCAGTGCACTAATTTACTGGATTATTCATTCAGTCATTCAACAAACTGTTACCTCTCTCAGCGTAATATTTGCAGTCATGACACCTGGGGACTTGTGCAGTATAAAGTCAAAGAGAGGATTCTAGGTTTTCAAAAGCACAGGAGTTTCAATTAGCCACAAAATTTCTTGTGGAATCATGGAAACTTCATGGTTGCATCAAGCCTAACTAAAAAGATAAATAGACCAATGTAATTAAAAAACTGCTCTATATGGGAATTCCCTGACAGTCCAGTGGTTAAGACTCAATGCTTCTACTGCAGGGCCCCTGTTCAATCCCTGGTTGAGGAACTAAGATCACTCAAGCCCCATGGTGCTGAAAAAAAAATTCTCTCCAAACTGCCATGTTATGTAATATTTGACCATTTCCTCATGCTTCTAAACCTTCCTCCAAAACCCTCACCTCATGATGAAACTGTCAAGAGTATTATCAGAAGATACAGGGATATTGATATCTCCAGTGAAATCTTGGACCTCTGCCTAGTTGCAGAAATCTTATAATGTTATTTTCCATTGGGATCTCAGTTTACCCACCACCATCCACCCCTGAATAATAAAGAGCCTCCACATGACTCTGGGTCATACTTAATAACCACCATTTGACAAATACAAAAATTACTCAAATCTACATAACAACCAGTGGAAAACAGTGGGTACAAACAGCATGAGAACACGCTGATTTGCCTTGGATGGCCCTGAGAGGGGAGAAAGCTATGACAGCAACTAATCTTAGAGAATATAAAAAATGTTTCTCAACAGAGACTAGGCTCCATATGTTGCCATATGCTTGGAGACCATATAGTTCCCCTAATTCTGAGTGAAGTCATATAAATTTTCATAGAACATTTTTTCAAAGGTAAATATTGATATATGTGAGTAATACATGGATTAGTGATACATTTCCTGTCCTCAAGAATCTCTTAGTATAATAGAACGAATACCAATCTAAAGTAATTTCATAACTGCATAAGTGCTGCTGTAGGTATGTGTACAGTGACAGAACAGAGTGTTCCTCTTGACTCTGATTGGAGAGACCCCCCCCCCCAGAATCTGCACAGAGAAGGATCTGTTGGATCTGTGTTTTGGACAATGAGCAAGATTTTGTTGGGAAGATGGTTCAGGCAGAGGCAATGGCATAAAATATTCACATGGGTGGGAAGCAGAAGGATATCATTGCATTTTATTTATTTACTTTTGTTTTAATTTTATTGAAGTATAGTTGATTTACAATGTTTTGTTAGTTTCTGGTGTATAGCAAAATGAATCATTTATACATATACATATATCCACTCTTTCTTTAGATTATTTTCCACATAGACCATAAGATAGTATTGAGTAGAGTTCCCTGTGCTATACAGTAGGTTCTTATTAGTTATCTATTTTATATATAATGATTTGTATATGTCAGTCTCAAATCTCCCAATTAATCCCTCCTCCACTTATCCACTGCTAACCATGTTTGTTTTCTTCATCTGTGACTCTAGGTCTGTTTTGTAAATAAGTCCATTTGAGCCTTTTTATTAGATTCCACATATAAGCGATATCATATGATATTTGTCTTTCTGTGTCTGACTTACTTTACTTAGTGTGTTAATCTCTACATCCATCCACGTTGCTGCAAATGGCATTACATTATTCTTTTTTATGGCTGAGTAATATTCCATTATATACATATATCACATCTTCTTTATCCATTCATCTCTTGATGGACATTTAAGATTGCTTCCATGTCTTGGCTATTGTAAATAGTGCTGTACTTTAAAAGTAAAAGAAACAGCAATCAAAACTTGGAGTCTTCTGCCTTTAAAATTTAAATGAGCATTTTGAAGAGTCCCCACCCCTCCCTGAATTGAATTGGTTTGGTATACTAACCTAATTTCAGCCATGGCACTTGGACAGATTTGATTATAAATTACTTAGTAACTAATCTTAATTATTTGTTAAGTAAAATTAACAATTTATGATGCTATTTATATACATACATCCATCAGCCCAACACAACTGAATAATAGACCTAGGCAAAAATAGATCTGTCTACATTTACTCTTTCTACCCGGAAAAAAACAAAAAAATGAAGTGCATGAAGTGTTGATCGGGTAGTAATTCTTACCATTACAAGGTATGAGTGTAAAATGGTAATGTCTCCAAATAGAATATTCATTTTTTTAAATTTTATTAAAGTATAGTTGATTTACAATGTTGTGGTACATTCTGCTACACTGCAAAGTGTTCAGGTACATAGATATATAGATTATTTTTCATAGTTTTTCCATTATGGTTTACTACAGGATATCGAATATAGTTCCCTGTGCTATACAATCGGACTTTGTTGTTTATCCATGCTATATATAATAGTTTGCATGAACATTCATTTGTTGATAAGTGGAGAGTGTTTGAGAAAGAATACTTCAAAAAATGCATAAGAGATTTGATGATATATAAGTAACAAGTAAAATTATAAAATATTATTTAATTAGAATAATAAAAATAATGACCCCATTTTCAATGAGACAGGGGTATTGATTTGAGATACTTTTTTCATCCTTGTGAGCATATATGAGAGATATATGCTTATATATTTTTGATGCAGATAATTGATTGATGAACTCCTGAAGATAGCAAAATTCTTATATATTGAGATAAATTTAAAAAAGAATAACTGCTAACTTCCATTTCAGGGAACCATCCTAAGGAAGTAATAAAAAATATGAGTGAAGTGATCCATAATATTTTAACAATAGTTTTTAAAGGTGAAGATTTGATGTGACTTAAAAGTCTAACAATAGTGATTTAATTAACTAAATTGTTACACATAGAATAAACTAAAATGGGTGTATCAAATCATATCACTATTGTTTTTAATGACCTTTTTATTTGCTATGAACCAGGAAATTGTTATAAGCGTATTATGTACATATTATGCATTTTATCATCCCAATAATCCTATAAAGAATGTATTATCCATGCTTGCATTATAAAATGAGAAAATCAAATTTAAATTAGTTAAAATCTTGTCCAAATTTAGGCACAAAGTTGATAAGAAAAACTCAGCTTCAAACTCAAGATTTATATTCCCATGTCCTCTGATAATACAGAGAAAGTCATTTTGCTTCAATAAGTGGAGAAAACTGGTTATAAATCAAGGTATGTGTGATGATCACAATTCTTTATAAAATATACAAAGAGAAATATTGAAAGGAAGTAACCTTGTATGTTAATACATATTGTTTTTGGAGGGTAGGATTATGGATGATTTCTTCCTCCCTAACTTTTCTTTTTTCAGCATTAAAAATGTGTTTATTTTGATAAGAAAACATTTGAATGGGTTTCTGTCAAAACTTGAAATTGCACAATATCTGTTAAACATTCCAAACAGATACTCTGGTTCATGCTGAACCATTAGGGCTATAGCCCACATTTTCCACCCTGTTCATCTATCTTTCCAAGGTTTTGAACCATTCTTCCATACAGTTATCCCAAGATTCCTTTCTTTCTCTTATTGCCAATCACTACTGTAAAGACCCAGGTTCTGCCCCTGTCAAAGAAACACATTTCTGAGCATTTTCGGGCATCCAAGTGTCCTTTTCCTCTTCAGAGAGTGAAAAGATTAATTTGCTTCCAGAGTTTTGGCTAGAAAGATCTCAAACCCTGCATTCCTCCTCCTCTTTTTCTATTATGACTGAAGCTTTTCAAGTTCATGGGATTAAATTCAACTGAGAAAAGTTGATAGTGCTACAGGACAGAAAATTTATTATGTTTTTAATTATGTGTGGAACAGGAAAGAATTACTCTGCTCTTGCTGTGTGTATATTTGTTTGCATCTCTTTCCTTTCTGCAACAAGGCCATCTCTGGAAAGTAATGAAAGTAGATGGAATGGATTTTACTTGAGAAAAGTACACAAGAAATAAATAATTTGGGCCATGGGAAGGATTTATTTCATTTGCCTTCAGAATCTAAAATGTTTTAAGAATATAAAGAATGTACATGTATATATACACACACATACCTACATGTACACATATATGTATATAGACACATATATGCATATGGTAGGATAATACACATGTACACATGCACACACCAGGGGTTCTAAACACACAGGTTTTTTTTTAATGAGCAGTGTACTATGTACTTGCACAATTATATTTGTGAGACTCACCGAGGAAAAGCTGAATGGAAGGCTTCCCTAAATCTAGAAGACAGCCATAAACTTGAATTCAATTTTCTTGCTGGAGAAGATACTATAGTACTAGCATGGTGCATGTGTACACCACAGAATCAATGATGCTAGCAGGGTAGATGGCTACATGGTGTTTCTAGAGAGAACCTGGACCTAGAACTGCAGCACCCAAACCAATAAAGGATTATCTTGACCTAGGTTACACTTTTACAAAATTATAAGGGACCATGTAGCCCTGTATCAGGGGTTTCTTAGCAGACACTAGTGGAAGAAAGACTAGTAAGCCTATCCTCAATATCATGCCCAGCCTGATAGAGATCTTCCTACAAACTCTGGGATTCATATTTTTTCAATAATCTGAGACATAGAAGACACCTTTGATTCTATGTAGTACAGTGTTTTTTAAACTTTAAATCAGATTGTTTCCTTGCCTTTATTCCAATAGTTTATTATTAGTCTATAGAAAAGCAACAGATTTCTGTATAATAATTGTGTATCCGCAACTTTACTGAATTTATTATTGGTTCTAATAGTTTTATGGTGGAGACATAAGGGTTTTCTTTATATAGTATCATTTCATCTGCAAATAGCAACAGTTTAATTTCTTCCTTTCCAATTTGGATGAATTTGATTTCTTTTTTCTCTGCTTGCTGTGGCTAGGACTTCCAACACTATGTTAAATAGAAGTGGCAAAAGTGGGCATTCTTGTCCTGTTCCTGGTTTCAGAGGAAAAGCTTTCAATTTTTCACCATTGAGGACAGTGTTAGCTGTGGATTTGTCATAAATGGACTTATGTCGAGATATGTTCCCTCTATAACAACTTTGATGAGAGTTTTTAACATCAGTAGATGTTAATTTTTGTCAAATGCTTTTCATTATCTGTTAATATGATCATGTGATTTTTATCCTTCATCTTGTGAATGTGGTGTATCACATTGATTTACAGATAAATCAAATCTATAAAATCTGGAATAAATCCCACTTGATCATGGAGTATGTTTCTGTTTACACATTGTTGACTTTAGCTTGCTAATATTCTGTTGAGGATTTATCCATCTATATTGATCAGGGATATTGGCCTGTAATTTTCTTTTTCTTGTGGTGTCTTTGTCTGGTTTTGTTATCAGGACAATATTGGCCTTGTAGAGTGAGTTCATAAGCATTCCTTCATCTTAAATTTTTGAATAATTTGAGAAGGATAGGCATTAAGTCTTTAAATATTTGGTAGAATTCACCTGTGAAGTCACATGGTCCTGGACATTAGTTCGTTGGGAGTTTTTTTTTATTATTATTATTACTCATTCAATTTCATTACTAATAATTAATTTGTTCATATTATCTATTTCTTCCTGATTCAGTCTTGGGAAATTGTATGTTACTAAGAATTTATGCATTTCTTCTAGAGTGTCCATTTTATTGTTGTATAATTATTCATAGTGATCACTTATGATCATTCGTGTTTCTCTAGTGTAGGTTGTAACCTCTCTTTCATTTCCAATTCCATTTACTTGGGTCTCTCTTCTTCTTGATGAGTCTGGCTAAAGGATTATCCTTTTTTATTTTTTCTTTATCTTTTAAAATAACCAGCTCTTAGTTTCATTGATCTTTTCTACTTTTTTTTGTCTCTATTTTATTATTTCTGCACTGATATTTATTATAGCTTTCCTTCTACTAAACTTGGGCATTAGTTGTTCTTCTTCTAGTCCCTTTAGATAAATGGTTGTTATTTATTTGAGACTTTTCTTGTTTCCTGAGGTAGGTTTGTATACTTACAAATTTCCCTCTTAGAACTGCTTTGCTTAGTCCCATAGATTTTGGATCTATGTGTTTCCATTTTTGTTTGTTTCCAGGAATTTTTAAAATGTCTTCTTTAATTTCGTCAGTGACCCATTGGATGTTTAGTAGCATATTGTTTATGTTCCACATGTCTGTGTTTTTGCATTTTTTTTCTTGTAGTTGATTTTTAGTCTTATAATGTTGTGTTCAGAACAGATGGTTGATATGATTTCAATCTTCTTAAATTTACTGAGTATTATTTCATGGCCTGGCATGTCATCTATTCTGGATAATGTCCCATGTGCACTTGAAAATAATGTGCATTCTGCTGCTTTTGGATGGAATGTTCTATAGAAAGATAGACAGGTATATATATATATATATATAAAGTTCATCTGGTCTAATGTGTTATTTAAGTTCAGTATTCCTCCATTGATTTTCTATTTGGATGATCTATTGATGTAAGTGAGGTGTCAAAGTCCACTACTGTTATTGTCTTACTGTAAATTTCTTATTTTATGTTTTTTAATATTTGTTTTATATATTTAGTTTCCTATGTTTGGTGCATATATATTTACAACTGTTATATCTTGTTGGATTGATTCATTGACCATTATGTAATGTCCTTTTTCTTCTCTAGTTATAGTCTTTAGTTTAAAGCCTATCTTGTCTGATATAAGTATTGCTATCTCATCTTTCTTTTCATTTCCATTTGCATGGAATAGTTTTTTCACCTGCTCCCTTTTTGTCTCTGTGTGTATTTAGATGAGAAATGAGTTTCTTGTAGCAGCATATACATTGTTTTTTTAATTTATTCAGCCACTTTACATCTTTGAATTGGAGCATTTAGTCCATTTACATTTAAAGTTATTGACAGATATGTATTTATTGCCATTTTGTTCATTGTTCTGAGGTTGTTTTTGTAAGTCTTTTGTGTTCTTATCTTCTTTGTTTGCCCCCTTCCGTTGTGATTGAACGACCATCTTTACTTTTATGTTTAGATTTTTTTCTCTTAGTTGTGTGAGGAACTATTACAAATTTTTGGTTTGTGGCCCCGGGCTGGTAGCAGTTTGCTGGTGGACAGGTGAGCCCCTGAACTAATAAGCTACAGTCGAACTCCAAATTGATACTTTCCAGAACTAGTGCCCCGGTGATAGAACAAGCCCCCCAAAATGGATGCTGCTAGTCTTCATGTCCCCAGGGGAGTCCCAGTTGCCTCCAGCCTCTCTGGAAAGCTCTCTAAGATCAGCAAGTGGGTCTGACTCAGGCTCCTTTCAAATCACTGCCCTTGTGTTGAGGCTCAAATTATGAGAAAGGTGGAGTGCACACTTTAAGAGTGGAGCCTTTCTTTGCTGCAGCCCTCTGGATCTCCTGTATGCAAGCCCCATTGACCTTCAAAGTCATACATTCTAGAGGCTCATCTTCCCAGTGTAGCAGCTCTGGGCTGAGGAGCCCAATGTGAGGCTGGGGAGTCTGATGTGGGGTTTGGACTCCTCACTCTTTGGGGAAGATGTATCAATTGTGTTTGTGGGTTGCCTCCCCAAGGTTGTGGATCATGACTGTAGTGTGTCTCTGCCCCTCCTACCTGTCTTGCTGTGGTTTCTTCTTTATATCTTAGGTGTGGAGAATATTTTCTTCTAGTTTTGAGGCTGTTCTCATCTATAGCTATTCTGTAAAAATTTTCAAGTTTCTTGTGCCCATGAAAGGAGGTCAGCTCAGGGGCTTCCTGCTCTGTCATCTTGGCCACACACTTGAATATAATTTAAACCATCAGTTTTGTCTAATTTTTTTTGGCACTGATCTGACAAGAAAGATGGGATGCCACCTTGTTACTGCTAGGTGTGTGTAAAATTCCAGGTCCCACATTCTGACTCTACTGACATGTGAAGGACAGGGATGGATGTTCTGGCTTCCTAGTACCCTCCATTGATACAAGGAGGAATAAGTCATGACTCTCCACTTGGTCTCCTTCAACACCCCTCCAAGGGGAGAAGAAAAGATGTATTATTACTGCTGGCTGGGAGTGAAAGTCCAGGTTCCCATAGAAGTTTCCACTGACACAAGAGATATGCATGTCTTTTTACATCCTAGTAAAGATGGAAACCTAAGTGTCCCATTCAGATTTTGCTGGCATGGGGAAGGGTTGCCAATGTTTTTCCTGGGTGTTTGGCTATAGTAGAGTGGTTATTTTCTAAAAATTTTCTGTCTTACTAAGCTGTCCCTTTTCTTGTTCTCTGGCTAAGTAGAGAATGCTTTTGTTTTGGATGTTTTGTCTGCACCTATTGGTGTTGTCATGGTTTTTGACATCTCCAACATGGAGCTTCGGACATTTGAAACCAAAGGGAAACCCAAGAAACTCACTTTTATGTTATGCTTTAGGTTCCAAAGTCCCTGGCTAGTCTTCCTTCTTTTCTCCATCTTTCAGAATCTTTTTATATTTGTTTTATATGTAAAATCCAGGGACTTTAGTTGTACTTAGTGGGAGGAATAGGGTGTGTACATCTGTTCCAGTCCCCCAGAGATTGAGTTACATGCAGGTTTTTTTTTTTTTACAAGAAACATTTTATTTTTAAAATAATTTTAAAACTTGGAAACTCCTGGTTTCACAAAAGATAAAATGGAAACCTGAAGTGAGTAACTTGCTGAAGACCTCTGAGCTAGTTAGAATAACAGCCAAGATTGGAACCAGGTCACTCACTCACAATTTAAATTACTTTCTACTACTTTTCTGTCATAATATATGGTGCCCACTGCTGTGTCCTTATAGTCTTCTTTTCAATATTCCCCTTAATCTACTGGAGTTTGAAGACTAGACAGTGTCTCAATGGACACTGAATGAGAATCTCAAGAACCATCTACCTTAACTAATGAGAGGAGTTTTCTTCCCATCTTTGAGGAGAGAACTGCTTATACATTACACCTGTCTCACTACTGAGGAATATGGAGTTCACAGAAATATGAATAATATTTTAAGTCATATTTTCCCTTAAACTTCACCAATTTTGATCCATTCTTAGCTGTGATCATCCATTTCTTCGTTCAGATCACGGTGGTTGCCTTTTTCCTTTTGGTAGCTCCCCATACATTTTCTTATCCCTACCCTCCTCCAAAATTATCTATTTCTTTTTATTTCAACCATAGTCAGTTTTTCAAACTGCCATAATATTACTGACTTTTTATACTTCTTAAAATAAAGATAAAATACTTAGCCTGGTAACAAAAAGAAAATTTAAAAAGGAACCTCAGTATATCCTCATACCTAGTTCAGCTTCATCTTGTCATACCCCCCCATAGCTCTCTGTGTTTCAGCCTCATGGTTCTTTTTCTGAGCTCTTGTTCATGCTATACACTCTCATCCACTTAGGTATGAAGCCTTTGCACCTGCCATTCAATTATTGGAAATATATCTCAAGCCCTCACACATCCACCCCTTTTCCTTAGAAATTTGCACACCTTTTAGATATCAGTTTAAATATCATCTTCTAAGAATATATAATATTCTTTAGATACACATTCCTTTCTGCCACAGAACCATACTCCTTCTTTTGTGGCACTTCATCTATGTGTCATTTTACATTTGTGGATGCAATTATTTGATTTATGTTCTCCTCAACTTTAGAGTCACCTCCACTGGAAGAGTCCAGGAATGTTTCAACTCCCACATTTAATTCCCAGAAACTAACTCAGGACTTATTATATAACAGATGTCCAGTGAATGTTGGTTAAATTAATGGAGGAAGGTGGAAAGGAAAAGAAAAAAAGAAGAAAGGAGAGGTGGAGTGGGGGAAGAGAGAAGGTGAGAGAAAACAAAGGGAGTAGGAAGGATAACTATGTGTGGACTTATTTTTCAATCCTTGTTCTGGCTCTTAGTTTCTCAAATCTCAGCATTCTCAAACCAAAGTTAATAAATTTTCCCTTATTGGGCTATTGTGGGAATTATGTAAATTATTATATCTAAAATACCTACAGCAGAGCCTGGAATATTGAGTCAATGCTCAGTCCATGTTAGGTCATATCCCTTCCTACCTAATATTAGCTAGTTAGCTAAAACATTTTCTCTTAGAATATTTTTAATTCAGTGTGGGTATTTGTTTAATTTGGAGACCTCATCCATCAAAAATGTTATTAAATTGTTATTACTTGATGATTTACTACAACTAAAACTGTCTTTCACACACATCAGGTAATACACTAACATAACTCAGGAATGAGTACTAAAATTGCCAGTGGTCCTAAAAGTCTTTAATTATGAAACAATGTACAATTTCATTTCTAGCTCACTTTGAAAAGTGGAGAAAGCATTACTCTCATTTTGTATGCATGACACTGAATCCCATGAAATACTCCATTGATTTCATAATCCTTGCCATTAGCAGTTAAGTGCTTATATTATTCTGCTCCCTGATAGTTAGAAAACTTGTTAAGACACTATTTTCTGTGGCTTTGCTCTGCCCCAAGAGTTGCTGTCCCTCACGTATGTCTGGGTTTTAGTGGACATATTCCTTACTTTTAACATTTTGCTCTAAAGGATTTTCAAAGTGGGATGCCTGGGCTCTGTAGATTGGCTTTTTCCAAGGATATAGCTGCATATACAGAGTCATCTTATTGAACCCAAATGGTGTTATGATAAAGTGGATATGCCAAGGCTTTAAAGGCAGACTACCAGGGCTTGAATGCTATATGTATCTCTTACTAAAGGTATAATCTTAGAAATAATATTTTACCTCTCTGATCCTCAGTTTTCCTATTGCAATACCTATCCTCTAGTATTGTTTTGAGAATCAAATGAGAAATATCTAATGTCTACTATTTGCCTGAGATTTTTCTAAGTATTCTATAATTATTAGTTCACTTAATCTTTGCCCAAACCCTGTGAGAGTGAAACGATTATTGTTTCATTGTATGGATGGGACAATTGCATGCAGAAGTCACTTTCCCAAAGCCATACCACTAGAAAGTGGCCACACAGGACAGAAACCCAGGCAGTGGGCCTCTCAGAGTACTGACCACATGTACTTGCATGGCACAGAGTGGCCATGGAATCCTCATGTCCTTCTAGTCCTGCTGCTGGCTGGCATTGGTATGGAAGGTGGGCAGATAGTGTTTCTTGACACTGCACATCTCCCAGATTTGTTAGGAGCCAAGCCACAGGGGCATGTCATTGTTTTCTGGCTGTATTTTGTCTTGAAGGGCTGAGTATGCACTCGCTCATGCTACCACAATGCAACTTTCTCTGGATTAAGATGAATTAAGCAGGGAGAATCAGACAACGGTAAAGGGATCAACCTTTCAGATTCATATTCAAGATAGAATCATGGAGTCTAAGCTGGATGGTACCATGCAAATGGTTACTGGAGATTCTTTCAGTTTTGTTTGTTTGTTTTTAATTGGGGTATAGTTGCTTTACAATGTTGTGTTAGTTTCTGCTATACAATGAAGTGAATCAGCTATATGTATACATATATCTCTTCTTTTTTGGATTTCCTTCTCATTTAGGTCACCACAGAGCAATAAGTAGAGTTCATGGTGCTACACAGCAGGTTCTCATTAGGTTTTTTGTTGTTGTTTGTTTGTTTGTTTTTTGCCTTGCAACAATTCTGAATTGTTTTTCTGGAAGATTGCCTATCTCTACTTCATTTAGTTGTTTTTTCAGGGTTTTATCTTGTTCCTTCCTCTGGTATATAGCCCTCTGCTTTTTCATCTTGTCTATCTTTCTATGAATGTGGCTTTTGTTCCATAGGCTGCAGGGTTGTATTTCTTCTTGCTTCTGCAGTCTGCCCTCTGGTGGATGAGGCTATCTAAGAGGCTTGTGCAAGTTTTCTGATGGGCGGGACTGGTGGTGGGTAGAGCTGGCTGTTGCTCTGGTGGGCAAAGCCCAGTAAAACTTTAATCCATTTATCTGCTGGTTGGTGGGGCTGGGTTCCCTCTCTGTTTGTTGTTTGGCCTGAGGTGACACAACACTGGAGCCTACCCAGGCTCTTTGGTGGGGCTAATGGTGCAATCTGGGAGGGCTCATGCCAAGGAGTACTTCCCAGAACTTGTCCTGCCAGTGTCCTTGTCCTCACGGTGAGACACAGCCACTCCCTGCCTCTGCAGGAGATCCTCCTACACTGGCAGGTAGGTCTGGTTCAGTCTCCTATGGGGTGACTGCTCCCTCCCCTGTGTACTGATGCACACACTACTTTGTGTGTGTCCTCCAAGAGTGGAGTCTCTGTTTCCCCAGTCCTGTTGAAGTCCTACAATCAAATCCCACTAGACTTCAAAGTCTGATTATCTAGGAATTCCTCCTTCTTTTGCCGGACCCCCAGGTTCAGAAGCCTGACATGGGGCTCAGGACCTTCACTCCAGTGAGTGGACTTATGTGGTATAAGTGTTCTCCAGTTTGTGAGTTACCCACCCATCAGTTATGGGATTTGATTTTACTGTGATTGTGCCCTTCTTACTATCTCATTGTGGCTTTTGCTTTGTCTTTGGATGTGTGGTATCTTTTTGGGTGAGCTCCAGTGTCTTCTTGTCGATGATTGTTCAGCAGTTAGTTGTGATTCTGGTGTTCTCTCAAGAGGGGGTGAGAGCTGATATGCTTCTTATTAAAAAAAAATTACATAAATACAAATAAAAGTGCACACAGAACTATCAAGTTCTATGATATTTTCTACTCACCTTCTATATATCCCTACTATATTTTTAGTTTATTTGCTCAATATTGAAAATAAAATTTGTCAAAAAATATATTTTACAAAAACACAATCATGAATTAAATACTTTAAATAACTCAGCAACTATAAAACAACTTTACCTTTTTTTCCAATTTAAGGGTATTTTTCTACCACTTCTTGGTAAAGATTATAAAATAGTTTATCTCTGTCTGATTGATAGCCTTATTAATTAGTTATACACTGGGATTTTGGTGTTGTAAGGAAAAAATCAGAAATAATTTTAAATAAAAATGTTTAGTTGTTGCAAAGGCAATTTACTGGTTTTGATGAGCTAAATCACTTGGGTTCAACACTGAAGAACATGTATTCATACTTACTAATTTCCTTAACAAACCAAGACAGATGCTTCCAGTAAGAGCTTACTGTATAAATTGGCCTAATCCTCCTGATGAGAACAACTAAACCAAAAAAAAAAAAAAAAAAAGGTATAAGAAAATAAAACAAAATTAAAGTGAAATACCACTGGATGAGTTCCAGGGGGGAAAAAAATCTTAGAACATAAGCTATCATTTGGGATCATATTAATTTTGGAGGCATCTGTCAAATCTGGAGAAGCCTACTGAGACTACAAGAATATTAAATGTTAAACAGAGCATTTGAGAAACTCATGGGATGGAGACAAAAATTAGAATTCAGGAAATATCAAGAAAAGTGGATATGCCTTGACAAATCTTTACATTATAGTCAGCAAATAAGGCTAAATTGGACTAAAATATAAAACTGTCAGAAGAAATACAGTCGTATAACCTATACAAGAATTGTACCCAAGCTGCTCACACACTGTGCAGCCCCCTCACTCACACTGTCTTTAAAAACCCTTTGCCTGTGCTGAGATGTCAAGATGTTTTTTAAGGACACTAGTCTTCCACCTTCTTGTTTAGTTGGCTTTCTTGAATAAAGTTGCTTTCCTTGTCTCAGCACCTTGTCACTCAACTTACTGGCCTGTCAGGTCATGTGGTGAGTAACCCAACCTCAGTTCGGTAACAGATTTAGATAGAAAGATAGAAGGAAAACAACTTCTAAATAATAGCATATGCAAATGTACCAATGATTTTGGGAATGGCAAATATTTCTTAACTATACTGAAAAATGAAAAGTCCAATAAATTGGACTATGCTAAAGCTAACAATGCCTATTTATCAAAAGATATGATTTGGAGTGAAATGCCTCAGAGTAGGAGAAGATATTTTTAATACATACATTTTATGAAAGGTATTATGAGAATATATAAATTAAAATCCTTAATATATGGTTAGAAAAATCTGAAATAAACTTTTACACATCACAAAAAGGAAACCCCAAGGACCAAAGAACATACCAAAAATGTTCAACTTTAACCTTTAGGGAAGTACAAATTAAGCCAAAATGAGATGTAACTATACTGTCACCAGAGTGACAAAAGTTCAAAAGACTGACATTTCAAAGTGTTGATGTGACTATGGAAATGAAGTTTCCATACTCTGCTGTAGGAACATACATTAATACAATTTATTTGTATAAGTGTTTGATAGTATCTACTAAAATTTTGTATACTCTATGATCCAGTAACTCTACTCTTAGATATACCTCTAATACAAAAGCCAGGACATGTGAAACAAAAACTATGAAAATGAATGAAAAATTAGTCAATCTATACATTTGTAATTTGTATGTCTTTATTTATTGTATATTTTAAGAAAATAAGTTTACTTGCAATAAATACATAATTAAATATATAATATTCCATGTCGAATATTGTACATTTTTATTAGAGAAAATATGGCAATAGATACAATGACTTTAATATATGCAAAATACATTAAAGAAAAACCTCTCAGAAAACTAGGAAGAACACAATTTCCTTGAATCTGATACCATGTAACACAGCAAATGCTCTACTTCATGGTGAAATATTGTTACCATTTCCCTCTGACTTTGGAAAATACTCAAAAATGCTTGCTAACTCAGGGCTTATTTACTATTACACTGGAGGTTTTTCTACCCAGTGCAAACAACAAATAATAATAAAACTTTTAACATTTGAAAAGGACTAGATTTTGTATATAATGTAAGAATATAGACATATGCTATTAAAATTAACAAGTGAATATAGAAAGATTACGTGGTTAAAAGTCAACTGCAAATCTATATTTCAGCAACATATGGAAGCTGAGATTTAGAAAATAAAAATATTTGTATTGATGCAAATAACATTAAATACTTAGGAATAAATCTAATAAAAAAATGTCCAATATTCCACATGGACACTATCAAAGACTATTGCCAAGAGAAAAATTTAAAAACTTAAATATGTGATCTTTTCAAATAATGTTGCTGAGAAAATTACAAATCTATATAAAAAGATACTCAATAGCAATAATAATAATAATAATAATAATAATAATAATAATAATACAATTTAAAAATGGGCAGAGAACCTGAATACATTTTTTCCAAAGAAGACATACAGGTGGCCAACAGGTACATGAAATGATGCTCAATATGACTAATCATCAGGGAAACCATATCACCTCACATCTGTTAGAATGACTATTATCAAAAAGATAAGAAATAACAAGTGTTGACAAGGAGGTGAAGAAAAGGGAATCATTGTGCACTGTTGGTGGGAATGTGAATTGTTGCAGCCACCATGGAAAACAATATGGAAGGTCCACAAAAATATTAAAAATACAAATTGTATATTACCCAGCAATTCTACTTCTGTGTATTTATCTGAAGAATACAAAAACACTATGTTGACAAAATATTAGCCCACCACTTTCACTGTGGCATTATTTACAATAGCCAAGATATGGAAACAATGTAAGTGCCCATAGATGGGTGAATGGATATGTTATGGCTAGATATAAATACTATTCAGCCATAAAAAGAATGAAATCTTATCATTTACAACAACATGGATAGACCTTGAAGGCTTATGTTAAGTGAAATAAGTCAGAAAGAGAAAGACAGACAAATACAATATGATCTCATTTATATGTGGAATCTAAAAGAAAAAAAAGAAAGTTCATAGAAACTGAGAACAAACTGGTGGGTGCCAGAGTCAGGGGGTAGATGGTGGGCAAAATGGGTGAAGGGGGTCAAAAGCTACAATCTTCTCTTATAAATAAGTCATGGGAAAGTAATGTACAGCATTGTGACTATAGTTAATAATACTCTTGCATATTTGAAAGTTACCAAGAGAATAGCAACTTTGAAGACTTCTTCAAAGTCTTCATTACAAGGGAAAAATTGTAATTATGTATGGTGACAAATGTTAACTAGAATTATTATGGTGATTATTTCATATCAAATCATTACATTGTACATCTGATCTAACATAATGTTGTATGTTATAATTCAATTTAAAAAAAAAAGATGGGCATTAACAATCTACTTCAAGCCTTACACATAAATAAATTGCAAGGGGATTATAGATTTAATTGTGGAAAAAATAATAAATCGTCTACCTTATAACAGGATAATAGCTTCATATCTTTAGGTACAGGAAAGAATTTCTTTAATATGATATAAAGAGCATTGATCCTAAAGGGAATGAATTGATAAATTGTGCTACATTAGAATAAAGAGCACTTAGTGAAGACATCATTAAGAAAGCGAAAAGGCAAGCCAATGTGTAGGAAAATGTATTTGCAACATATGTAAGTGACATAGAGTCCTATACAGGTTATATCAATAATTCCTCCAAAAACAAGAAGACTACCAATAGGAAAAGGCACAAATAATTTGAGCAGGTATTTCAAAAAGAAAATGGCCAAATGACCAATAAATCTATAAAAGAATGTTTTATATCATTAAAAATCAAGGAAGCAAAAATTAATTCCACAATGAGATACATTAAAAACCCAGCAGAATGGCTAATGCTAATTATTATGTAATACCAACTTTGGTGAGAATGTAGAGCTGTAGGGACTTCCATTTACTGTTAATAGGAGTAGAAATAATGACCACAACCTTACGAACATATCTGCCAAAATCTACTAATACAGAACACACACACAATCCCTGTGACCCACCAGTTTTATTCTTAGGTGTATACCTAATCGGTATGTGCAAATGTGCACCAAAGTCTTCAACAAATATATAGCATAATTTAATAAAATAGCCCAAAACTAAAAACAACCCAAATGTCTATCAGCATTTCAATGAATACATACATTTTGGTGTATTCCTATAATAGAAAGTGTAGAGGGATTAAAACAAACAAACTATGAATGTACTCTGTTTATAAAATTATATAATTAAAGGAGTGAGAAAGCAAGCCACATAGATAAATATTATAAATATTGGGTTGAGAGAAAGTAGGTACACACATACACATAAACACATCACAGATTAATATTGTAAAATTCCATATGTATTTAAAGTTCAAATTCATGACAAATAATATAATATCAGAATCCAGGCAGATGATTAACTTTGGTGAGATATGAGGGGTTACTTATTGGTAGAGATCAGGAGAATGGGTTTCTGTGGGGATGATGTGTTGTCCTGGTTGATAGTTGTGAGAATATCTTCACTTTGAGATACTTATTGGATGATGCATGTATGATTTATTGCACTTTCTATATGCATGTTTCACTTTATTAGAAAAATGTTCAAAAATGTCGAGATATATTTGAGGAAAGAAATAGACTAACAAATAAGTTTGGAATATATCTCTACCTCTATGTTTGTCTATCTATCCATCTGTTCAGATACAGATTCATATATTATAAACAAGTGTCCCAGTAAATTTGAAACAAATAGAAATAGATCAATACACAGAATAATATAGCTTACTAAACATGATACAAAAAGAAATAGAAAATAAAAAATTATCTTATTTCTATTTAAAGAAATCTGTAATTAAAATCTTCCCTCAAAGAAAATCTCATGCCCTTTTGTCTTTATGAGTGAATTCTATTGAATAATTAACAAAGAAATCATATCGATTTATGCAAATTTTCCAAAAGAATAAAAAAAAAAGGGAACTATCATGAGGGCAGCATATTTTTAATTCTAAGTTTTGACAAGAATATTACAAGAAAAAGAAATTCAAGGCAATATCACTCAAGAATGTAGACACAAAAATTTGAGCAAACAAAAGCCAGTGATATGTATAAATAATATATGACGAACAATTTGGTTTTATTCCAGAAATACATGGTTGATTTATATATGGAAAATACATGAAATCATTTCCATAAATGAAGTAAAACTATTTAATAATCTATAACATCCTTTTTTTTTTTTTTTTTTTTTTGGTACACGGGCCTCTCAATGTTGTGGCCTCTCCCATTGTGGAGCACAGGCTCCGGATGCGCAGGCTCAGCAGCCATGGTTCATGGGCCCAGCCGCTCGGCGGCATGTGGGATCCTCCCGGACCGGGGCACAAACCCGTGCCCCCTGCACCGGCAGGCGGACTCTCAACCACTGTGCCAACAGGGAAGCCCCATCCACTGTATTTTAAAAACGTTTTCCAAGCTAAGAATAAAGAGAATGTCCTTAATCTACAAGAAACAAAAACAACACCCACCCCTCACAAAAAGTTGTCATGCTTAATGGTTAATGAGGAAATAAAGAAACTTCCTCTGTGGGACTAGGAAAGCATAAGGATTCATAACATTGCCACTTGTCTTCATTATTGTACTGGAGCTACTAACGCAATAAGCCAAAGTAAAATAAAATGAAATAAAATATTTAAGATTTAAAAAGAAGAAATAAAAATGCTACTATTTTTGAATCACTTGATTCAATATGACAAAATTCAAAATAATAGGCAAATAATTATTAGAATTACTGAGTTTAACAATTTTGCTGGATAAAAGGCTAGTATACATAATTCAGTTTTTTTAATCTATATCAGCGACCACTAGTTAGAATGTGAAATAAAAGTTACAAAAATATTAACAATCTTGGGAATAAATCTAATAGAGAAACAGTATGATACTTCCTCCTTTTTGAAAGCTGTAAAGTACTCAAACAAATTTTTAACACTTTATTTTTTAGACCAATTTTAGGTTCACAGCAAAATTGAATGGGAAATACAGAGAATTCCACTATACCCACTGTCCCTACAGATACATAGCCTTCACCACCAACATCTCTCATCAGAGTGGTGCATTTGTCACACTTGATGACTACATTGGCATATCACCATCACTCAAATTATATAATTTACATTAGGGGTTACTCTATGGGTTTTGACAAATACATAATGACATATGTCTACCATGGCATCATACGGATTAGTTTCACCACCCTAAAAATGCTCTATGCCCCACAGATTCATCTCTCCTTGCCCCCTAATTCCTGGCAACCACTCATCATTCTACTGTCCCCTGCGTTTTACCTTTTCCAAAATATTATATAAGTTGAATCATATAGTATGTAGCCTTTTCAGATTGGCTTCTATCACTTAGTAATATGCATTTAAGGCTCCTCCATGTATTTTCGTGGTTTGATCGCTCAGTCATTTTTAGTGCTGAATAAATATTCCATTGTCTGGACGTATCTCAGTTTATTCATCCATTCACCTGAAAGACATCTTGGTTGCTTCCAAGTTTTGGCAATTATAAATGAAGATGGTATAAACATCCATGGACATAAGTTTTGTTTTGTTTTGTTTTGTTTGTGTGGACATAAGTTTTTAATTCATTTGGGTAAATATCAAGGAGTGCAATTGCTGGAATACATGGTAAGAGTATGTTTAGTTTTAAATTTTTAAGAAACTGCCAAACTATACCAGTTTGCATTCCCACCAACAATGAATGAGAATTCCTGTTGCTCCTAATCTTTGCCAACATTTGGTGTTGTTAGTGTTCCTGATTTTGGCTAATATGATAGGTGTGTAGTGTATTCCATTGCTGTTTTAATTTGTATTTCCCTGATGACATACAATGCAAAAATATTTTCATTTGCATATTTGCCATCTGTATATCTTCCTGATGAGGTGTCTGTTCAGGTCTTAAGCCCATTTTTAAATTAGGTTGTTTTTTCATTATTGATTTTTAAGAGCTCTTTATGGATTTTAAATAACAGTCTTTAATCGGATACTTACTTTGTAAACATTTTCTTTCAGTCTGTGGTTTGCGTTCTCATTCTCTTCACCTTGTCTTCCCCAGAGTATAAGTTTTTAATAAAGTTCAAATTATAAGTTACTTATTTTATGTGTCATGCCTATGATGTTGTGTTAGAAAAGTCATTGCCATACCCAAGGTCACCTGGGTTTCTCTTCTATTATCTTCTACGAGTTTTACAGCTTTGGATTCACATTTATGTATATGGTGAATATTGAGTTAACTTTTGTGAAGAGTATAAGGTATGTGCCTAGGTTCTCTTTTTTTAATTTTTAAAATTTATTTATTTATTTATTTGCAAGTGAAAGTCCAGTAATTCTGGCAGCATTTGTTGAAGATACTACCTTTGTTTCATTGTATCACTTTTGCTCCTTTTTCAAATATTTTTTGACTATATTTATGGGGTTTATTTCTGGGTTCTGTATTTTGTTCCACTGATCTATTTATCTATTCTTTTGCCAATACCACATCTTGATTACTATAACTTTATGATAAGTCTTGAAATCAAGTAGTGTGAGTTCTCTAACTTTGTTCTCATTTAATATTGTTTGCTATTCTGTGTCTTTTGCTTTTTATATAAATTCTACAATCAGTTTGTTGATATGTACAAAATAAATTGCTGAGATTTTAATTGGGATTGCATTCAATTCATAGATTATATTGGAAATAAGTGACATCTTAGAACATTGAGTCTTACTATACATGAACATGGAATATATTTCCATTTATTTAGTTATTCGTTTAATTATTTTTTATTTATCAAAGTTTTGTAATTTTCCTCATATAGACCTTATTCATATTTTGTTAGATTTATACCTAAACATTTCAGTTGGGGGAATGTTAATGTAAATGGTATTGTGTTTTAATTTCAAATATCACTTGTCCATTATTAGTTTATTGGAAAAGGATTGACTTTTGTATATAGGCATACCTTGGAAATATTTTGGGTTCAGTTCCAGACCACATGATAAAGCAAATATAACAATAAAGTGAGTCACAGAAATTTTTTGTTTCCCAGTGACATAAAATTTATGTTTATACTATACTGTCCATTAATTGTCTGAGAAACAATGTGCATACATTAATTTTTAAAATTATTGTTAAAAAATGCTAACTATCATCTGAACCCTTAGCAAGTCATAGTAGCATCATAAAGGACTCCTCATCATAGATCACCATTACAAATACAATATTTGAAAAAGTTAAAAATATTGTGAAAATTACCAAAATGTAACATAGAAACATGAAGTGAGCAGAAACTGTTGGAAAAATGGTGTCAATTGACTCGCTTGATGTAGAGTTGCCACAAACCTTCTATTTGTAAAAAATGCAATATTTGCCAAGTGCGATAGAGTGAAACACAATAAAATGAAGTATTCTTGTATTAACCTTGTATCCTGCAATTTTCTTATAATTTCTTATTAATTTCCAGACGTTTTATTCTTTGTTGATTACTTCAGATTTTCTACATAGACAATCACACCATTTGGAATGAAGACAACTTTTTTCTCTTTTCATTCATTTAATTTCATTTTATTTCCAATTCTTGTTTAATTGCTTTGACATATGACTTTCAGGACAATATTACCAAGGAATGGTGAGAAGACTAAAATATTTTTGTTGACAGAAATTGATGAAGACCTGTATAAATGAAAGACAACATCGTTTGTCTCATATATTGCAAGATAAAATGTTGTAAAATATGAATTATTTCTAAAATTACTTAAGTCATAAAAAATACCCCAGTCCTTATTTTTGTGTGGACATGAGTGTGATTATTGAAAAACTAATTATAACATGTATATGTAAATGCAAACTTCCAGGCATCATCATGATAAGACATAAAGGAAAGGAAAAATAATTAAGATAGTGTAGTAGTGGGACAAAAATAGATTGAAATATATATATATATAAAGTAAAGAAAAAATAATTAAGATAGTGTAATAGTGGGACAAAAATAGATTGAAATATATATATATATATATATATATATATATATATATATATATATATATGCAATGGATCAAAAAATGAGCTAGATATAGACATAAACATATACAGACACATTTAACTTATGACACTGATGGCACTATAAAAACAGTGAGGGAAGGACAAATTTTTCAATTTATGGAGCTGGGAAATTTCTGTATACATATGGAGAAATAAATCGATATCCAACCGTAACATTCAAAAACAAATTCCAGATGTATTGAAGTTTAAAATATGAAAGTCAGAACAAAACAATTCTTAGAAAATAAGTAGAAAAATATATTCAAGAATTTAGTATAAGGAATGATTTTAAAATAAGACATAAACAATAAAAATTGAAAAAAAATTAAATTGAACCTCAAAAGTTAGAATTTCACATTATCCAGGGTTAAAAAGAATTCCATAGTGTAGAAAAAATGTTTGAAGCACATACTTGAAAATGGCATATAGAGAGAATATATATTCTTGCAAAAACAGACAACCTAACCTAAAAATAGGCAAGAAACATGAATAGTCATCTTACAAAAGATATTCTCTTAGCCATTTAACCTATGAGAAAGTGCTTATTTTGTTAACAATCTGGAAAACATGAATGATCGACAATGAGATAACTCCATGAGAATTAGTAATATTAAAAAATACTGACAATAGAAAGTGTGAGTGAAGATAAAGAACAATAAGTAATTTATTGCTGGTGGAAATATAAGTGGATTTATCCACTTTTGAACACTATTTACTAAAAATCAATAATCATGTACTAATGATCCAGTACTTCTACTGCTAGGAAATATTCAATAAAAATGTAAGCCTAAAGATGGGAATAAAGAAGCAGACCTACTAAAGAATGGACTTGAGTGCTTCCCTGGTGGCGCAGTGGTTGAGACTCCGCCTGCCGATGCAGGGAACATGGGTTCGTGCCCCGGTCCGGGAAGATCCCACATGCCCCGAAGCGGCTGGGCCTGTGAACCATGGCCATTGAGCCTGCGCGTCCGGAGCCTGTGCTCCGCAACGGGAGAGGCCACAACAGTGAGAGGCCCGCATACCGCAAAAAAAAAAAAAAAAAAAAAAAAGAATGCACTTGAGGATATGCGGAGGGGGAAGGGTAAACCAGGACAAAGTGAGAGAGTGGCATGGACATATATGCACTACCAAACGTAAAATAGATAGCTAGTGGGAATCAGCCGCATAGCACAGGGAGATCAGCTCAGTGCTTTGTGACCACCTAGAGGGGTGGGATAGGGAGGGTGGGAGGGAGGGAGATGCAAGAGGGAAGAGATATGGGAACATATGTATATGTATAACTGATTCACTTTGTTATAAAGCAGAAACTAACACACCACTGTAAAGCAATTATACTCCAATAAAGATGTTAAAAAAAAAAGTAAGCCTAAGTATAACAAGTTGAATGTACAAGTATCTTCACAGTAGCATTGCTCATAATATAAAAGCTAGAAAAAAGTGTATCATGTTAGAATGGAAAAATAGTGGTATATTTATTTAATGAACTACAGTTTTTGTTTTTTTAAAGAATGATATTAAATTTTATAAGAAGTACCACTGAGGGAAAAATGATAGACACCAATGAATAAATATAGTAAAATTCTATTTAGATGCATTTCAAAAACAGGCACAACTACTCAGTTGTAGAAGCCAGGATGGATATTACCATTGGCAATGTGGGAAGGAACAGAACATCCTGGGGCAAAGGTGTCTTCTGTCCTTCTGGTATTATTCTATTTCTTGATCTCTATGGCAGTTTTGTTGTGCATCTACATTTTGTATACTTATCTGTATGTATTCTTCAATTAAAAAGACAAAAAGTGAATTAGTCTAATTGGACTAACTACTTTGGTGAAATTTTTCCTCTAGTTCAGTGATTACAACCTGGAAGTTTACTTTAAGAAATTAATTTTTAAATTACAATGAAATGTCAAGAAGGAAAGGGAAAATTAGGGGTATGGGATTAAGAGATGCAAACTACTATGTACAAAACTTATAAGCAACAAGAATATAATGTACAACACAGGGAATTATAGTCATTATCTTGTAATAACTTTTAATGGAGTATAACCTGTAAAAATACTGAATCACTATGCTCTACGCTGAAATTAATATAATACTGTAAATCAGCTCTACTTCAACAAAAATTACAATAAGAATGTAACTTTAATGTATAGAAATGTAAATGAAAATTTATATCTCTGTCTCAACTCTTACTTTTCTGAAATAAGGAAGAATGAGTTTAGACTGAAGAAACTTTAAGTTTCTTCTAGGTCTAAGTATCAAGGACTTATCATTTTTAAATATGTTTGTTCCAGATTCTCAGATCTCAAGGGATTGTTTCTTTCCTATTTATATTTTAAAAATAACTGCTTGGTGTTACTCTTTCAAATTGAGGTCAAATTTATATATAGTGAAAGGATCTTCAGTGTATAACGATGAGTTTTGAAAAATTCATACAGCTTTGTAACCATCACATCTACTAAAATATGGAATCTTTCCATTATCCCAGAACATTTTTTTTATGTCTTCTTCTGGATCATCTCCACTCCCCATAAGCAATCACTGTTGTAAATTTCTATGGCCATATATAAGCATTGACTTATTATGAACTTCTTATAGACAAAATTAAACAGTATATAAACTTCTGTGTCTGATTTTGTTCATTTAAAAATGTTTTGAGATGCACCCATGCATATATCAGTATTTCTTTTTAAAGCAGTGAGTAGTATTCCATTGTTTATCAAAGTGTTTTTAGAATTTTATACTCTCATGAGCAATATTTGATTTCATTTATGTGAAATAGCCAAAATAGGTAAATCATAGAGTTAGCAAGCATATTAGTGGTTGCTGGGAACTGGAAGAGAAGAAAATGAAGAGTGACAATTTACTGAGTACAGGGTATCCTTTGGGGGTGATGAAAATATTTTCAAACTAAATGGAGATGATTATTGAAAACCCTTGTGAATGTACTATCACTGAATTGTGCATTTTAAAATGGTTAATTTTATGTCATGTGATTTTTACCTCAGTAAAAAAGAAATGATTGCAGGAAAAACAAATAATCATAATAATAAAGAAAAAGAAAAAAACATGATGACATTTTATTTATATGCTATTCATGCTCCTATTGGATTTTAGCTATATCTCTTTGCATTTTTATTTTGGTTGCCCTACGAATTACACTGTGCATTCTTAACCTACCAAAGCTTACTTCAAATGAATTTTGTATATCACTTTATTTATGATGTTGTTACTGTACAACAGTAAATTTGGTTTTCCATCTAGATATTTTTGTTATTTTTGACATATTTATAATTCTGCTTATATTATAAATATCACAATAAAGTATTGTTATTTTTCCCTTAAACAGTTATCCTTTAAAGTGACAAAGAGAGAAATCAAGATCACATTTAATAGTTACTCAGATATTTATCATTTCTATTTATTTTTATTCCTTCTTTTTATGTTTTCCAAAATATTTTTCCAGTTTCATTAATGTATTATTAACATATAACATTGTGTACATTTAAGGTGTACAATTTATTTCATATATGTATAAATTACAAAATAATTACCACAATAAATTTAGTTAACATCCATCACCTCACACAGTTCAATTTTTTTTTATGATGAGAACTTTTAAGATGTACTCTCTTAGCAATGTTCAAACATATAATTGTTAAATGTAGACATCATGCTGTATATTATTGGTATATTCACAGTAGTTCTATTTGAATACTGTTTTCTCTAGTGGCTGTACAAATTAACATTACAACAGTGTACAAGTGTTTCCTTTCTCCACATACTTACCAGCACACCAGCACTTCTCTCTCTCCTCTCTCTCTCCCTCTCTTTCTCTCTCTCTCTCTCTATCTATCTCTATCTCTATCTCTCTTTGTAATAGCCATTCTGACAAATGTGAGACAAATGTGTGATTTGCATTATGCTTATGATTACTGATGCTGAGCATCTTTACATAGACCTGTTGGCCATTTGAATATCTTCTTGAGAAAAAACCTGGAGCTGTCTTTTCAGGTTCCTTTTTTGTTTGTTTGTTTAGAAGATTTTTAGTTTGATGTAGTCCCACTTGTTTACTTAGTTTTTATTTTTTTGCTTGTGTTTTAGGTATCATATCCAAGAAAATCATTGCCAAGATGAAGGTCAAGGATCTCCTTACCTATGTTTTCTTCTAGGAGTTTTATGGTTTCCAGTCTTACCTTTAATTCATTAATCCATTTCCAGTTAACTTTTGTGAGTGGTGTAAGAAAGAGTCTAAATTCATTCTTTTTGCATGTGAATATTCAATTTTCCCAGTACCATTTATTGAAGAGACTGTCTTTTCTCCAATGAGTATTCTTGGCTCCCCTGTACAATATTAGTTGACTATATTCATGGATTTATTTTGGGGCTCTCAATCCTGTTTCATTGGTCTATGTGTTTGTTTTTAATGCCAGTGCCATAATATTTTAATTACTGTAGCTTTATAATATAGCTTGAAGTCAAGAAGTGAGATGCCTCCTGCTTTGTTCTTTCTCAGGATTGCTTTGACTACTTGGGTATTTCATGGTTCTGTACAAACTTTAGGCTTTTTTTCTACTTTCTTGAAAAATGCCATTGGAATCTTGATAGAGATTGCATTGAAATTGTAGATGTCTTTGGGTACTAAGGACATCTTAACAATATTAAGTTTTCCAATCCATGAACATGGGATATCTTTCCATTTATTTGTGTTTTCTTCAATTTCTCTTTTCAATGTCTTATAATTTTCCATGTAGAGATCTTTCACTCCTTGGGTAAATTTATTCCTAAGTATTTCATTATAGTTGATGCTATTGTAAATGGGATTGTTTTCTTTATTCTTTTTCTGATAATTCATTTTCATTATATAAAAATAATACTTATTTGTGTATGTTGATTTTGTATCCTGAAACTTTATGAAATTCATTGATTAGATCTAAGATTTTGTGGATTATTCAAGATTTTCTATATTCTAAAATCATGTCATTTTCAAATAGGAATAATTTTACTTCTTCCTTTCTTTCCTGATGCGTTTTTTTTTCTTGCCTTACTTCTCAGATAGGACTTTCAGTACCATGTTGAATAGGAGTGGTGAGAATAAACAACCTTGTCTTATTCCTAATCTTAGGGGGATAGATTCCACCTATCCAAATAAGTCTGAAGTTAGCTGCAGGCTTATCATATATGGCCTTATTATATTTAGATGTGCTCCTTCTATATCTAATTTTTGAGTTTTTAGTCATTAAAGATATATTTTATTAAATTCTTTTTTTTTCATTTATTGAGATGACCATGAGCTTTATCTTTTATTCTATTAATGGAATATACCACATTTGTTGATTTGCATATGTTGAACCATCCTGTATTCCAGGGAAGAATCTGTCTAGATCATGGTGTCTGATCTTGTCATATTGAATTTGTTTTGCTAATAATTTGTTGAGATTTTTTTTTTTTTTGGTAAGAGTTTGAGAAGGATTGGTGTTAACTTTACCTTAAATAAAAGTCACCAGTAAAACCATCAGTTCCTGTTATTTTGTTGTTGTTGTTTTAGGGAGGCGTTTGATTACTAATTCAGTCCCTTTACTTATTATTAATCTGTTCATATTTTCTATTTCCTCATAACAGTTAAAGTAGAAGTGAACATATATGTTGTATGTTTCTAGGAATTTATCCATTTCTTCTGCATTGTCCAATTTGTTGACATATAATTCTTCATAACAGAATTTTATGATTCTTTGTAATTCTCTGGTTTAGTTGTAATGTCTCTTATATTATCTATAATTTTATTCTTTTGTGTTCTCTCTTTTTTCTTGGTTAGTCTAGCTAAAGTTTTGTCAATTATATGTATTTCAAAGATGCACTCTTAGTTTTTTTAAATCTTCTATATCTTTTGTTCTCTATTTTATTTGCTTCTACTTTAACTTTATTATTTCATTTCTTCTGCTAACTTTGGCCTTAGTTTGTTCTTATTTTCCTAGTCCCTTGAGGTGTAAAGTTAGATTGTTTGAGAGGTTTTTTTCTTGATATATGTTTTCATCATTAATAACTTCTCTTGGAACTGCTTTTGCTTCATTCTCTAAGTTTAGATATGTTGCTTTTCCATTTTTATTTGTATCAAGATACTTTTATATTTCCCTTTTAATTTCTTATTTGATCCATTTGTTGTTCAGAAGTTTGTTGTTTAATTTCCATGTATTTTTGAATTTTCCAGTTTTCTTGTTATTGATGTCTAATTTTCTATCATTGTGGTCAGAAAAAGTACTTGACATGGGTTTAAACTTATTAAATTTGCTAAGGTGTGTTTTGTGTCCTAACAAATAATCTATCCTATAAAATGTTCTTTCACATTTGAAAAGAATGTGTATTCTGGTATCACTGTATGCAATGCTTAGTATATGTCTGTTAGGTTCGATTGGTCCAGACTGTTGCTCAAATATTCTTTTTTCCTTATTGATTCTCTTTCTAGATGATCTATCTATTGTTGAAAATGGGTATTCAAGTCCCCAATTAAAATGGTATTGTTATTCACTTATCTTTCTATTTCTGTTAGTATTTGCTTCATATATTTAGTGCTCCAATATTAATTGATAAATATTTACTACTGCTGCATACTCTTCATAGATTGACCCCTTTATCATTATATAATGACCTCTTTGTCTCTTTTAACCATTTGTAGCTTAAAGTCTATTTTATCTGATTATAAGTGTAGCTATCTTTGCTTTCTTTTTTTTTTTTTTACTATTAGCTTTAAATTTTTTTTTTCATCTATTCTTTCTCAGTCTAGGTATGCTTTTAAAGCTAAAGTGGGTCTCCCCTAGGCAGCACGTCATTAGCTCTTGTTTTTGTTGTTGTTTTTATTTATTCAACCATTCTACATCCTTTGATTGGATAATTTAATCCATTTACACTTAAAGCAATTATCGACTTAATATTGTCATCTTGTTCATTGATTTCTGTTTCATAGAGCCTTTGTTTCCTGATTCTTATCTTACTGTTTTGTGTGATGTGGCTTTTTGAAGCAATATGCTTTGAATATTTTATCATAATCTTATGTTACTATTACAGTTTTTTCTTTTTTGATTATTGTGAGGCTTACCTAAAGTAATATTTTTTATAAGATCACATTTTAAGATGATAGAAACTTAACTTTAATAACACATTTTAATCTTACACTTTTACTTCTCCCTACCCCCACGTTTTAGGCTATTGATGTTATAATTTACAACTTTTTATATTATGTGTCAAATAACCAATTACTGTAGCTTAGGTTATTTTTAATACATATTTTTTACTTCTAAATTAGATTTTTATGTGAAGTATGCACCACCATTTTAATATTAGAGAATCTGATGTTGACTATATATTTATCATTACCAATGAGATTTATGCATACATCCATATGTTTTACAATTTAATTAGCACCTTTTTGTTTCTACTTGAGTAAATCCCTTTAGCATTTCTTATAAGGCAGGGCTAATGGTGGTGAATTCCCTCAGCTTTTCTTTGTTCAGGAAGTCTTTCTCTTACTTTCATTTCTGAAGCAGAGCTTGCCAATGTATAGTTGATTAACAATGTTGTGTTAGTTTCTAGTGTACAGAAAAGTGAAAGTGATTCAGTTTATATATATATATAAACGTTTTTGTATTCATTTCCATTATGGGTTATTACAGGGTATTGAATATAGTTCCCTGTACTATACAATAGGACCTCATTTTTTATCCATTCTATATATAATAGTTTGCATCTTCTAATCCTAAACTCCCAATCCATCCCTTGCTAATCCCTCCTCCCTCTTGGCAACCAAGTCTGTTCTCTATGTCTGTGAGTTTGTTTCCCTCATAGATAAATTCATTTGTGTCATACTTGAGATTCCACATATAAGTGATATCATACGTTTTATGTCTTGCTCTTTCGATTTACTTCATTTAGTATGATAATCTCTAGGTTCATCCATGTTGCTACAAATAACATCAATTCATTCTTTCTTATGGCTGAGTAATATTCCATTGTGTGTGTGTGTGTGTGTGTATATATATATATATATATATATATATATATATATATATATATCAATGCATAGTATTCTTGGTTGACAGTTTTTCTTTCAATATTTTGAATGTATCTTTCCATTCTCTCCTGGCTTGCTAAGTTTCTTTTGAGTAATCTGCTTTTAGTTTTGTGTAGTATTCCCTTGTATGTGATGTCCCTTTTCTCTTTCTGTTTTTAATCTCCTCTCTTTGTCTTTAACTATTGACAATCTAATTATAAACTGTCTTGGTGTAACCCTTTTTGGATTCAATGTATTTCAGGTTCTTTGGGTCTTATGTATCTGGATGTCATTTTTCTCCTCAGGTTTGGGAAGTTTCCAGCCACTATTGCTTTAAATATACTTTCTGTGACTTTCTCTTTCTCTTCTCTGTCTGAGATTTCCATGATTTCATAATTCATAGGATTTCTTCATTCATTTTTATTTATTTTTCTTTTTTTCTTTTTTTTGTGGTATGCGGGCCTCTCACTGTGTGGCCTCTTCCGTTGTGGAGTACAGGCTCCAGACGTGCAGGCTCAGCAGCCATGGCTCACAGGCCCAGCCTCTCTGCAGCATGTGGGATCTTCCCAGACTGGGGCATGAACCTGTGTCCCCTGCATCAGCAGGTGGACTCTCAACCACTGCGCCACCAGGGAAGTCCCTAATTTTTATTCTTTTAACCTTTGCTCCTTTGATTGAATAAGTTCAAATGGCTTAATTCACTGATTCTTTCTTTTTCTTGGTCGAGTCAGTTATTGAAGGTCTGTATTGAATTGTTGTTATTGTTGTTGTTAAGTTTAATAACTGTATCTCTCAGCTGTAGGTTTCTGCCTTTTAAATTTTTTTTTGGTCAATATTTCGATTTCTTTGTTGGACTTCTTGTTGTGTTCATACATTGTTTTTAGAGTTTTGTTTAGTTATCTGTATGTGTGTTCTTGTAGATTGTTAAACTTCTTTAAGAGATTTATTCTAAATTATTTGTCAGAGAGTTTATAGATCTCCATTTCTTTAGGGTCAATTATTGGAATTTTATTAGTTTCCTTTGATGGTGTCATGTTTATGTAATTCTGTGTGATCCATGATTCCTTTTTTGGTATCTGAGCATTTAGTAAGTAATCTACTCTTCCAGACTTTACAGGTTCACTATGTCAAAGACAATTTTCCACCTGTCAGCTCAGCTTGGGTTTCTGGTAGCTGGTAGGATCCTTGGGCAGGTAGTGGTAGCTGGTAGTATCTCTGGGCAAGTGGGCTTACCAGTGAGACCTCTATTTTCATAAGGTCACTGCCTAAATTCTGAGATTAAGGTGAAGGGGTTTGTTCCTTGCTGGGAAAAGTTAGATACGGCTGCTGACTTGGTGCTCTGCCAAAGTGCAGCTGTAGCATGGGCTCTGCAGTTGCTTATATTCTTTGGTCAGGTTTCCTAGTCAAGCAGGACTGGGTCCTGTACTCAGAAGATGGATGTGGCTGAAAATTTGCTTCCCTATCTGAGTGAAGCCATAGAAGAGCCTCCATGGATGTCATGGCTAGGTTACTAGGGATCCAAATCTGGCAATGCTGTCCACCAAGCTTCCTGGCCAGACAGGACCACTGGTTTAGCTCTGTAGACAGAGACACAGACTGAGGTCTCTTCTTGGGTACCACTGTAAGAAGTATTGTAAGATGGACTACATAGCTTCCTTGGTGCTCTGGTTAATTTTCCTCATCAGGCAGGGCTCGGGAGAGTATTCAGTAGTGGGAGGTGGGGGCTGTGAATTTACTTTCATGCCTGCGTGGTATGCAAAACTGGTCCTATGGATGGCACAACTCACTGTATGTGTATCCAAACCAAGCAAAAATGCATATTGAGTCACTGGTCACACAGGGTCATCAGTTTAGCGCTGCAGACAAGCTGGTTGAGCTCTTTGCTCAAGTGCTTCTATAAGTGGGGTAGTAGGATGGGCTATCCAGTTTCCCAGGTGCTTGGGTTAGGTTTCCTGACTGAGTGGGGCTGGAGGTAGTATTCAGTGGGTGGGGTTATGAACAAGTGTCCCTGCTTGGGCAGGGCAGAGGAACAGGCCCCAAGGCAGGCAAGTTTCATTGTTTGGGGTCCTGAATCAGGAAGAAATATGCATCATGTTTCCTGGCCAACCAGGACCACTGACTCGGCTCTGCAGATTGGAAAAGCCTCTGGCTGACCTCTACATGGGCACCAGTGTGAGGAGAAACTCAATCTACTAAGCTCTGAGCCCTGGTTGGTAAAAGTCCCACCTCCTTCTCCAGTACAATCTGATCTCCTGTTATCAAGACTTGCAGAACGCCCCAGACACACACACACACAATCCATGTGAGGCAAGACCAAGCTGGGGCTCCTGGGAAGTGACCCACAAATGCTGGGGGAACTGAATGTTTACCTTGCCATCTCTTTTTCCCCCTGGAGAAACCAGAGACCTTGAGGAATCCTCTCCATGCAGCCCTGTGCCAGTCCAGGGAAGAGGTTATCCAGTCAATGTAGTCACTCCTTTTAACTTTCTAATGCGGTCCTTCTTGGTCTCTGTGGTCCAAAGGGTTGTTTCAGCTTCATCCTTGTGTTCTGGAATTTTCACAATGGTGTCTTGTTTATGGATAGTTACTAGCTGTTCTTCTTGTGAGGGAGACTGAATGACCTATGTCACCATCTTTATGATGCCACCTTCTTTTTTTTTTTTTTTTTTTTTTGCCGTACATGGACCTCTCACTGCTGTGGTTCTCCCGTTGTGAAGCGCAGTCTCCGGACGTGCAGGCTCAACAACCATGGCTCACAGGCCCAGCCACTCTGCAGCATGTGGGATCTTCCCGGACCGGGGCTCAAACCTGCATCCCCTGCATCGGCAGGCAGGCGGACTCTCAACCACTGTGCCACCAGGGAAGCCCGGTACTTCATAATTTAAACATAATAAAGGGATAGAAGCTTAAATACAAAGTACTTCTAAGGTATAACTTCTAACAATAACCTATTTGCATGTATGTGGAGGTGGAAAAGGGGAGGTTCTATATTTCAAACCATCCAGATCAATATGAAAGACTCAATATATCAGAAGATGTGTTATTAAATTGATAGCTATAAAAAAGAAAAAATTAATTTTACAGTACAGTGCACCTTATAAATGTGTGTGTTTGCTGGAAAAATTTGGTACTGCTTTTAGAATAAAAAGTGACTTTTTACTCTTGCTGTTCCACCAAGTTTGCATCCTCAGGGAAATTAAGCAGACTGGTCACATTTTATCCATATGTAAATTCATGTCACCAGACACTCCTGTATTATCTACAACAATTTAGCAAAAGTATTAGTCTCGGTAAATTGCATCATTGGGGGCTGGTAGAGCAGGCTTAGGTAAGGTGATTTGGGGTTTACTGAAGTCTAACAGAAATTCTTAATGTTAACTTAAAAATAGCTAAAGTTCTTCCTTTTCTTACATTTAGTTTTCATTCCACTGAGTCCTTAATAAATAAATGAATAATTACAATTCTAAATACAATTCTAAATGTAAATACAATATTATATACTTCTTTGTCATATTTTTGGGAAAAGTTGATAAATCAAAGTTTTTTGTTTATATCAAATGACAAAGATTATGATTTAGATTTCTGGAAATATGTGTTTTATCACTGAGATGACAACTATCCCCAATGAAATCTTCATCTTTTCTCTGGCACACCCTGACTTGGTAAATTGTTTATTATATTATTTTTCATCATAATATAAACTGTGATAATTGTATTAAATAATTTTGCAAATTGTAAAGCAAAATGTATTTGCTGTAAATATTATATCATAATTTTCCCTGAAAAAATAAACTGATTTCAGTATATCAAATACTCAAAAACATTGTATATTCCTATTCTAGAAAGCTTCTTTCTCTTCCTCCCTCAATTTCTTTTTTTCTTCCTCTCACTCTCTCTTTCCCTTACTTTTTCCCCCTCATTTAATTTTTTTCTCTCCCCTTTCTTCCCTCACTCTCTTTTTTTCTTTCTTTTTTTCCACTGTGCTAGGATTTGGGGAAAGACTAATAAATGAGATATAGTTTCTGTCCTTAGGTCACAAACACATACTTAAAAACAAACAAACAGGTTTGTAACTCCAGAGCAACCACTGCTCAGGGTTTTACTATATACTGCTGAAAATTTACCTATTCCACTCTAATTAACTTCCTCATTGCAGACTCTCCAACCTAGAATCTCACCTTTCTACTAAAGTCTAAAATATTGTGTGCATGTATGTGTGTGTATGAGTGTATTCTCCTACTTACAAATCTTTAATGCCTCCATTCTACTTTAAAAAGATCATCCAGATTTGGTTTCCAATATCATTCTCCAGTAGAAGAAACCAGGGCTTCTTTGGCGAAATGGCTGATTCTAGGTCCTGAGAAAGAAATATACCAAATGAGTATAGAGAACCTTGTAGTGCTAAAAAGTAAAGTGCTCAAAATAAAACAAACCAATGGGAGTATGTCAAAAGAACACAGCAGCCACTTGAAAGATCCTATAAAACCAGAGCAGGAACAATTTGAGCAACCAAATAAATAACATACACTGCATTTTAAAACAAAGTATAAAATAAATATTCATATTCTATACCAATGTAAATAAATGATTGAATAGTTAAGTAAAGAAGGAGAATAGAAAGATTTCTTAGACAAAAGAATTCCAGATAATTTATGTAGATACTACCCCCTCAGGAAGGTGAAATGTAACACTTCATCCCTTAAGTGTGGGCTGCAGAAAGTAACTTCTTTCCAAAGAGTACAGAATGGAAAGGGGAAGAATAACTTTCCACTGGAGAAACCTGACAGACACTACTCAGCCAGCTGAACACGGCCAACATAAACAGTGGCAAGTCATGTTAATCAGTGTGTATCTTTAATATGATCTAATGGGAGTGGCACTCTAACTCTGTAGTCTTCCTCCAAAAGCTCATAACCCCATTCTAACCATGAGAAAAATCATCAAAACTTAGATGAATTGAGGGACAGTCTACGAGACCCAAATTGAGAGTCAACCTACAACATATTAGACCAGTATTCCTCAAAATTACCAAGCTCATCAAAAAGCAAAGGAAAGTATAAGAAACTGTCACAGCCAAGAAGAGCTTGAGGAGATATGAAAAATAAACGTAATGTGATATCCTGGATGATACCCTTGCACAGTAAAAGGAAATTAGGTAAAAACTAAGGGAACCTGGGTCAAGTAAGAAATTTAGTTAGTTTTAAAAGCTGACAAAATAAAATCCACAAATTCCTCTAATTATTCTTAAGGTTACTAAAATAATATGTGTTTATTTTAAGAAGTGAAATGTCACAATAAAAATTATGTATACAAAAAAATATTTGAGTAAAACTACTATATTTATCCATTCTACCTTGTGTCCTCAAGGTAATCAACAAACAACCAGGAGTGAATTCAATCACAATTTTTTTTCTTTGTTGTACAGCTGTATAAAGCCACATTTAAATACAAATATGAGTTTTACAAAAATAAAATCATGTTTTACACATTGTTTTCCATCTTGCACTTTTCATTTAAGCATGTATCACTTACACATAATGGGTATTACTCTGTTTTAAGTCGAGTAGTTTCTCCTTTTGCTTCCATTACATTCCCCCCTTCTGCATACACCTGCATTGTTTCCCATGCTCACCCTCAGGTAATATATGTTAACAATCTAAACGTTTCTCCATACTCTTATAACTATATATACAACATATATAGATGTCTATATAAACATATATACAAGGGCTATTTTTGTTACTTGGGCCAGTATTTGTTTACAAAATATAATTTCATTGTAAATTGCTGCTCCCTATATTACAGTTATTACTCACTAATACATCATAAAAATTCCTTCAAGCCAACTGGTTACATAGTATAGGAGTTGCATAATATGTGTTGGTATAGATAACCGTAATTTATCAAACTACTTAATGGTCATTGACTTTATTTCCAATAATTTGACACTACAAATAATGCTATAATAAGTATTGCTATATGTTAATATATCCAAATACTGTAGTGCATTTATTTCTATAAGAGAGATCTCTACAAATGGAGTTATTCCAAAAACTCATGTTATTTTAATAGTAATAGATTTTTTTTTCTAAACCATTTTCCTAAAGGGTTGCAACAATATATACATGTGTATCGATGATAGGTATTATAGGTCTTCTCAGTTTCACCAGTGTGATGAATTAAAGTGATAGCTCACTTTTACTTTAGTCTGTATTTCCCTGACTCCTGAATCTGAGTGTTTTTTATTAGTGTGCTGGTTATTTGAATTTGCTCGATTTGCTTATTTATAGACTTTTCCTAATTTTCTATTGAAATGTTTTTTTCTTCATCATTTTTTCAAAAAGTTTGTTGAACTTTCTGGATATGAAAATTTTAGTTTTGCAGTACACATTGTACCCCAGTACCCTTTTGTAACAAGTCACCCCAAAACTAAGTGGCTTAAAACTGCAAACATAATCCTTCAGTTTGGGTGTAGTGAGGATTAGCTTCTCCAGAATGATTCCTCTCCCAGGAACTCTGTGAACTAAGAGGTGGTTTACATGACAGAAATTTATTTTCTCACAATTATGGAACTAGAAGTTGGAGATGAAATTTGTTGGCAAATTTGGTTTCTTCATAGGCATCTTCTCCTTGGTCCACCAATGGCCACTTTCTTGCTGTATCCTCACATGGTCTTTCCTCTGTTCACTGGCATCCATGAGATCCATGATGCTTATTTTTGGGGTCCAAATTTCCTCTTCTTATAACACCAGTCGTACTAAATTAGGGCCCAGCCTAAAGGACTCATTTTAACTTAATTTCCTCTTTAAAGGCCCTACTTCCAAGAAAGGTTACATTTTTAGGTATAGTTATTAGGGTTTTAGTGTATGAATTTGGAGAGGCAACAATTCAATTGATACCACTTGATTACATTGTCAATTTTATATTAATACTTTATTAATTTTATTATAGTAGCATTATAATATGTATGTCATTGATGAAGACAACTTCCCCTTCAGTATATATTCAAACTTTTCTTGACAGTGCTATAGCATAAATTTCTCTCTATAAAGTTGAAAATAATTTTGTCCAATTAATGACAACTAAAATATAAATTCTAATTTTAATTGCATTAAATACATATATCAATTGTGAGATCATTTATATTTTTGATAATAATTCTTCCCATCCAATAACATAAATACCACTTATTCATATCTTGATAATTTGCTTCCATAAGACAGTATAGTTTCTTCAACTAAGTTTAGGATTATTATATAGACGTGTTAATAAGTACATGTTAATAAGTACATATTACATAGACATCATAATATGGCATTATTACATAATAAGTCTAGAAATAGGAGGTCACTTTCTCAAACCGATAAAGGTGTCAGCAAAATACTTACAGCTGACATCATAGTGACAGAAGAGGCAAGAATAGTCCCTCTGAATACTCCCATTTAACATTGTACTGGAAATTTTATCAGTGCAATACCATAAGAAAAATGAATTTCATACAGATTACAAAGGAAGATATAAACTTGCCTGTATTCACAGACAACATAATTATATACACAAAAAGCCCCAACCCTCCAAAAACAAAAACAAAAACCTCCTAAACTATTAATTGAGTTTAGGTAGTTAAGCAAGGTTACAGGATATATGGGCAACTCAAAAAAAATTTTAAGAAGATAATATTTTGATAGGTTAGAAACAATCAGAAACCAAAATTTAAAATACAGTATCATCTATAATTGTTCCAGAAATAAAATACTTTGTTTCCAAAAAACAAAAAAAAAACAGATGTTCATTTATTCCAAAACCATTTGTTGAAAATATTATCATTTCTCCATTGAATTCCTTTGCATCTTTGTCACAAATCAATTGGTCATATTTTTTTTTAGTCTCTTTTTGGACTTTCTATTTCCTTCCATTGATCTAAGTGTCTATTCCTTCAATAATACTGTACTGTCTTGATTACCTTAGCTTTATAGTAAATTGTAAAGCTGAACAGTAAGATTTCTCAAGACGTTATTCTTTTTTTTTTATTATTAAATCAGTTATACATATACATATGTTCCCATATCCCCGCCCTTTTGCGTCTCCCTCCCACCCTCCCTATCCCACCCCTCCAGGCGGTCACAAAGCACCGAGCTGATCTCCCTGTGCTATGCGGCTACTTCCCACTAGCTATCTACCTTATGTTTGGTAGTGTATATATGTCCATGCCGCTCTTTCCCTTTGTCACAGTCAAGACGTTATTCTTCACTCTCAAAATTGTTTTAGTTATCTAGTTCCCTTTACTTTCCATGTGAATTTTAAAATTAGCCTGTCTATAAATACACACACAAAAATATCCTGCTAGGATTTTGACATAAATTCTATTAAATTCTATAGTTCAATTTGGGGAGAATTGATAACTTTATTATATTGAGTCTTCCAATTAATGAACATTTGTTTCTCTGTTTTTTTTATGTCTTTGATTTCTTTCATCAACATCTTATAAAAAGCAATTCAGTTATATATATATATATTTTTTTGGTGTGGTCATACCGTTTTGAATTCTCATTAGCAATTCATGAGAATTGCATTTACTTTGCATCCTCATAAGCATTTGGTATTGACAGTATTTTAAATTTTTTTAACCATTTTATTAAGTACATGTAGAGGTATCTCAGCAAGACTTTAATGTGATATTTTCTTTAAAAATAAATATACAAATACCATATGACACAGAAATATCACACTGGATATTTATCCTAGATCAGGAGTTTGCAAACTTATTCTGTTCAGAGCTAGATAGTAAAAATTTTAGGGTTTAAGATCATACAGTGTTCTGTGGCAACTACTCAACTGTCTTTATAGTGTGAAAGAAGCCATAGACAACACTTAAATGGTATTGCTGTATTCCAACGAAATTTTATTAAACTAAACAAACAAACAGGCAGTGGGCTGGGTTTTGCCTAAGACTGTAGTTTCTCAAACCTTAACCTAGAGAAATGTAAACACAAAAACCTATACATAATTTGTAGAAATTTTGTTCAAATCACCATAAACCACAAGGAAACCAAGTATCTTTTGATTGCTAGGTGGATAAACAAAATGTGCTACCCCTGTACACTGTAATACTGCTCAGTTGGAAAAGGAATAAACTGTTGCCATGTACAACAACTTGGATGAATCTCAAAGGCATTATACTGAGTGAAATAAACCTGTCTCAGAAGGTTACACACTATATGATTCCATTTATATGATCTTCCTGAAAGGAACTGTAGTAACGTAGAACATATCACTGAATGTCATGATTTAGGAAAGGTGCAATAGTGTGATTTATAAAAAAATATACATTTGGTCATTCAGATGACCAAAATATGTTTGCCATGTATATATATATGGTCTTTGTCTATGGTTCCTGTCTTACAGCTCCCAAAACTCTTAGAATTTCCTTAGTGATAGGAGAAATAGAAGTATCTTTTGTTATAATATTTGAACTCTAGTCTTCCTGTTCTGAAAAAAAATGTTTCAGAGCCATTAAGGTGAAATGAGTGTCTGGTTATTCATAACTAACTTTCTGGTTCCTTTCCATTACAACTAAGTTTATATTAATGAGATTACTTTTGGAAAGCACCTAAGGATGGGAGTTAGTTGCCACAAGAACAACCAAGAATAGAGTGTTGGAACTTTCAATCCCCACCCCTGATTTTATGTTGAAGAGAGAGGCTGGAGGTTGAATCAATCACCAATAGCCAATGATTTAATCAATCATGCCTGTATAATGAGGCCTCCATAAAACCCCAAAAGGACAAGATGCAGAATGCTTCTAGGTTAGTGAACCAGAAGATTTCCACATCCTACCATTCTGGTCCTCAAACTCCATGGGGACAAAAGCTCCTATCTTCAAGAGCTCACCCTATGCATCTTTTCATCTGGCTGTCTATTCGTTATCCTTTAATAATCTTTGTAATAAACTCATAAACTAGTGAGTAAATGGGTTTCCTGCATTCTGGGACACACTCTAGATAATTAATCAAACCTACAGAGGGGGTCATGGGAACCTCTGATTTATAGGCAGTTGGTGAGAAACGCAGGTAACAACTTGGACTTGTCAAAGGCATCTGAAGTGGAGCACTGTCTTGTGGGACTGAGCCATTAACCTGTGGAATCTGATGTTATCTCCACATAGATAGTGTCAGAATTGACTGATGGAACAGTCTGTTCCCTGATTATAGTGGTGCTTACACAAATCTATACATGTGTTAAAATTCATAGAACAGTCCAGAAAAAAAAAATAGAAAGACAAAAAAATATCACTCAATTCAGCCTAGATTCAAATAGGAGGTGACTATAATCTCTCTTTCAATAGAAATAGCAATAAAGAGTTTGCAGCCCTCTTTAATCTATCACAGTCACATAGCTTTCTGTGCACATACATAGCATGAATATTTCTTACCTTCTGCCACTTGGTTCAATTTTTCTGTGTGGTTTGTATATATATATATATATATATATATATATATATATATATATATATATATATATAAACCTGCCAACTCAGTCTGAATTAATTGACAAGCCTGCCAGATTGGGAATCAGAATTTCCACACTCTAGCCTCCTTTTGCCACTGGTTCATGTCAAGGAATTTACTTTATCTCACTGGAAGCAAGATTCCTTATGTATAAAACCAGGCTTTTGGATTAGGCATCATGTCCTAAATCTGAAAGGCATGCATCTAACTCTATCATCCATTAGAAAAAAAAGTGATGGAGTAGAAATGAATGGCTTAGCAGCAGTAACACATTTAGGGAAAAAAATGTATCTAAGTATTTGAATAGTATTTTTTAGAGTAAATCACAGTATAATTTAAAAGTGAGACATCTTTAAGGAAAGAGTTATTTTATTTTGTGTTCATTGATATAAGTGTAGAATATCTGGAAGGGAGGAAGTTTCCTCTCCCATCAGGGCATGCTTGGATTAGATACGAAACTTTTTCACAGACACAGACCAATAGGATTGAATTCAGAAAATTGAAGCCAAGAAGATATTTGACTCTAGTGACAGTCCTCTGATAAAATGTTAAAAAGTGTGGAACCTGGGTGATTGTTTTTAAAGATTTATTTATTATTTATTTATTTTATTTATCTTTGACTGCATCTGGTCTTAGTGGCAGCATGCGGGATCTTCGTTGAGGCATGCGGGATCTTTCGTTGCAGCGTGTGGGCTCTTCGTTTCAGCACGTGCTCTTCTCTCTAGTTGAAGCGTGGGGGTTTTCTCTTCTTTAGTTGTGGCACACAGGCTCCAAGGCTCACGGGCTTTGTAGTTGTGGTTCATGGGTTCCAGAGCACGTGGGCTCTGTAGTTTGAGGCACACAGGCTCTCTAGTTGAGGCGTGCAGGCTCTCTAGTTGAGGCACGCAATCTCAGTGGTTGTGGTGCACGGGCTTAGATGCCCCACGGCATGTGGGATCTTTATTCCCTGACCAGGGATTGAACCCACGTCCCCTGTATTGTAAGGAGTATTCTTTACCACTGGACCACCAGGGAAGTCCCACCTGAGTGATTTTTAAATTTCTATTAGACTACAGTTGATTTAAAATGTTGTGTTAGTTTCTGCTGTATAGCAGGACTTTTATTGTATTAGTCTTTCTATGTGTAAGCCAGCTTAATAATTTTTCATAAAAAGAAAAAAAACCATAAAACATACACATTTTCCCTCCTCCTCTTCAAAATACAATATGTTTTTACAAAATTATTCGACATCAGTTAACAGTGTAAAATCCATTGAGGTGATGACAAGAAGCTCATTGTTTTATTCTTCGGACAGACCATGCTACCTTTGAATATTTCTATTAGAAATTAAAACATTTTATTTCTGAAACATTCAATTTTAAAACTCTTATTTCACCAAATTGTTTCCCTCTTTACATTACCCCATTACCTTTTTGAAAATACTTTGAACACCACTATGAGTATGAATTACCCTAGACTAATTGTGTCAAATTCCTTCAGCCATTGGACCTCAGGTGATGTGTGTGTTTTAAGGGTTTTTTTTTATGAAAAATATTTAAGCACACTTAAACATAGAAAGAATAATATAATAACAACTCAGATATAGAGAACAAACTAGTGGTTACCAATGGGGAAAGGTGGGGAGGGGGAGGGGAGAGCAAGGTACGAACTAGCGGGTGTAAGATAAGCTCAAGGATGTATTGTGCAACTTGGGGAATATAGCCAACATTTTGTAGTAATTGTAAATGAAAAATAACATTTAAAAATTGTATAGAATTTTTTTTTAATTAATGGGGTTTATTTAAGAATAGTCCATATGAATTAGGCAGTAACATTTTAGCTCTCATGTTACTCTTACTGTTGCAAATACATCTGACCTTGACATAGCCAGTTAGTTAGGCGTGGGATCAGTGGTGGCTCTAACCCATTTGTTCCATTCTGGGCTATAACTGAGCATTCTTTCTGGAAACCCTGGTCAGCTCAGTTGCTTCATAGTAATCTCTTCTGGTATAATATTATGGATTAGACACTCTTGACATGCTCTTTGTAGCAAAAAAAGCCCAGAGGGTGGTGGAAGCAACAGTCCTTGCTTTTTCACCAGCAAAGAGAAGAGGTAATTTTTCTGTGGTGATTTTTTTACTTACTGATTTTGTAAGACAGTAGCCAAGGCTTTGCTAACAGTGAGCTGCTGATTTTCATGTGCTGGTGGTCATTTCCCGTGGAGGTGCTGGCGTTTCTTGCTTGGATAATTACTTAAAACACATTTATGGGCATTAACCAAACTGAATACACTCAGCAGCCCGCAGGCTCACCTCAGCACCCCAGGCTGTGCACAGTCAGAGCAGAGCCATTAGGAACTGATGAAGAAAGGTGAGACGGGAACTAGGAAAATGTTATTTAGGCATGAAAATCAGCAAGCACTAAGTGCTCAAGCCCAGGGCCCCAAATACATTAGAGTGGGCCTAATGAAAAGCAGGCAGCAGAGCTCAAGGAAATTGAATTCTCAGCTCCCTGCCTGCCTCTGTTTATGTGCCCCTCTGATAATTGACCATTTAGGAGCTGATTTGAGTTTTACAGCAGTCATAACAGTCAAGTGCAGGGCAATCCATCATCCCATTGCAATCTAAGTTGCTCAGGTTCACTCCGGTTGCTCTTGATTCGATGCTGCACAGACAAGATCTCCAGTGACCCTCTCTGCTCAGCCTCCCCACATCCTGCAGCCATGTCAGCCTAACCAGGGCACAGCCTCTTGTTGGAAGGGAAAGGAGCAAGAAGTCCCGAGGAGTCCAAGTCCATTCACAACTAGTGTCTCAAGTTGTGTGTGTTTAAATAAAATGAAGAAGCCTAGAGAGACAAAAGGATAACGTCTTACTTGAGGTTGTGTGACTATGCTGTATTTTATATTGGGAGTAACCACTTCAACTTGTCTTTTTTTCACATCTCTGGTACCCAGGAACCTCACACAAGGAGGGTTTTATTCTTTCAGTGTTTCTCAAAGACTGTTTATGTTGCAAACTATGTAAAAGACATCAGACTCTCTTTGACGTCTGCAGTTACGTTCACATGGGGTGCTTTCACACTGAAATGCCATAGCCGTCTCTTCTCTGCCCCGTCCTCCCCCAGGCCATAGTCCACACGTCACCCCTTGTGGTGAATAGTTACCTGGTACATCACTTCCCTTGCCCCAGTCTACACATACATGCTTGACAATGCAATCCACAACCTTTCTACCAAAACTGGTAACATTATTTTTTATAGACTCTCTGCTCATGTCCAGTTACTTTAAGCAACATCTCCATCTCAAACATCCAAAATGAATGTTTCCCCATCACTTCTTCCTTTCCACACACATACTCCAATCTGTCTGTCTTCTTTGTCTCCTGTGTGAAAGTCTGTTGCCAACATTGGTCCAAGAGAGAAACCTGACGTCATCTTAATTACTCCTTATCCCTGGTTCCTTGTATCCCTCAAGTCCTGTCCATTCTACTTCCTTGACATCAACAGATCTTACTCCTCTTCCAGAATCACCAGTTCCCACATTGAAGGCATTGTGTCTCCCAGGGCACACTCTTCCTGCTGCAGGCTTGGCTCCTTCAATCCATGGGAGCATTCAAGGATCTTTCTATGTCACAGATCTGGCAGTGTCATTCCATGGGCTTTGAAATGTTAGTCCTTGCCATGGTTCTGAGGATAAACCTCAAAAGTGGCTTATCTGGCCTGTTTTGGTCTTGATCCTCTGATTTTTGAGACTTCTCTTTGATGTCATTTAACTCCACGATATATCCATAGAGAAATTATAATTTTGCTTTCTCAAGGATTTTTTTTCTTTTTTTTTTTTTTAAGTGTCCTGAACCTTTCTGCTTAGAGGATTTTTACTATCCTTTTCCAACTTGCTAACTGCTTCTCATGTTCCAGGTCTGAGAGTTTGGAGGTCACCTCTCTCTGAAGCCATCCCCAGTTCTCTAAGACTGGTTTTTTTATGGATGTCACACAATCTACCCTAACATGATTGCATCTGTCCCCTGTCCCAGCACCCATCACTGGTCCATGTTTTAGCTTCTTTCAGTGTCTACCTCCTTCCTCGGCCATGTTTTCCTTAAGGATGTGGACAGGTCTCTATTATTTACTACTGCAACACCAGAGATCAGTACAGTGGCATATTAGGTGCTTAATTAAGAGATGCTTCTGTAATTATCTTTCCCTGTATTCAACATCTCTGCAAGGCATTGTCTCCATTTTACAGGGTGGAAGTTTGAGGCTAAAGGAAATCAGAACTTCCAAAGATCAAGTGGTTATTAAATAGTAGAGTTGGAATTAGAAATGAGTTATTTCTGATCCTAAATTACACCCTTCTTTATGATGATAAGCTGCCTTTCTAACCTGTAGTAATCTATAGTAAATAATATGTGTGGTTTCCCACATCCTCATCCCAAGAACCTGTGAATGTGACTTTATATGGGAAAGGGATTTTAGGAACGTGATTGATTATTTTAAGGATTTGTCAAAACAAAGCTTAGACTAGATGACCTAGGTGTAGTCCAAGGATCATCACCAGTGTTCTTAATAGAGTGAAGCAGAGGGAGTTTTTACTCTAGAGGAGGAAAGGATATGTATGAGATTGCAATGATGTGAGGAAGTGGTCACGAGCCAAGGAATGCAGGCAGACTACAGAAACTAGAAAGGGCAAGGAGACAGATCTGACCTAGAACCTCCAGAAGGGACCAGGTCTGCTGATGCCTTGCCTTAAGCCCAGTGAAACTGATTTTGGACATCCAACCTCAGAGCTGTAAGAGGATAAACTATTTTAAGTCACCATGTTGTGGTTACTTGTTACAGCAACAGTAGGGAACCAATACAGTGTGTAACTGAGAGAAATGCAACATACACAGCATATATTTGATACATATGTGAGCGGTATGTATTTTCACTGAATCCAACCTCTTAAGTGGCCATCTGCTCACCTGTGTAAGACAGATTCATCTGTAATTATTATTTGGATGGAAGGCCATAGAATTCACTGAAAAACCTGAATAGAAAAAATTACTTATAAGAATATTTTTTAAAGACAGTTATTTTATGACTTTATTCTTATTGTTCTCTAATAATCAAATCCAAAAGTAAGCAGACAGAGTTGGGCCATGACTTTCAAAGATATGTGTAAATTCTTTAATAAGGATAACAGAATTTGTTTCAGTTGTCTCAATAATTGCTTAAATGCAATGTGTTGCTTTAAAATTTCAGTTGGCCCAAGGACCTACTGTATAGCACAGGGAATTATACTCAATATTTTGTAATAACCTATAAGGGAAAATAATCTGAAAAAGAATATATATATATATATATATATATATATATATATATATATATATATATAATTGAATCACTGTGCTGTACACCTGAAACTAACACAACATTGTAAACCAATTATACTTCAATAAAAACTGAAAAATAAAAATGGAAAATAAATAAACTAAAATTGCTGTTGGCCTTCATGCATAATTGGGCTTCATATTATAGTATACAGAGGGTACTTAGTAAACTTCAGTCAGGGTTTCATCCTATATGTCATTTAGCCATAGGCATCTGACTGGCCTCATGACCTACAGGGATAGGGACATTTCACATAGTTACAGCCTAGAGCCAGACCAGGTATTATCTGTCATTTCCTCCTAGCAGTGGGCACTCAGCTTTAGTCAACCTCCTGCATTTCTTACTTTCACTTTCTCGTGTGTCTGGAAAGCTCAGCCATTCTTCAGAAACTCTTCACACATCTTTTCCTTTCCCAGTGTCCTCTTTCCAATATCTTAATTCAGAGTCCTTTCTTCTCACTCAGATTTGTCTTTAAAATGTTGTACGTCCCTCCTACACTGTTGGTGAGAATGTAATTTTGTGCAGCCACTATGGAGAACAGTATGGAGGTTCCTCAAGAAGCTAAAAATAGAGTTGCCATATGATCCAGCAATCCCACTCCTGGGCATATACTCAGACAAAACTATAATTCGAAAAATACATGCCCCTGATATTCACAGCAGCACTATTTACAATAGCCAAGACATGGCAACAACCTAAATATTTATTGACAGATGAACGGATAAAGAAGATATGGTACATACATACAATGTAATATTACTCAACCACAGAAAGAATGAAATAATGTCATTTGCAGTAACATGGATGGACCTCGAGATTTTTGTACTAAGTGAAGTAAGTCAGGAGAAAGGCAAATACCATATGATATCATATGTGGAATCTAAAATATGACACAAATGAACTTACCTATGAAACAGAAATAGACTCACAGACATAAAGGACAGACTTGTGATTGCCAAGGGAGAGAGGGAATGAGGGAGAAGGATGGACTGGGAGTTTGGGATTAGCAGATGCAAACTATTACATATAGAATGGATCAACAACAAGAACCTACTGTATAACACAGGAAACTATATTCAAAATATCCTGTGATAAACTATAATGGAAAAGAATATATATATATATATATATATATATATATATATATATATATATATATATATATATATATATATATATATATATATATATCTGAATCACTTTGCTATACACCAGAAACTAACATAACATTGTAAATCAACCGTAATTCATTAAAAAAAAAAGAATGCTCTACCTGATGCCTCAGTAGCTCCCTGTTCCCTAGAGTAACTGTCAAAGTCCTTTCAGTTACCTACAAAGCCCTGTGTCACACATTCTGAGCCACACCCATGGTTTCCTGTGGGACCTGAAGTCTAAAGGGCATGCTCCTGCCTCAAGGTGTGTGGATCCGCTGTTTCTCATCCTGCATGCTCCTCCACAGATGCCCACATGGCTCACTGTCTCACCTTCTCCAGGTCTTTCCATAAATGTCACCTTCTCAAGAAGGCCTTACCTGGCAACCCAAGCTAAAATCACAACCTCCTTAAACACCTCCCATCGGCCTCCCTTGCTTTGTTTATCTCCTGAGCACTTACCATCATCCATCCAGTATACTACAGTGCTACAGTGCATTTACTTACCTTGTGTGAGTCTGCCTTCTCGCCAGAGGCTAGGTTCTCTGAAGGCAGGGGTTGTGTCTGTTGTGTTCACTGCTTGAACTAAGTTTGGCACAAAAGAGGAAAGTAAAAATTGGGTTAAATAAATAATTTTGCAACCAGTATCTCTGTACTCAGTCCAAGCACTGTATAGCATATTTTATCTTTCAAAAAAGTTCAACCATATCAGCAGTTCCACTTTTGAAATTCACTAGTGGCTCTCTGTTAGGAACAAGGTAAAATCCATGTATTTTACTTGAGTATACCAGTTACTCTGCAACCAGACCTCAAATTTATCTTCTCATCATCCCTCCCCATCACACACACCAGAATCCATACACGCCTGCTCCAGTTTGTCCCCTTTGCTCTGGCTGACCCAGATCCCCTGCCCAGGGATTCTGCCTAGCAAACTCCTCCCGCACCCTACAAATCAAAGTTTGAACACTAGCTGTTTTGCAAAAATGTTCAAACTCTCCAGAAGATTAACTGCAGTTTTCTTTATAATTATCTCTGAAGAACACTCCCAGATTTCAAGGTACTGTCTGCTGTGCTTGCCTCTGTCAATCGGCAAAGCTCTACTGTAGAGATGAGATTAGACTTTACTCAGTCTGTCAGCCAAATGCTTAGCATATGTTTAATAAAGAATGATTGACTGAATTGAATGAAAGAAGTGAGGTAGGAATTGCCTTAGTCTGGAGGTTTAGAGTAGTTTCCCAGACCCCCACTTTCAAACTTTTTCATGTCCTGGCATATACAGAAACTTTATATGTACTGTCCCAAGAATAAGTGGAGACTATTCATGGAAGAGAAGACTTGCTGGGGATTTCAGTCACCCCAACATCCAGAACCCTAATGGAATTAACATCTCTGCCCTTCTGAAACTTGACCCACAGCACATGAGACATTTTGAATTGAGGGGACTGATTTTTATTCCCTCTGTGCCCCACTTATTTTTATTAAGATTTTTTTTATTAATGAAACATTTCCATTGTTGGATTTCAAGTCTCCTAGTTAATAACAAAGCCAGGACTTTCCCCAGACTGCCCACTCAGCCTCAGGGTCTGTGACTCAATTCCCTTGAACAATTTTCCCTACCCCGGGAAATATATAGATACACTCTAATATCTGTGTAAATGTACTTTTATACATTATGTACATTCAAAGAATTTAAAAACATTTGCAATTAGGGTATCTAGATTTAAATAAACAAAAAAGTTAAAAAGCGCTGTTTATTGTTAGCCATTCTAAAGTAGAGATGTGTAGAAATATTGTGGAGATTGGGCACGAATCATTTTGCTTGGTAACACATGTGGTACATGTGTTTGTAAAGATTCAATCATAAAACTCTATAAGTGAGAAGAAAGAGATTTATTATTATAAAAGAATGAGCTGGGAGTAAATAAAAGTGTAAAAACACAAAAAGCTAAATAATTACTCAAATCCTAGGAGATCTGGTCTAGATCTATTACAAATATTACAAAAATTTTTGGTGATTAAAAGTAACCACATTTTCAGACAAAACGCAACCTGATTTTTGTGCGAATGCTATATGTGTGTTGGTTGCATTTAAACCTGGATTTCATTTTCATTTAATTTAATGCCAAGCAAAGGACATTGTTTATTTTGTGTTATTCCCTCCCATCCAGATGAGATCTATGACATTTACCAAAATGCTGAATACTTAGACTGAAGGCTATTATGTACTTCACTACTATATTTATAAACAAGGTTGAGTTTCTAAAAATCTAAAAATATCGCTCACTTCTCCTAATTTCCAAATGCCTTATAAGTCTAACTATGTTTGTGAAAAAGAAACCCCAAAGCCCTCTAACTACGTACACACGTGGTACTTTATTCTGTAGTATCTAACAAGGTCTTATACTTGTCTCTAGCATCTCGATCTTAATATTATAAAGGACCCACTTTTCTCCTAGAGCAAGGATATTATATTTTTAATAGTATTACCTAAATTTCAATCAAAATATTACTGGAAGATCTAACATATTTAAAAAAAATGTTTTTAAAGCAGAATTGCTCTGGTAGATGTAGGTGTGCGGGTCTGGGGCTGGTCCTGCAGAGGGCGCCCTTCACCTATCCTGAGGCACATCTACTGACCCTAAAGACTCCATGAAGCACGGTTTGAAAACCAAAGAGGTAGACGCTTGTTCACAATGGGAAGCCTACAACATGCAAAGGGATTGGGGACTTCTATATCTTTCACAAAATTGCCAGACCTGGAGTGACAGAGTTGGTCCTAAGAGTCAAAATGTGGAAAAGACCAAATAGGAGACTTCAGCCTTGGACAGGAGCCTGCATATAGTGCAATGCAAGGAAAGAGCTGAAGGGGACTGAGACACTTCCGGGAGTACATAGAAATGGTGTGAAGATGACCAAGCAGGGTAAAACAAAAAATGCAAGGGGTCGCTGTGAAGGAGACACAGGTGGGCACAAAACTGCAGCTGAGCTGACAAGAGCATCACTGGGCAAGGAGACAAGAGCATCACTGGGTGATCAGGAAGGTTACCTGAGCTGATGGAGTGGTGGGGCATTGTATGAGGAGAGAGGACAGGGTCAGCACATACACAGTTTGCTGCTTTATTTATTTCCTCTAGCTTCTACAGCTCAGACATTGTTTTGATTTCACTGGCTGTTTCATTGACCTGTGGAAGTACATCTTGAAAATTATTTAAGTTTTAAAGTAAAATATCACTCTGTAGTCAAAGTTAAAATGAAAAATCTTAATGGATGTGTCACATTTGAGACTGACATACTTTATCTCAGTAAGCTCAGCTAGACTAATTTATTCTCAGTGTTGGGCAGACTTCTGTTTCTTCAGTTACACGTCAGAACAAGGGGTTGGCTCACTCCAGGGTACGTGCTCATCCTTTTCCTCACTGTCTTAATTGTTACTTCTATTTCTAGTTCTTTTATTTGAAGTAGAAATCTTGAGTTGAACTCTCATAAATTGCATGCTAAAATATGTAAACTTGTACTCTAAAACTATAAATGAGTTGGTTTCTCAAAATTGAAAAATATCTAAGCTAAGGATGACCCATCATTGGGTCAACCATCTCTCTACCTGTTGGTAACCATAATGATAGAATCATTTAACTGAATTCATCTGTGTAAGTTTAGGACATCATTAAGGTTTCAAAGTGGAACCATGGTCCCTGAAGTGAGCAGATTGTGAAAAATGTTGAAAGCCTTAGAGTAGTTGTCTCAGTCAAGGGTGACATCCAAGGAAAAAGAAATGCCATTACCAAGGGTAAGAGCCAGGTCAGAAGGGAGTGACCTGGGACCCTGAGAGCCTGGAGGCATGTATTCATGAGGAGTGAGGTATGTGTGAAAGGGTCTAATTCAGGCCTCGAGAGGGCAGGGGATGGAGGTAGACCAAATATTGACACAAAACAGGTTGAGTTCAAAAGGTTGAGGTTATATGAGGTCCAGAGTTTGCTGCTGATGGTCTAACATGTGTGACTGACTTGTTGTAAAGGATGCACAGCAGACCATAGCTCAGGTAAGTCAGACCCAGTGTTCATGGTCTGGGTGTCCTGGTGGGAATGTGTTGTTGAACCAGGGTATGACTTGGGCACAAGAGCAAGCCTGAAGTATCTCTACTCAGCACTGATGGGTCAAGGCAGAGGGTTGAAAGTTATTTCTTGTCTGATACAAGGACTGGGTGTCAATGTTAGGTTGATAGCACTGCTGCAGAATGGAGTCCACAGAATGAGAGTCGAATTGCTGGTGCACAGTTCATCTTAAGAAGACTTTGACTACACACACGTTGACATTCTCAGGAGAAAGTAGCTTTGGAAGACAATGTAAGTCCCTAGAAGTGTGTGTGTGTGTGTGTGTGTGTGTGTGTGTGTGTGTTACAAAGTAGGTGGAAAATTTGAAGCTACACAAACTTGATGTCCATGGACCAATTAGGGAAATTTCAGGAAAATGTGACTGGGAAGAAGTAACACAAGTGCCAGAGAGGGTGTATTAGTAAGTTCCTAGAACTCAAATTTTCTTGCATTACTACAGTTAAAAAGAAAAAAAAAAAAAGGGAACAAATGGCAATTTATACATATTTATTTTTCAGTTAAGAACATTAAAAAGAAAAAGGTATTTTAAACCAGACAAATAGAAAACCACATAGTGTCAGCATAAAGGACAGAATATTTAGATATTTACATTACCTATATTTAGCTTCAAAGTCTTAAAACTATCTTCACTGGCATATAGCTGTAGGTGTGTGTGTGTGTGTATATATATATATATATATATATATATATATATATATATATATGTATATGTATTAAACATAATAGACAAATATAAATATATTTTATATTTATTTATCTATTAAATATAAAGACATTTAATTTTAATTTTCTGATACTTTTTTCAAGTCCTACTTTTGCTGAATTTGAATGATTTGGTCGTAGCTTAACGACATTTGTCAAATCTTATGGAATATTCATCTCTGGGTTGTAGGTGTCTCCTGGAACCCAGGTGCAGGAATGCAGGCAAATTCATGAAACAAGCACCAGAGATCACAAATCTCCAGGATCTCCCTCCATCTCCGACACTTCCACCTGTGAATGTTCCACGCCCCTCTCTTTCTGCAAACCAGTCTTTTCCACTGCTCCCTCAAGGCAGAAGAGGGTGGTACCCTACGTCTATGATGTGTCCTGTCTCCTCCATGTGATGGAGAAACTCAGGCTTAGACAGGACCCCCTTGGCATGGATTCCATGTTCCCAGGGAAGGGGCTCTGATCAGCTTAATTCAAATGAGGCTTCACACCTGGCTCCGAGAGATCGTGGTAGAACTATTTGCCCTGGGAACAACCCAACTGCCCTATAATAATTTGTTGGTGACCTGGGGGAAGTGGGTAAATAAGAAAGTGGGAAGCAGCCGCATAGCACAGGGAGATCAGCTCGGTGCTTTGTGACCGCCTGGAGGGGTGGGATAGGGAGGGTGGGAGGGAGACGCAAAAGGGAGGGGATATGGAAACATATGTATATGTATAACTGATTAAATTTGTTATAAGGCAAAAAATTAAAAAAAAAATTAAAAAAAAAAAAAAAAAGAAAGTGTCTAGAGAAGGAAAACCATGAGTTGGACCTACACTGACAAAGGTATGTACTCCAAGGGGATATGGAGGATTTTTGATCAGTGTCACAGAGACTGGTCTTATCCACTCCTCTTCCTACCTAAATAGAGACCTGTCCATAATTCTGAGAAGAAGAGGGTTAAGAATAATGAAGTAATTTTTATGCAAAGTATAAAATGTATGCATGCAGGGCGAACACACAGCAGCATTCTTGGAATGTGACTGTGACCAGGGCAGACCAAAGGAATGTGGTTGTGTGTGTGTGTGTGTGTGTGAGGCATCAGCAAGTATGCTGATCCTTGGCTGAGTGACTACATTGTAGCAGCCCTACAGTCTATAACCATGCCCTGCAGTAGGAAGTAGCTTCATGGGTGACACCAATAAACCAGCGAATGTGACTGTTTAACAGGAAGGAAAGAAAAGTGTCAGAAGCCATATTACAATTGATGGGACATGCTCAGAAAAACATGAAACTAACTCTTAGGGACTTTGAAATAACCTGGGAGCCTTGGGAGAGTTGGGATGTGGAGGTCCTGGCTGTTTTTCAGTAGCAGCATCCAGTGAGGTGCAGATCCCTGGCACAGGTAACTTCAGATGAAGCTCAAAACCATCTTTCTCATCTCTCTCTGTTCAGCATGGAGTTGAGGGACTGGCCACCATGGCACATCCTAGTCCTCTGGTCCTTCTTAATAAGTGTCGACTTAAAAAAATGGCACAACATGAGAGTTGCGAGTTAAGTTTTATTTGGGGCAAAATGAGGACTGCACCCTGGGAAACAGCATCCCAGATAACTCTGAGAAACTGCTCCAAAGAGGCAGGGGGGAAGGTCAGTATATATGTGATTTTGGTGAAAGGAGAATATGTGCAATCATGCACATTTTTTTTTTTTTTTTTTTTTTTTTTGCAGTACGCGGGCCTCTCACTGTTGTGGCCTCTCCCGTTGTGGAGCACAGGCTCCGGATGTGCAGGCTCAGCGGCCATGGCTCACAGGTTCAGCTGCTCCGCGGCATGTGGGATCTTCCCGGACCGGGGCACAAACCCGTGTCCCCTGCATCGGCAGGCGGACTCTCAACCACTGCGCCACCAGGGAAGCCCCGGGTTGTTTTTTTTTTTTTTTTTTTTTTTTTAATATTGAGTTGCATGAGCTCTTTGTATACTTTTGAAAGTAATCCCTTGTCAGAAAGACAAATACATGATATCACTTATATGTGGAATCTAATAAAAAATGATACAAATGAACTGATTTACAAAACAGAAACAGACTCACAGATCTAGAATTCAAACTTATGGTTCCAAAGGGGAAACATGGGAGGAGGGATAAACTAGGAGATTGGAATTAACATATACACATTACTGTATATAAAACAGATAATTGGGGCTTCCCTGGTGGCGCAGTGGTTGAGAGTCCGCCTGCCGATGCAGGGGACGCGGGTTCGTGCCCCGGTCCGGGAGGATCCCACATGCCGCAGAGCGGCTGGGCCCGTGAGACATGGCCACTGAGCCTGTGCGTCCAGAGCCTGTGCTCCGCAACAGGAGAGGCCGCGATAGTGAGAGGCCTGTGCACCGCGATGAGGAGTGGCCCCCACTTGCCGCAACTAGAGAAAGCCCTCACACAGAAACGAGGAGCCAACACAGCCATAAATAAATAAATAATAAATTTAAAAAAAAAAAAACAGATAATCGACAAGGACCTACTGTATAGCACAGGGAACTCTACTCAATATTCTCAATGGCCTATATGAGAAAAGAATCTGAAAAAGAATGGATATATACATGTGTAAAAATAACTGGTTCACTTTGCTGTACACCTGAAACTAACATAACATTTTAAATCACCTATACTCCAATAAATTTAAAAAATAAAATAAAATAAACCTATAAGGTAGATAGCTAATTGTTTCTTTGTCCCACTACAAAAAAAAAAAAAATGAGATGCTAAGAATTTAGCCCAAGTAAACATTACTAGAAAATCATGGTGGAGCCGCATCTCACACTTGGGTCAATCTGACCCCACACTGCCCATGGTTTCACTCACCTCTTAGCATGGGCCAAACACACAGGAATTCTTGCACATCATGTCCAGGCATGGACCCAGTTCTATTTAGGTCTCACTTTGAATCTACTGACTTTCCACTGCGAGTCCACATGTTTGCCATCAACAGTTGCTATCTGTGATTTTCTTGTGACCCTGGAAATCCCCTTGCTGAGGCTAAGTTACTGTCAGCAAAGTGGAAAGTTTGGTGAGAGGATGGCTGCAATTTCTTTCAATTTGTTTTGTTTGTCATTCTGGTCCTTTGTACATGCCACACTACACTAAACTTCATAGAAAATAGGGAGATACACTCATTTGCATAACTTTAGCATGCATCAGTGTATTTCACAGTAGTAAACTGAAGCATGACTTGTGATAAATAGGAATGAAAGAAAACACCATATGTGAAATTTCTTTGCAAATTGTGAATGCAGACCAAGTAGATTTGACAGCCCCATCTTGAACCTTGCCAGCAATGAGTTAGCAATAGAAGTTAGCATTTTTGAAAGCCATCAGGGAGGAAATATTAGGCTGGTACAAAGCACAGCTCCCATGAGTCAAAGGTTATATTATTATATTCATTTATTCATGCATTCATTTTTCAAATATCTTTGGGCAGATATTGGGCTTGTATTTAAGATCGAACAATACATAAAGCAAATATTTGACTTGAAAACATCACAGCAGAGTAAAAGTGAGAGACACATATACAAACAATAACAATGCTGCTGCAGAAGCATTATTACAGAGGTAAGTCTAAGTACCAGGGCATCTAACAAGGAGTGGCAATGTTGAAGGAGACGGATTCTCCCCTCCTCATGAATTACTCTGCTATCACCCCTCTGTGGAAATCAAACAATTACATAAAGACTCTAAAGTTATTTTTTTTTTTTTAGTTCTGAACCTTATTGCAAATATTAATGTGCTGCTTTGTCTTCCTGCTGGGTTAAACAAGAAGGATGGCAAATGATAAGAAAATCACTGATATTCCCGAGCTGGTAAGGGTTTTCCTATATGTTTAGTTTATTAGCCCATATGCCACATTTATCTGCACCTTTTTCCTCTTAACTGTTTGGATGATTTACTTCTATTAGGGAATCTAGGGGGAAAGTGAGCCATAAACTGAGCATTTCTTTTTTTTTTTTTTTTTTCCGGTACGCGGGCCTCTCACTGTTGTGGCCTCTCCCATTGCGGAGCACGGGCTCCGGACGCGCAGGCTCAGCGGCCATGGCTCACGGGCCCAGCCGCTCCGCGGCATGTGGGATCTTCCTGGACCAGGGCACGAACCCGTGTCCCCTGCATCGGCAGGCGGATTCTCAACCACTGTGCCACCAGGGAAGCCCCCTGAGCATTTCTTAAACTACGGCCCCAAGCTGAGACTCTGTGGGGATGCTGTGTCTATATTTATAATGGATTTCAGAGGGGATTACAGAACTGAGAAGCTTAGGAGACATACACTTACCATAAGCCTGCAGCTGGCTGCATATTTAAGGAAGGAGGAGATGGAACCAGTGAGCTTCAGGGCGGGAGCCTCACTGGAGGTGTAGGACACCCTGAGCCCGGGCTTATGACCACATCTACCTGCCTTAAAATCCTCGTGCTGGGCTTCCCTGGTGGCGCAGTGGTTGAGAGTCCGCCTGCCGATGCAGGGGCACGGGTTCGTGCCCCGGTCCGGGAAGATTCCACATGCCGTGAAGTGGCTGGGCCCGTGAGCCATGGCCGCTGAGCCTGCGCGTCCGGAGCCTGTGCTCCACAATGGGAGAGGCCACAACAGTGAGAGGCCCGCGTACCACAAAAAAAAAAAAAAAAAAAAAAAAAAAAAGCAATCCTGGTGCTGCCAGTTGAAAAATAATAATAACACTAACAGTAATAATAATAGCAGTAACAGTAATTATAATAACATAATGACAACAATAGTAATAACAATAACTACTACTAATAGTAACAACAGTAATGACAATAACAATAATAGTAATAACCAAGGCATACACATGAATAAATTCAGGTAAAGCCCTTAGAATAGTGCCTGGCACACTGTTGTATAAAAATTTGCTATTATTATTATTACCACTACCACCATTATCATCATTATTAATAATACAGAATGAAGAAAAAAAGTAAATATATATTTATATTTTTATAGGTATGTGTGTGTGTGTTTAATTCAAGTCCTTCTACTACCTCTTGTTTCTGAAACTGTTCCCTCCTTTATTCTTGTAGAGGTGCATCCTTCTCTTAGCTGTTGGGACATATATCTTCATTTTAAAACATACTTGCTGACAATAGTGGCTAGAGAAGAAAAAAATGGAAGCGTAGTAATTCTCTCATAGGATGAGATGTGACTGAGTCAGGACCTTTCATTATGAACACTAGAGATGGGAAGGAAAGGGACTCAGCATTGAGAGTGTTCAAGTGCAGATTCTCCCTCCAATCAATCCCTCATCCATGGGAAGCTCTCCTTCCAACTGTCCCGTAGTTCTCTTTTGACCAAGTTGGGAGAAATTGGACATTTTCAGCATTTCTTTTGGGCTATGATATGAGTTGACACACTACCAAATTATACACCTTAGTATCAAGCACAGTTTCTGCAGGCAGGAGATACTTAGAAACTTGCTGTGGCTGAATGATGACTCCATGTCTCCAAAACCAAAGTGTTTCTCCATCTTTGAAGCTTGGTAAAGAAGAGTCACAGAGACCAAGCCTAGAGTTCTTATCCAGGGCTATCATGTCAAGAGGAAGCCCTGACTCAAGAACATGGCTTGTTTGGACCACAAAGCAGGTATCAGGCTGGATATTACTGTAGAGCTGGATGTGGCGGGAGTTTGCCATCTGACGTCATCAGATTCCTCTCAACCTAAGCCTGCCTGCTCTATTCAGAGTCCATGCTTTTAAAACAGCTTCCTGGGATTTCCCTGGTGGTCCAGTGGTTAAAAATTCACCTTCCAATACACGGGACCTGGGTTCGATCCCTGGTTGGGGAACTAAGATCCCATATGCCACAGGGCAGCCAAGCCCGTGCACCACAACTAGAGAAGCCTGTATGCCTCAACGAAGAAGAACCTGCATACCACAATGAAGACCCAGTGCAGCCAAAACAAAACAAAACAAAACAAAACAAAACTTTCTAACAATTTGACCATTTGTGTAACTCACCTGTAGGGTTGGGTAACAGAGTCCAAACTCCTACATTTTCTGAGATGTAATGCTATATCGGTAATGAATGCATCTATATTCTGTTTCATGTATCACATTATTGTGAGTTGAGTTAGTTCTTGTGAGTAAGGTTAGTGTGAATCAGCCTCCTTATGTCTAGTTTCCTCTGGGACACTGAAAAAATAAATAAAACAGAAAATTAGAAAATGAAGTGACCAAATTTGTGAAGCTGACAGCCAGACTCTCAATCTTAGGGATTATCCTGTGATGTCTTAGTCTTACTCTGGTCTTATTTTCAAAACACAGACTAGTCAGGTGTCAAGTCCTCAGGTGTATGGGGGCAGGGAGAATTAGAGCAGGAAATGGTGCATGTCTGGTTCCTTGAATGAGTGAGAGTTTTCTGCTTGTTGTCTGACACTAGTTCACTGGCTAATACTAGATAGCAAGCAGCCAAACTGGCCACCTCGTAGGGAGCAGGTAAAGTTCATTGGAGGGTGTAGCTGAGACCCATTCCACTGCACCACTGGTCTCTATGGCACACAGTCTAGTCCTGGACTCACCTCCTCCACCACTTTCTAAGCCTCCACCCACTGTGGGGTTCTATCATGGACCCCTTTTTGTCCAGGTCTTCTTAAGTTGGAAACTAACTTCCCTTTTTGTGCTACATGTTCAACAAGCTTCTGCAGTGCCCACACAACTCCTGGGGAGCTCAGCTGGCAAAGGGAGGGGCTACATTCTACTCTCCTTCCTAGCTTTGGCATCTCTCAGCAGTTCTATATGCTTTGCCCAGATAGCACAGATGAGCAGGTCTATTGCTCCAGAGGTGTCTACCCAAAAAATTTGATGGGTAATTCTTGTGGTCTTTTATTCTTTGGTTTGGAGATGGAGAGATGCACTTTCTGAGCCAAGAATGCATTGGTGCTTCTGTTTTCCTGTTCCACAGGAGCTGTCTCTAAATGTGTGTATCTTAATAAACTTAGAATGTGGAATCCTCTGTGTTTTTTATCCTCAGATTTAGTTCTTGGCTACAGTTCTGAGACAATAAAAATCTCTCTTGAAATCCTGTTACTTTTTTAATATATACTTTTAACCCTCTCTTGGAGCCTTAACCCCTTTGCCATTTCTGACACTAACTTTCAGGAGGTGTGTGACCCCAGATAAACCCAGGACACAAACGATATACTTAGGGTAAAGATATGGGCTATACTCAAAAATATTTATGAAGCATTGGAATTTATTTTTGTTATTGGCTAAAAGAGATCAACATAGCCTTTTACTCATTCATTAGTTCCACATAAATTTTTTAATTTTTATTTTATATTGGAGTATAGTTGATTTACAATATTGTGTTAGTTTCAGGTGTACAGCAAGGTGATTCAGTTATATATATATATATATATATATATATATATATATATATATATATATATATATATATATCACATACATCTATTCTTTTTGATTCATTTCCCATATAAGTTATTACAGAGTACTGAGTAGATTTCCCTGTGACATACAGTAGGTTCTTGATGATTATTTATTTTATATATGGTAGTGTGTATATGTTAAGTCCAACCTTCTAATTTATCCCTCCCCCCCCACGTAAATTTATTGAAGGTCTGCCATGCACCAGACACCAGTGCTGAAAAGATGCAAGAAGTTACTACCATCGTTTGGGAGAAAGATAATTTGAGTATCAAGAGACTACAGGGGAGAAGGTGATCTACTAACCCTGGAGGGTAGGAACAGGCAGAAAACTTCTTTCCCAGAAGATGCAAACATCATGTTTAACCTTCAAAGAAAGGGAAGAGAGGAGTTTAAAGACAAAAGCTTGGGTGACACCAACTTTTCAGAGATTTGAAAAAAGAATTGAAACTCAGTTCAGAGAAAGAAAAGTATAGGAATGGTGGCTATCCAGATAAGACAGCATGGTGCTGCAAGAGTCAGTGAAAGAGAAAGCTTCAAGAACCAGAAGGAAGGTTAATAGCATCAAGTGTTGTAGAAAAGCCAAGGAGGACAAGAAATGAGCCAGAGGATGGTGGGTGTGTGGGGGTATTTAGGAAGCTACAGGTGGCCTCTGAGGGAGCAATTTAGTAGAAAAGGAAGAAGGACAAAGCTAAATTGCAGTGGGTTAAAAATTAGTGAGTGGCCAGAGAGGAAACAAAACACTTTTTTTGTGTATTTTCTTTGTTTGTTTACTGAAGTATAGTTGATTTACAATATTGTGTTAATTTCTGCTGCACAGCAAAGTGACTCAGTTATACATATATACCCATTCTTTTTTCTTATATTATTTTCCATTATGGTTTATCATAGGATATATTTTTTATTAGTTTCTGCTTTATAACAAAGTGAATCAGTCATACATATACATCTGTTCCCACATCCCTTCCCTCTTGTGTCTCCCTCCCTCCCACCCTCCCTATCCCACCCCTCCAGGCGGTCACAAAGTATCATAGGATATTGAATATAGTTCTCTGTGCTATTCAGCATGACAGCTGTTATATATAGAAACAAAACACTTTTTTTTTTAAGTTTCTTTAAGGAGTTTGGCAGGACAAGAGGGAAAATGGTGACACTGGTGAGAACCGTTTTTTACATTAAATAATAAAGAGACTGAACATGTTTGAAAGCAGAGGTGGAGGGGCAACTGGAGATGAAGAGATAAAGCTGGAATTGAAGGAATGAGATCCTAGAAGGAGCAGGAAGGTGTGAGATTCAATGGAAGACAGTCATGCTAAGAAGCAGTAGAGGGGATAAATTGGGAGACTGGGATTGACACATTCACACTAACGTATATAAAATAGATAATCAACAAGGACCTACTCTATAGCACAGGGAACTCTACTCAATATCCTGTAATGGCCTATATGGGAAAAGAATCTTAAAAAAGAGTGGATATATGTATATGTATAACTGATTCACTTTTCTGTAAACCTGAAACTAACACAACATTGTAAATCACCTGTACTCTAATAAAAATTTTTAAAAAAGGAGCACTGATTCATACTACCAAGGGGAAACATAACTATCTGCTTTATTCCTTGCATTGAAAATTAGAATTGACATAATTCTTCATCTTCTCAAAACACACTCTCAGTGTTATCCTGTCACTTATGATATTGACTTCCAGGAGGGAAATTCTCCCTTATTTTTATTCCTTTAAAATAGTTCTCAGTTAAAATGTGAGTGATTAATAAGGGCCAATAAGCCCCTAAAAGCGACGAGTCTAAAGTCAGAGATAAAGAGAGGCAATAACACATTAGTTCATGTCCAAGTTTGCCACAACACTGCTGTTTCCTCTGGCTCAGAAGTTTCCAATTTCAGGTTAGGTAGAGAGAGGTAAGTGTTTACCCAAACACCAAGGGAAAGGTGGGGATAATTACATGACAACATTTTCTCTTTTCAAAAAGCTATAATTGAGCTTTCAGAAGGTTTCACTTCATAGAGTTTAGTAAAAAGAAACATGAGTGAAAAATAGGTCCAAGGTGGCCTCTCCCATAGAAAAGTCTGTGGGGGGGGGGGGGGAAGAAAACAAGAATAGAGTGTTTCTACTGATAATGACAAATCAGAAATATTTTTGCACTGGCCCCTCAACTCCATGATGTATTCTGCTGTTTTGAGGGCAAGAAGCATGAGATAAGACAAATGTGTAATTACTTCTTGACCCACTCTTCCTAGTTTTCCATTTTCATGAGATGCCACAATTCGTTATTTGCATTGATATATACAGATGGATGGGGACGCTTCGTTGATATTCATTTATTCAGCAGTCTGTTATCTATATTTAATGGAGTACCAGACTGTGGCATAATAAACCATTTAGAAAGATAGCTGCTGTGTACACAGGGGTTATTGCTTGCATAACCTGTACTTATTTTTCATTACAAAACTAAAAGAGCAAAGCATAATTCATAGAAGCAAATGAGGTTAACATTTAATGGCTTGAGAAATGATAGTATGAGCTTGTATTATATCAGGCACTGGGTGGCTATAAAATAAAAGAAAGGAGTCCCCCCAAAATTTCTAAATAAAAAGCCATTTTTTAGTGCACTGTGAAATATGGAGGCCAAAGCAAATGATGAGATTCTACATCAGGTACTAAGTAGTCCTGTAATTGGCCTGACTTGAGACTATGGGAGCTGTTTGCCTCTCAGAGGCAGCCTCTACATGAGATCATGTCATGCGCTCAAAGTCTGGAAGGGTCTTCCTGCTGGCTGAGAGCTTAGGTCACTTCATCGTGAACACACCTGCTGATTACCCACCAGTGCCACGAAAGCCTAGGGGATCAGGTGTGGAAACAAATGTCACCAGGAGTCTGTGATGAGCAGAATGTAAGTCTCCACTGTCCCTGAAGCATCAGCTTCATCAAAGGCCAGTGTCATGGCTCACAAATGCTGCCCTTCAGTGGAGTGCAAGTCTGGCATAATCTTTTATGAGTTTGTAGCAAAATTAAAATCATAAGGACAACGTTATGAGTTTTTCAGATAGTTAAATTTATTCTATTTAAAGAACTTTAACTTTTATGAAATTATGTTTTTCCAAGTGTGTTCTAAGTAATTGTTTCTATCATGAAATAGTAATGGTAATAGATGGTAGGGGTGATTGCCTTTTTCATGTGACCAAGTAAACAAAATGTCTGTTCTCAAGAAATCCAAAATTCTTGAAATCATGGATTTAGATTTCTCATTCTCAAAAGGTGATATAGATTAATTCATGTATGCAGAAACCATCTTGGTATTCATAGAAATGACTACAAATTATACTATCTTTAACCTATGTCCAACTTCACTTATGAGGTGCCATTTTTTGTCTTCTCTTACCAATGTTTCTCCATTTATAAAAGTCTGGCTGATAGGAGAATATTTACACATATTATGCATTTTATGACCCTTCATCTTCTCCACACACCAGCAATTTCCTTTGACATATATATCAATAAATTGTACCATTACACCATCTATTATAGCTTTTGGGGGTTAGAAACAATAGCAGCAATAAGTCATTGGTTTTATTTCCATGATAACTTTTCTTTCTTTTCTTGTGGTCCAGGAAATAGAAGCACATGTTTGACTGTGCCATGAGTTAACAACATGCTAGGGATGTGCCCTTATCAGACATCTGCAACAATGGGAATATCCATATCTATAGCTGAAGGCCGATATAGTGCTTAAAGGTCACCAGTAATGCTTAAAAACAGGATTTCAGATACCTTTACTTATTTTCAACCCATTTTTAGGTCTTTTTGTTTGTCCTTATATATAATTCCAACAGCTCATGCCACTGTTTGAGTATGAGGGATAAATAATATACATTAGTTTTGAAGGGAAAGGGAAAGATGCTACAAGTCGTACCATGACTTACAAAGAAGACCACAGTAAAACCCAATATAAAGATGGCTGAATGCAAAAACACAGATAACAGAGTCTGGTTTATAGAACAAAGCCTGCAAATTAAACACAAGGATCACAGAGGAGGAATTAGTAGATGGCCAAATTGTGTTGAAGTGCCTTGGTCTCAATTTAGTTGTGCTGTCTAAAATGGAAGTCTTATTATGATTGGCTGATCATACACAACTTTCGTATACTGTGTCAAGGTATTGTAGGGATATAGTGATTTGTGTGGGACAAGAGTAGGATTAAGAAGCATCTAGTAAGATCTCCAAATAAGGAGTATAGAATGTGAAATGCATTTTTGTATGTACTCTGAACATTGAGCAGCCCAAGTCATACCTCTTTGAACATGTCTGGTCACCCTGTAAATAACATCAATAAGATTTTGTCTCGAATGGAGTAATAATGATTATCATTATCATCATCATCACCATCATCACAGTCACCATGACCATCACCAGTGTCATCATGATTAGAATTAATTTGTTGAGTTTTCATTATGTAACAGGGACCTTGTTATGTGCCTTACAACTGTTATTTCATTTAATCTTCACAAAACCTTATAAGCTATTTGCTATTATTTTCCCCCATTTTTCAGAGAGAGAAACCAAGACAAAGAAAGTTTGCATGATGTGCCCAAGGACACAGGGAGAGTAATAGAGCTGGGATTAGAATCCAGATTTGCTTGACCCTAAGGCCTATGCTATTGTTTTGTATCTTATTTCCTTGGTCATTGAAGTTTCCTTCAATTTGGGGAAAGAGCCCTGGTATAAATGGCCATGGTCAAACTTAATTCTCTTTTTCTTCTGTTGGAATACATAACAATAGGTGAGTATACATCACATAAATAACCCTAAATATGCTTACTCTATTCCCGTTCCCCTTCTTAAAGGGCCAGTATTCTCAGAGGAAAACCCTGCTTTGGTTCTCCTCGTATATTCCTTAACTCTTCCATGAGAAGAGGCTTTAATTAGATTCAGTTCCTTGTAGTTTCTGCAGGACAAGTGTCTTTTTATAGACTGCAGTATCAATAATACTTTAAGGAAAGCAGTAAGTATTTGTTGTTTACCTTATAAATTCTGGAGCTGAAAGGAATCTTAGATCCATTTTATTGTAGCAAATAGAATCTCAGAGAGGTTAAGTAACTTGCCATGGTTTGTAAACTGGATGGTAGGAGAATACAGACTTGGCGCCAGTCTCTCCAATATGCACCATCTTCTGCCTATGGTAATATTACTGGCAAACGGTAAGATGATAATGTTCACTAGAAGTCTTCACTATGGGCTATCTGTAGAAAGAGGGTAACTTATTTTCGTTATATTTGGTCCCACAAGTAAACTAAGTCCTTGCCACGGCATGCATGAGGAGGGCAAAAAACAAAACAATCCCCTTTCCAAAATAAACACAAAAATTAAACAAACACTCAAACAAAAATCTTCCTGGATGTCAGACTTGTCCATACAAGATCCCTGGACTTTGTCCCTTTACCTTGGTTTTCAGGGTTAATGCTTCATCTCATTCCTGATTTGCACTAGAATTTGTGTGGTCTCTCTACACAGCAAGCTCAAATCTTTATAGCTCTGACCCCCTTTCTGTAACCCTGTTGGCTTCAATAGGTTCAATGAGGTTTCACTTGAGCAATTTCTGTTTCTAAAAATGGAGAGAAGTAGAATGGATAACACGTTCTCCATCCATTCTGTTAGCGAATTAGTGATCAAATGTCACCCACAAACAGGACAGTTAATGATTTTCTTTGTGCTGAAACAGAAGTTGATCACTGGAAAATGGAAACAATGTTCTTTTTACTCCCTGCTCTGGATGTGATAGGGGGTTGACTGAGGACTCTATTTAAAATTCAGCAACACAATTATCACAAACTCTGGGAAAAGCAAATCTTCAAGCCTAGACAATGAGAAATTCAGAAAGTAATGACTAAATCAATAGTATCTATAACCTGGATGGAGGGAATGTCTTATCTGCAGTATTGATAGTTATTTGTAATACACAGAGACTTACTTAATGTTCAAATATAGATGAGAACACAGGCACTCATCAACTGAGTTGGTTTAGAAATATAACAGAATGAAGGACAGAGAAAACATACTTAATTCTTTACTTGGATGAAGACAATTCACAGAACTTTCAATCATATAATTAGAGACAAGACTGAGAAAATTAGTATAAATAGGAGATGGGTAACAGTAGCCAAGTCCTCCTGGGTTAAACTACTGAAAGTGCATTCTTTTTGTCAGAAATCATCATAAGAAGGCTTCCCTGGTGGCACAGTGGTTGAGAGTCTCCCTGTCGATGCAGGGGACACGGGTTCATGCCCTGGTCTGGGAAGATCCCACATGCCGCGGAGCGGCTGGACCCGTGAGCCATGGCCACTGAGCCTGTGTGTCCAGAACCTGTGCTCCTCAACGGGAGAGGCCACAACAGTGAGAGGCCCACGTACCATTAAAAAAATAATAATAATAATAATCAGGATAAGAACCTGGCAGGGGTGACTAGGTTTGCAGGTGTGGACATCTGTCTCTATGTGTGAGTAGCTGAGAGTATTCAGGCAGGAAGAGGAAAGAAATACAGCTGGTGAACAGGCTGGATGCTTATAATTCATCTCTTGGGAGCAGGGAAAGAAAATGAACCACTTACCAAATTTTGCCATGTAAGTTTGGTTAACTAGCACTTATTGAATTATGGTCTGGAGGTCTAGCCTATGTTTTTTGAAAAAGAAATTAGGAAGATATGAAATAAGTATCTCTAATGAATAAAGGATACCAAACATTTATTGCTATCATGGAGAAATCATCTATTTCAAACTTCTCTAGGGAGTGAAGACAGGATGAGTGTTTTGTGCCCTCACCTCTTCAATCTGGTATTATAGCTTTCTGGACCAGAGGATGCCTAATTAAGAACCTCTGGGATACAACAAATAAGTACAAATATGAAGGGAGAAATAGATTTCCGGGCAGCCGGGGTGCTCTCCACCCGGTGGTGTTGCATGTAGGAGGGCATCTCCATCTGAGCAGACGACTTTTGTGCACACTCTGCTTTTATAGCAGCTGGGGTGTCTTTGGCCTATTTATCTGTGAGGAGAAGTTCAATTTCCCACTCAGCAGCAACTATTTAAATGCAAAACACACAATGTCGAAAGACAGAGTAAAGAGAAGAGCAGTGGAGAAAAGGGAACCCTCCTACACTCTTGGTGGGAATGTAAACTGGTACATCCACTATGGAGAACAGTATGGAGGTTCCTTAAAAAGCTAAAAATAGATCTATCATATGACCTGAAAATCCCACTCCTAGGCATGTATCTGGAGGAAACCAGAATTCAAAAAGACACATGCACCCCGATGTTCATTGCAGCCCTGTTTACAATAGCCGGGACATGGAAGCAACCTAAATATCCATCGACAGATGAATGGATAAAGAAGATGTGATATATATATATATATATATATATATATATATATATATATATATAATGGAATATTATTCAGCCATAAAAAAGAACCAAATAATTCCATTTACAGCAACACTGATGGACTAGAAATTGTCATACTGAGTGAAATTAGTCAGACACAGAAAGACAAATATATGATATTGTTTATATGTGGAATATCAAAAAAGGGTACAAATGAACTTAGTTACAAAACAGAAGTAGAGTTACAGATGTAGAATACAAACTTATGGTTACCAAGGGACTGGGGTTGACATATACATATCACTATATATAAAATAGATAACTAATAAGAACCTGCTGTATAGCACAGAGGACTCTACTCAATACTCTGTAATGGCCTACATGGGAAAAGAATCTAAAAAACAAAAACAAAAAAAGAGTGGATATATGTATATGTATAACTGATTCACTTTGCTGTACACCTAAAACTAACACAACATTGTAAATCAACTATACTCCAATCAAAATAAAAATAAAAAAAAAAAGAGAGAGACAGAAGAGCAATGACAGGCAGAATTTTAGCCATGAAGGCAGGAATGCCTTATGAGACAAGGGATTCTGAGGACTCAGTTTCTGAGGTAGATGTTGATAATTGATGAGATGAGAGACACGATGGGGTTAGTCTGGCTGAAACCTAGGAAGAAGGTGGTCATCGCTGAAATGCTGTGGTCATAACTCAGTGTTATGGTCTCTCTGCAACAAGCATGGAAGGCTGCCTGATGTACATATGTGTGGTGGGGCAGGGGATGTCTTAGTTCTTGGGGAAGAAGGCATCAGTGGGCCTGCAGATGTTTGTTTAAGGGATTAAGGACTGACAATGACTTCCTAGTAAGATAGGATTGGGGCTAAAAATGTGAACCCCGAAGTTTACCTTGAGTTTTTTAAACACATCAATACATATATCTATGTTAATAATTGGTAATGCTGTCTATACACTTGGCTACAGTATGATCTCATTTTTTCCCCAAATTGGTTTTTCTTACTTAAAGTAAGAATCCATGTCAGAGTAAACTTCTAGTAAAAAGGTGTAGACTACAGCACACTGAATCAACTCATGATTCACAGCTTTGGGGATTGATCACAAGTAAAATGGTGCCATGACTGCTGGGAGCAGACAGTGATGGCTGACAATTTCACTGAAGAAAAGGGAAAGAGATGTAAAGCAAAGGCGAGAACTTCAAAGGCATAACTTCCTGGGGTCATTT